>NC_071353.1:68363431-68713431 GCF_943734655.1 Sabethes cyaneus
ATTGTAACTGATCATCATTTTCCTAGTTCGGACAGTCAAATGTAGGAGTCGCATGGGCTTCATTAGTTTTGCGTTTATTCGCCTATCAGCAACGCTGGCAAGCCCATATTCGCGTTGACGGCATTAAACGATCTCTTGCACCCTCATAGCAATGCCCGTGTCTGTCAAAATGTTTCAATCTCTTGCGCTCTTTAAGAAACTCCTATAGACCAAATCAAGGTGACGTCATCTGGCAGATACTGGCGCCCTTGTTTACAAACAGACCGCAGAGTCCAAAAAAGTTTCAGCCGTTTAAACGGCAAGTTTGTTATTTAAACCGAGTTTAAACAGCATTAGGACTAAATTTAAAAGCCATTATGCCTGTAAAATATTAAAACACACGCTACATTCGCTATAAACGGAAAGGAAAGTTTTCCAAAATGTAAACAAGGGCGCCAGTATCTGTCAATTGACGGTATGATGATTTGGTCTATAGACCAAATCAAGGTGACGTCATCTGGCAGATACTGGCGCCCTTGTTTACAAACAGACCGTAGAATCCAAAAAAGTTTCAAATGTTTAAACGGCAGGTTTGTTGTTTAAGTCGAGTTTAAACAGCATTGGGACTAAATTTAAAAGCCATTATGCCTGTAAAATGTTAAAATACACGCTACATTCCCTATAAACGGAAAAGAAAGTTTTCCAAAATGTAAACAAGGGCGCCACTATCTGTCAATTGACGGTATGATGATTTGGTCTATAGACCAAATCAAGGTGACGTCATCTGGCAGATACTGGCGCCCTTGTTTACAAACAGACCGCAGAATACAAAAAAGATTCAACTGTTTAAACAGCAAGTTTGTTGTTTAAACCGAGTTTAAACAGCATTAGGACTAAATCTAAAAGCCATTATGCCTGTAAAATGTTAAAAAACACGCTACAGTCGCTATAAACGGAAAGGAAAGTTTTCTAAAATGTAAACAAGGGCGCCAGTATCTGTCAATTGACGGTATGATGATTTGGTCTATTCCGCTACACCCCTACAGTAGAGTGACTATATATACAGAGTGGCGACAATGTCAAAATTGGAATGATAATTATCTGTCAGTGTCATTCCAATCGAGCAGACGACCTATCTAACGCGTATGCAGGAAAGAGAAAGAAAAACCTTGGAAATACCGCATTGCATACATTTGGGATGACTTGTCGCCACTCTGTATATAGTCACTCTACTTTAAGGGTGTCAGTATCTGTCAATTGACGGTATGATTTCAAAGTGACGTATATGAAATAATAAAAAATATAATAATAAAAATAATGGTACTTTGTAGCATATGCATATCGTGTCGTATAAATCTTGATGTTTTTTACTTTGTGAGCGAAAATGTTTTTGGAATATAAGACGAAGTAGATAAAAAATTGTAAACAGGATGAATTTGGGTGGTTCTATTCGTATAAACAAGTTTGGATTTCTTCTGATTGCAATTGTTCTAGTTGTGTTAGTTTATTTTTCATCGTCTGGTAAATCTCGAAATAATTATGCTTTAAGTAAAAATCCCGATGAAGTCAATCTACGGAAACTTTTGATCGGATCTATTCAAGCGGCACAGCGAGGAGGGTTAGAAATAGTCGAAGTATCAAAAAATGTAAATTATAAGGTACATAGTAAAGGCAAAACAAAAGAAGGCGCAAACGATCCGGTGACAGACGCAGACTTTCGTTCTCATTGTGTTATGGCCGATGGTTTACATAGGATCTTTCCAAAGTTGAAAGTTGTTTCCGAAGAAGATGAAACAAAACAAGAATGTCCAGATACGAAATTATTTGACCTGGATCCAACGGTGATACACGAAAATTCGAATGTGCCCGATGATATAGTAGATATTAACGATGTTACCGTTTGGATAGATCCATTAGATGCCACGCAGGAATACACAGGTAGATTAAAAAAGCGTAATGACAATTTCGAAATTATTTCAGATAATTGTGTTTATAAACTTTTTAAGTTGGTATGCTATTATTTTTGAGCTAACTTGCCAGAGAGAGTTCTTTTTAAAAACGATAAAATTATAATTTTATAAAATTTTTAAATACACATCTTAAGAATAGAAGCGAGTATACCTCTCTAGTGTAACACAAAATAAACTCTTTAATGAACAAAAATATATATCTTGAGAACAAATAAAATTTAATTTGGTTACTTGAATATACCACATTTAATACTGAATGTTGGTGGATGAGACCAATGAATGTTTCCGATTGTACAACAATTTCCCGAAAACTACCGTGGCACCATGTTCAAGACAGTGCCTAATTCCGGACAGATGTTTTTAAAATATTGACGGAATTCTAGCTATTACAACCATTTTAATAATGTAAAATCATCACTTCATTATATGTAGTGAATAAATTGTTTAAATTAACATTTCATGAGCGCCGATATCGAACTCCTTCCTCATTCATCACAACTGTATCATTTATTTAGTAAAAGTTCTTTTACTGGCCTTCCAATAAGCAATTCTTGTGGGGCCTTATCGGTTGTTGTATGGGGTGTATTGTCTTGGATTGGGGTGTATATCTACGTTGACTGCTTTGGCAATTCAGTGTGCTCGCATAATCCATTGGGTTTGCCTTTCAACTTACTTATGTGTCCATGTCTGCCGTTCCGGCAGAACAAAGA
This sequence comes from Sabethes cyaneus, assembly GCF_943734655.1. Lineage (NCBI taxonomy): Eukaryota > Metazoa > Arthropoda > Insecta > Diptera > Culicidae > Sabethes > Sabethes cyaneus. Next base: position 68,366,091 of record NC_071353.1, read on the forward strand.
GATAAAATCAGAGATCTCTACTGCTGACGGTTACCCGCCATGGCTTTTACCTGTCGCTAAAACAGGTTCTCGTCTACAGCCCGGATGTAGTTGGCTAAGCTGCGTTGCCATGAACCTCTGGGTCCGCTTCTTCAACGCTGTCCTTGCGGATTCCAGTCGAGTGCTTCTCTGCACCGATCCACTTTCATCTACGTTCACGAATTTCTGTTGCTATCGGCCGTTGATGACATAGACGATGGAGCTCCTCATTTGATATCTAGTCAGGCCACCAGCCATCGATTAATAAATACCTGCAGTTTTTGCGTTACCTCCGCTGAGACGTACTACGTTTCGCAGGCATACAGCAGTACGGATTTAACGTTTGAATCGAAAATTCGGGTTTTCGTATGTAGAGTGATCTTGTTTGAGCACCAAATGTTTCACAGCCCTGCAAAGGCACTTCAGGCCTTCCAGGCCTCAACTTGTCCCGCTGCTGTGAAGTTGTTTGGACTATCAGTGTTTACTACCATAGACATAGTTTGGGCTAAATTGACTGTGAGACCTGCTGCCTGGAAGCTCCGGAGAGGTCACCTAACTTGCTCTGCATATCGTTTCGGCGTTGTGCGAGCATAACAATGTCGTCGGCAAGGTCGAGGTGCAGGTAAAATGCAGCCCTCTTTCACACTAGCAGTAACCCTTATAGGGTCGGACAACGACATGACGCCGTTGTGCAAAACCTTGCACCAGTACGCCTCGATGAGATGGACTAGCTTATTTGGAACTCCTATACGCATAAGTGCGCCCAAGATATTTTCGTCGGGCGAACGCCTTTTCGAAATTAACGAACACCAGCAGAAGAGAGCCCTGGAATTCGTTGGTCTTTTCCAATATAATGCGGAGCGTTGTAATATGGTCTACACATGATCGAGCAGCACGAAATCCAGCTTGCTGGAGCGTCGATCTTCTCCTGGATCCGGTTAGGGATTACCTTACAGTAGTGAAGGTCAAACTGCGGTCGTTCGAGGGGGAATGACGGACTTATGAGTAAATGACAGGGATCACTTAGTTTAGTAGTAGTAATGCCTCGTGATGTTGTGGATATGAATGCTTTCTGGTTTAAATATTGTTATGATTCCTAAAAAATGGTTTTCGCTACCGCATATGTTACATTTTGTTATGCGAAGGAATGGCCAGATGTCATTGCAGCCCGCGGCAAACATGGGGCGATCAGATGTGGCCACTGGCCAGCATAATGCCTATGCCCGGGCACCACTGTCTTACACAGCACTTTGAGAGTAATACAGAGCAACGCAATGTCACGCCAGTTACCGCATTCAGTTAGGTCTCCTTTTTAGGGACTTTGACTAATATGCCTTGCATCCAGTCCACCGGAAAAGTTGCGGTTTCCCATATATTACTGAAAAGCTGATGCATCATCTGGTCTGACAAAGATGGGTCAGCTGTAAGCATTTCGGCTGAAATACAGTCTATCCCTATTGGATTTCATACTCTTGATGGCTGCTTCAATTTCATCCAGCGCCTTTCCCTTTCAATAAGTCCGTTTTTTTATAAAATTCCGTTCATTTGCATAGACATTTGCATAGATTTGCATAGAAGCGATATAACAAATTTAGTTTGCACTCACTTTGCGCGTTTCGTTTGGCGTTAGTCAAGTCGAATCGAATGACATTGAAGATTCAGGTTTCACAATTCGCAGAACATCGAAGTAAATGCCAGTGCACTATAGTCCAGAAAGCGATTTTAGACGGACAAAAATGATTGCGCCTTAACGGGATATTCTAGCTCAATGAAGTCTTCGGCAACTTTTTGAATGAAGACATGATGCATCTTTTGAAAGGGTCGTCCAATGTTCAGATGATACCGTAACAATAATTCAAGTAATAATTTTTTAAATAAGCTTGTTTTCCATTGTTTAGTTTCAAAACATTAAATTAACTTAACTTTTCTAAACATTCCAAATTTCTAACTCTTACGTATTGTTAGCAGTGGACCTTTGCTTATGGACGACCCGTAAAATCATATTTCCTCTTATAACTCATTTATCTCAACAGAGAGCTCAATATGATGTTCCACAATTTTTTTTATACATTAGAGAGGAATATTTTTGCCGAAACCCTTGTTGCTTTATCTTTATGAGTTAATAAGTTATAGCCGATTTCAGGTTAAAAACAGGCGCGAAGACTGCACCAGGCGATGCTAGTGTGTATTCCAAGTTTTAGGCATGTCGTTGAACGAGGATTTGTTAGAAAATTTGTTCGAAGTGTTACGTCTGTTAGTCTGTGTTTATTCTATCAGCAAGGAGATTTCCTAAAGAATCTGACTAAAGAAATGACATTGGAGCTCATTTTCGGTTCGTCGAAACCAAGTGCGCATGAGTCTCGATGAAACCTTCTGAATCTTTTGCTCGAAAACTTGCGGAGTATCAGTCGATCAACGCGGGAGAAAATATTGACTGCTAGCAAACGGCAACAAATATCATCGTATCATCATGAAATCGATCCGTGCTGCCTAACGAAAACACCAGGCAATCAAGTTTGTAGCGTACAGTTTATAAAATCGCCCAAATGTTGAGCTCGAAAAAAATATTGTTAGAACTTTTTCAAGCAACATTGAATAGAGTCACGCACAACAATCATCGTTGAGCAAATCAGGTTTAATGATGACAGGAGGCCGCGAGTGACTGAGCTCCGATGTCATTTCTTTAGTCAGATTCTTTAAGATTTCCTGCAAGTGTGAGCAGTGTTCAAAATCTTTTTTGATGCTGGTAACGGCAATAAAGCTCGCGTAGAGCATCTAGTCAGCTTTTCATAGTGCATCAACTAAATTTCAAATCAGCGTTAAGAATGCTATTTTAAAGCTAACAATGCATTGACAATGCTCAATTATATCTGGCAGCATGTAACTTGAAATTTTTTTGAAACGATGGTTCTATAATTGATGAAGGGACTATAGGGGAAAGAAATGAAAATTTTTTGGTGAAGGAGGGGGAAGAGCGGAAAGGTGAGGGGGGGGGGGATATTGGTAGCTACGCTTAACAAGTAGTTTTTTTGACTCCTACCTTTTGTCCTCAGATTATAGCTTGGTTCGACTCATGCACCTTCCAGCATTGGACGAAAGGTAGGAGTTAAAACGACTACTGGTTAACCCCCTCCTCACCTTTCCGCTCTTCCCCCTCCTTCACCAACCGGTTAAACTGCTCGATTCGACTATTCGATTCAGCTGCTTGACTTTTTTTTTGTATGCCAGAAGGGCATTGGGTTAAAAGGTCACTGCGACAGTCTTAATGATCGTCTTTTGTGGCAGGCCCCGATTGCTGTACACAGTTTACGGATCGCTCATACCCATTGATGGAGTTGAACGGGATAGTTGTAATCCTGTGCCCCAATTCGGTACTACATGGTTTATAAAGCCAATGACCGTTTTGGGATTTAGGCTCCTTACCTGATATGGGGTAAGAAGGAAACTTCCTAAGAGGTTGTGCTTTGATAATGCAAGAGCTCCGCAATAGCAGAGCAGATGCGCTGAACTTTCAGGTTCAGAGTTACAAAAGCGGCAGGTGTCGGATGATACATTGACGATATTCTTTAAATGATAAAGAGCGGGGCTGTGTCCTGTTAGGAGTTCCGTGATTGTGCGTAGTTCACTACGAGTTAAATGGAGTAGTTTTTTAGCTACTGCAGGGTTTGGGTAGATAAACTGTTTGGCTTGTCTACAACCCTGTGTTTGATTCCAACGGGATGCTATTTCTAGCTTTTCCCATGTCATCAGTTCGCCTTTCACGGCGGATGTGGAGGTGCCCAGAAACGGTTCAGGATCAATAAATTGCTGAGCTGATCCTTGTCTTGCTAGGTTGTCAGTAAATTCATTGCCCTCGATTCCGCAGTGACCGGGCACCTAAAGTAATAAAACTTTGTTTTGGCGGGAGTGCTCCCTCAATGCTGTGCTGCACTCCCAAACTAATTTGGACACGCATTTGGCGGACTTGAGTGCCAATAGTGCTGCTTGGCTGTCCGTGAAGATACCGATTTTCGCATGCCTGTACTTTCGTTTCAAGCATATTGTTGCACAGATGTATATTGCATATACTGCCGGTGGAAGCATAACTGTCCCATGTTACATTTGGTCATTTTCGACATTTTGTTGTCAAACGTTATAATTATATATGTATTTTTATAATATGAATCGAAAACATGGTGTTTATACTAGAAAAACTCGAAAAAAATTGAAAACAAGTTGTCCCACTGGAAAAATGGACGCATATTTTTCTCACTGCATATACCTTTTTATATAAAATGTTTTCAAGCTGTATACAAAATTGAGTGAAGTTTTTCAACATTATCTATCAACATTATCATAATAACATCAAAACTAAATAATTTTAGAAAAATCAGTTTTTCAACTTTGAGTGCGATTTTCTCATTTTCGTGTTTTGTAACATGGGACAGATATGCTTCCAGCGGTAGTATACTTCTGCCTGAAAAACGTTGGGCCACTTTCCTAATGAGATAGTTTCCCTGATGCCGGGTCCGTAGACTCCGGAGCCTGTGCAGGCCCCCATTTTTGAACCATCTGTAAAAAAGCAGATAGTTCCAGATGGAAGATCGGGCCTTCCATTATTCCACATTAAGCGATCTGTTTCAATCACCTCATATGGAACGTCCATATTGGGCCTGGCTTCCAAGTTACTAAGGGTGTCAGATTGAACTCCCGAAGTATGCGAAGATGATCGATTTGGTCACCTTCGAGAGCTGCTCGACTTACTACTCGATCCGACTGCTCGACTAGACTACTCGATTTAACTGCTCGAGTTGACAGCTCGGCTGTACTGATTTATTGAACAGCTTGAATCAACCGCCTGCTAGACTGCACGATTTAATTGCTCGACTCAACTGCTTGACTCAACGGCTTGATTCGACTGCTCGACTCGATTGCTCGTCGTGGTAGCAACGTGCCGCTCATTTGAATCGGTTCGCGGCAGAAAAAGGACGGTTCAGAGCCACTCACACGAAAGAGCCGTTTTGCTCACCCATTTCTATCAGCACAGTGGAGATAAAGTTTTTATTCAGTTTAATAAAGCATAAAAACTATTTGTTTCAGTTTCAGGCTATGAGCATGCCGTGATGCAAATAAATTTAATAAAAAGCTCAAAGAACTAATACAAAGATTAGTTATCTTCGCAAACACTGGTCAATGGAATGTATCCGCAGTTTTCTTAATAGATATTTATATTTTCCGGATCGTAAGGTTCGGGCTCAATTAGTGAATATATATGCACCGAAAATTGCCAACAATTTTAAACAGAAGATCCGAATGGTATAAGCGGTATAGCTCTGTGGCCCTGATATCATCCTTACATTTCCTGATCGATAATTATGCACCTGTTTTTGTAAATTACTAATTATTTTTGTCTTTTTTTACAGAAAATTTATACCACTTCGTCACGACAATGGTTTGCGTAGCAATAAAGGGCATTCCAACAATTGGAGTAATTCACAATCCTTTCACAAAGAAAACTGTTTGGGGTTGGTCGGGCAAGGCAATATCTGAACCTTTAGATCTAATCAAAAAGGTACGTGGATGTATAGTTGATGTATGTATAGAAAATATAAATACACTCAAGTCTTTTTACATGGTTTATTTTTACGAATTTTAAATTAACTGGTTTTTTGTAATGACGAAATTTGAAATAACATGGTTTATTTTTAAGGCGATTTTTGAGTTAACGTGGTTTTTTAGACGATTGTTGGAATTTAAATAGTTTTACCACTGACGAACTGACAGGACACATAGAAGAAAATCCTTTAAAAACCATCGTCCTGCACATTTTGCTTGCACACTAGCACCCTCTGTTATGCATGTTGCGGAGTAGCTTGCATTTGCAGGATTTTATGCTGTAGGGTTTTGTACATTTGAATGGTTTTATACTGAAAACTCAAAGCAACACACGCGCGCCGTGATGCGGCCATGTTGCGAAACATGCTTTTTTGAAAAATGAGTGGTTTTTGATTGGACGATGGAATTATCGCGAGTGTCTTGTCTGTTTGTCTGTGGTTTTACTAACTAAATATTACTGACTATGGGTCATTCCATCTCAAACGTACACAAGGTTTGGATTCGACCATCAGCGATTTCAACCAAAGTTGGCATAATTGTTCATTCCGACCCCACAACCAATTTTCCGAAGTTTTACGCCGATTGATCAATCCCCCTGTTTAAACACGTCTACCGGAAGCTTCCGGACATTTTCATGACTTAATAATGTATTTTAATGGAAAAGATGCATTTTCAACATAGAATCAACATAATAAATTTTGATGTTCTGGATACTTTTGCATATGTACTGTACCTATACCTATAAAAAAGGATTTCTGTCTTTCTGTCTGTCTGTCCGTATGTTCCTTATAGAATCGAAAACTACTGAACCGATCGGCGTGAAAATTTGCATGTAGAGGTTTTTGGGGCTAGGGAAGGTTCTCTCGATGGTAAAAGACCCCTCCCACCACTAAGAGGGGGGGCTCCCATACAAATCTATAAAATGCCTATAAAAATGGATTTCTGTCTGTTCTATGTTCCTTATAGAATCGAAAACTACTAAACCGATCGGCGTGAAAATTTGCATGCAGGGGTTTTTGGTGCCAGGGAAGGTTCTTATGATGGTTAGAGATCCCTCCCCCCACTAAGAGGGGGGGCTTCCATACAAATCTATACCTATAAAAATGGATTTCTGTCTGTCTGCCCGAATGTTCCTTATAGAATTGAAAACTACTGAACCGATCGGCGTGAAAATGTGTATATAGGGGTTTTTGAGGCCAGGGAAGGTTCTTATGATGGTTAGAGCCCCTCCCCCCACTAAGAAGGGGGGTTCCCATACAAATGAAACACAAATTTCTGCATAACGCGAGAACTAGTCAAGCAAATGGAACAAAATTTTACATATGGGTGTTTTTGGAGACAAGAATTTTTTCTATGGTGAATTAAGACCCCTCCCCACTTTAGGACGGGGGGCTCCCATACAAATGAAATACAAATTTCCTCATAACTCCAGAACTAATCAAGCAAATGAAACCAAATTTAGCATGTGGGTGTTTTTGTAGGCAATTTTTTATCTATAGTGAATTGAGGTCCCTCCCCTCTTTAGGAGGGGAATAATGATCTCTCTCCCTTTTAAGAGGGGGGACTTCCATACAAATGAAATACAAATTTCCTCATAACTCGAAAACTAATCAAGCAAATAGAACAAAATTTGACATGTGGGTATTTTTGGAGACAAGAATGTTTTCGATGGTGAATTGAAACCTCTCCCCACTTTAGGAGGGGGGGGGGGTTCCTATACAAATGAAATACAAATTTCCTCATAACTCGAGAACTAATTAATCAAATGGAACCATATTTGGCATGTGGGTGTTTTTGGAGGCATGCATTTTTTCTATGGTGAATTGAGACCCCTCCCCTCTTTAGGAGGGGAATTATGACCTCTCTGCCTTTTAATAGGGGGGGCTTCCATACACTTGAAATCCAAATTTCCTCATAACTCGAGAACCAATCAAGCAAATGGAACAAAATTTGACATGTGGGTGTTTTTGGAAACAAGAATTTTTTCTATGGTAAATTGAAACCTCTCCCCTCTTCAGGAGGGGGGGGGGGCTCCTATACAAAAGAAATACAAATTTCCTCATAACTCGAGAACTAATTAATCAAATGGAACCATATTTGGCATGTGGGTGTTTTTGGAGGCATGCATTTTTTCTATGATGAATTAGGACCCCTTACCTTTTTAGGAGGGGGGCTCCTATACAAAAGAAAAATAAATTTCCTCATAAGTCCAGAACTAATCAAGGGAATCACTTTAGGAGGGGGGGGGGGCTCCTATACAAATGAAATACAAATTTCCTCATAACTCTAGAAGTAATCAAGCAAATGGAACCAAATTTGGCATGTGGGGGGTTTTGGAGGCAGGAATTTTTTTAATGATGGTTTGAGACCCCTCACCCTTGTCGTAGGGGGATAAGGACTCTCATACAAATAAAACAGAAATTTTTGCGTAACTCAAAAACTAATCAAACTCGAGAAATTTTAGACTCATAAAACATTAATCAATAACAAGACCACCAAAAACTATCAATAATAACATTAGATAATTCGGCGCGAGTCGGCCATAGGCCGCGAGTGTTGCCGGCGACCTGCCGTCGGAAGTGCCGGCCACTGCGGGGGGCAGCCCCCCGTAGAGATCACCTCTATCTAGGTTTATTTATTTTCCTAGATCTACTGACTCTATTAATTTCCTTCAGTTGGGTCAGCCCTGCGAAATGGTACTTTCTACGAAAAGATTTTCCGTGAAATGGTACATCCCGCGTAAGGTTTTTCGCGAAATGGTATTCTGCGAAACTCTATATTCCGCGTTATGGTCAACCGAGAATTGGTGTTCCGCAAAATGGTATTCGGCGAAATGGTTCGTAATGATGGCAAATATTTAAATGCTACCCGCTTTATTTTATCAGGCTTAGAGATGGGGGGAGTTGTTTTCTACTTTACTGTGAGGAAAATTTGTATATTAAAACACCCATGAACTCCTCAGAAACTTGCAAAACTCCAGATTGTGACAAAGGTCATCCGAGATTCACGATTTATGTACAACACAGTTTAATTTGTGGCAATACGAAGTTTGTCTGGTCAGCTAGTATTTAAATAAAAGTAACAAATTCGTACAAATTTTTATAGTTTTATTATTTAATTGTGCTAGTTATTTATGCAATATAATGCATTGTTATGTCGACTAAGGTGGTATTTCACTCTTGAGATTATTCGAAACTTCGAAATAATTTCGAAACTTGAAAATGACGTAATAGGACACCGCCTCTAGTTTCTGATAATAAATAACAAGTTGGCGCAAGTGTTTCATCATGCGCCATGCGTGAGACTATGCCTGAAATCATTGTTTCCCTGTTGAATACAACAAATGTCATTACTTCGTAACGTATATTGTACATTTGCGTCACAGCTGGGTTTTTCGCGACAATAAATTTACTGAACACAACAACCTTACTCTCTCATGCATCTCAGTTTCTTTTGTGTTTATCGCTAATCGCAATATAACCTTTGACACCTGAACCAATAAATAGTTGGTAAACATTGTCTTTATTTATTGCGTTCATGTTGCGAAATTTATTTTTTTTCGAATTGAAATGTCGCAAACATTTCAATGTCGGCTCTCTGCCAGGCTTTTCATAAAGCCCTATAAATGTATCTTTAGGGCTTTAGCTTTACAGGGTTCTCAGATGACCGGTAGTAAGACTATGGAGAGGTATAGGCAATGCTTGTTTTTTTTTATCAAAATTAGGCAGAAGTCATGAAAATTAAGTAGAACAGAGTAACTGTACCACAAATAAAATATGATTAGTGATTGTTTTTCGGGTAGGTAAAAATAAATAAGTCCAGCGCCTCTATGGTTCAAACACAGACAAACAGACGAGACACTCGAGTTAATTCCATCGTGCAATCAAAAACCACTCATTTTTTAAAAAAGCATGTTTCGCAACATGGCCACACCGCGGCGCGCGGGTGTTGCATTCAGTTTTCAGTATAAAACCATACGAATGTAAAAACCCTACAGCATAAAACCCTGTGTCTTGTCAGTTCGTCAGTGGTTCAAAGGTACAAATACCAGCGAACCACATGCCCTGGCGGGTGTTGTGGGTACGAATCCTGTTATAATCTCAGATTATAGCTTGGTTCGACCCATGCACCTTCCAGCATTGGACAAAAGGTAGCAGTCAAAATGACTACTTGTCAAGCGTAGCTACCAATATCCCCCCTCCCTCCTTTTTTCCTATTATGCTAAAAAGGTTTTCTTTTCTTGGTTGAAACAAATCCGTTGCTTTCCTTGAACATCATAAAACTGACTTTATTACTGCTCCAACAGGTTAGTTTTATCTGATCAACTTATTTCCTAGTGTTAGTAAGTTTACAGGGTATTGTTGGAGGTGTGGCTTAATCTATTCAACCATGATGCAAAGTCTGAGTCGAGTCAATATGATTGGTCGAGAATGTCGTGTTAAGTCGGATACGTGAGATAGAACGTGAGTTAGAATGAACGAGTTTGAATGAGTGTAGAGAGGGAGAATTGAATGAGTGTCGAGAGAGAGAATTTGTGATAGCGCGTCGGTGGTGAATATAGCGTGAGTTCTCTTGGGTGAATGACGTGTGTAAAGTAGTTCAAGATCGCACGATGCACTTGAGCTTGCTGTTTGCATAGAGGAAAAATATCGTGTCTGTTTCGTGTATTTTGATGAGGTGTGATTGTATATGGGTGGTTTGAGGCTGAGCTTTGTCTTGTAGGTTGTTTATGAGATTTGTACTTGATGTTTTCTAAGGAATCTTGTTTTAACGGTGTTTTGGTTCTGGTTTCGTTGTAAGGTGTCGGGTTATTCTATGAATCTGATATGGGTTTGTTGTAAGGATTTAGAGTGGGTTTGGTATGAGTTATGTTCGTGGGAATTGTGGTTCGTACCATCTGTGGAATGTTGGTTGGTCATGTTTTTGGGAAAAGTCTGGTCTTTGTCATGTGTCATTGTAAATTCTAAAACATCGCTTAATGCGTATAGCATACTTTCCTTTCCGCTCTTTCCCTCCTTCACCAAAATTTTCATTTCTTTCCCCTACCGTCCCTTCATCAATTGAGAAATTTTGATTTTACTACCACTAGAAAAACGCCATCTCTTGAAAAGCAACGGTGAGAATGGGAAATTTCCCTATGGGAAAAACTAGCCTAAGAACGAACAAAATTCAGAAACTGCCTGTCAACTGACAAAATATAAGTGATCTTATGTAAAATTTTCCGGCAAATATCATGGTGCCCACCTCTTCCCTAATTGTCATCGGAAAGCATGAAGTTTTGCTGATTTCCCCCTATTTTTAACAATATTTTAACTTAATGGACTTTATCAGGCAAGACTTTAACAGAACTTTAAAACCCAATTATATTATACAAAAAAGTTCGTAGAATCGAAGACAATTATTCCAAGGTTTATATTTTCTCAAAATCTTGTCTGGTGAGTCCAATAAGTTTAAATATTGTTAAAAATAGACGTAAATTAGCAAAACTTGATATTTTTTATTTTATTTTGATGACAATTAGGAAAGGGATGGGCACCATGAGATTCACCGGAAAATTTTACATAAGATCACTTATATTTTATCAATTGGCAGGCCGTTTCTGAATTTTGTTCGTTTTTAGGCTAGTTGTTCCCGTAGTGCAATGAAGTGTTAAAAAAGCCAGTGTCAAGTTTCGAAATTATTTCGAATTTGTTACTTTTATTTAAATATATACAAAAGTATCCAGAACATCAAAATTTATTATGTTGATTCTATGTTGAAAATGCATCTTTTCCATTAAAATACATTATTTAGTCATGAATATGTCCGGAAGCTTCAGGTAAACGTGTTTAAACATACTTTCACCAACAATTCAGATAGAATCACGCATGCCCCAGATATTTAAAACGCCATATCTCCCAAACTACCAATATTTTTTTTTCTAGTTAAGTGATTGTTATGTAGAATTTTCTGGCGAACACTTTTTAAGCATATTTATTTGAAAATAAAATTGGGGTGCTGATATTCGCATTTTTCGTTTTAAATTGCACAAAAAAAGGGGGGGTGACAAATTAGATAAAAACTGATAACATCATTCGATTGCGCGGCCAAAAACCCATAGAAAAAGTATATTGGCATGTCTTCATATCAACCTGTTTCAGAGATATGTAAATCAGAAAAATGACTTTTTGAAAATTTGTAAAAAAGGAAGTAGCGCCACTGCTAGGGGGATTGGGAAATTGGTTGTGGGGTCGGAATGAACAATTATGCCAACTTTGGTTGAAATCGCTGATGGTCGGATCCAATTTTTCCGATTTTTGTGTACGTTTGAGATGGAATGACCCCTATACTAACTATTTCACGCATTTTACGTTTAAATTATCATTTAAGGAAGACGATGTAAAACATCCTATTGTTATAGTCTCTCGTTCTCATAGCGGCGATGTAAAAAACATTGCAAAAGAAGTGTTTGGAGAAAATTCGAACGTGATCTCCGCTGGCGGTGCAGGTCAGAAAAACAATAACAGAGTGTTTCAAATTCGTTAATATGTTGAATTTTCTATTTTTGCTTCCGGCATTTACAGGATACAAAGTTTTGCAGGTGCTTCATAATAATGCAACAGCGTATCTGCATTCGACTGCAATAAAAAAATGGGACATTTGTGCGGGTAATGCGATCCTTGATGCTGTAGGTGGTAAAATGACAAACCTAAAAAATGAGGATATATCATATAGCTATAAAGATTCATATGTGAATGAAAATGGACTGATTGCAACGGCTACGAATAGTATACATGAACTATATATTAAAAAAGTTATTGAACGAAAACTGTTACCATAAATCTTGAAACACCGGTATGCAATTATGTATTAGTTTTAAAACACTTTCCGTATGTACAAATTTTCCGAAAACCATTATTTCCTGTACATTGTATTGCAAATTCTATATGAACTAAAATGTCATTGTAAAGGAAATGTTATAAAGACAATATAACAAAATTTACCATGAAAAACAATTGGTAAAATTTGATTTGCTAAATTAATTTATAATAGAGTTTAAATGAGTCCAGCTCCAAATATTCTCCAATTATTGATCCTGCAAAAGAAAAACTGAAAAATATTTATTAACCCTCGCTGTCCCATGGTAGCACAGGTGCTCCATGACTTCTGATACTAAAATTGGTCGATAAAATTTTTAAGGCATTTAAATATGGATGATTGGATTTCATAACGTAGTAAAAACAATGTTTTATAAGCTGTATAGTTGTGTTTAATGAATTGCTCATTAATTGCTTTTTCATGATCATGATCAAATACTGTAAACTACCAAAACACCCCTGGGACAGAGAGGGTTAATAACATTTTAATACGTGTGAGGGGGCGTTGAGCAAGACACCCGCATCCTATTTAAATTTCAACGACGTCGTCGTATTTTCGAATCTCGGCTGGGAGAGGCTATTGGAGTCAATAGGAGCGTAGCAACTGGTCCTGCAATTGTCCTGTACTCTAACAGCTGGCTGCGAAGTCTGTATGAAAACAGAAGGTCAAGTTTTGATAACGGAATGTAATAGCGAATTCATAAATTAACCTAAGTTCGTGCTAACTCGAACCCGAAATTTATGAACGATACGGGCAGTTTGACAGATCGACCCGTAAACCGTAATGCTAGACAGTTTTAACCTGCGCTTCAAACTGAATGCTGTCAGTTTAACCGAAATGCAATCTCGACTAATTTATGAACGCTTTGACAGCACTTCGATTAAAACTGAGTGCCAATCGACCTGAGGCAGGTTAATTTATGAATTCGCTATAAGCTTTGCTTTGCTAATAGTCCAGTTGGGATATTTTTTATTCTGATCCTCTTATGTACATTATTCTTCACTATCGCAGTAATATATTGCGGGTTTTCTATTCGGCACTGAAAAGACATTGCTGAAATAGATTAAAAAATATTGCAATTTTGTGTATCGTGCCTGTCCTATTTATTTGATAAAGAATAACTATAAAAGGCTAAATAGGACGACTTGAAAATAAAATGTGTCAGAAGGTATTTATTTTTCGGATAAGAAAATATATTTACTGAAAACGATGAATTTCGAACCTACTTTCCTAATTAATAGGTTGATTTATTATTATTTTGAACAGACGTTACGCGCAGGGGAAACTCGTCGTGGTTGGGCCACCTTTTGGCATTCACCCATAACTTCCGTTTCAAAAGAAATTTCGGAAATCTAAATACATTGCTGGAAAGGTCTAAAAATAAGGTATATTTCTGGAAAATCTTGAACTGATTGCTTGGAGAAGAATAAAGTTATAGGCATTCACGTGGAGACAAAAAATGTTGTATAGTCGGGCCATTTTATATAGGTTGGGCAACCACTGAAAATCCAAGAAATACGTGTTGAAATTCTATAAACAGACATGAAAAAAATGAATTCCGTGAAAACGGCCAATATAAGTACAAATATCTTATTTTTAAATACATTTTTGCGAAATTTTGGCATTTTGTAAAATCAATATTACTAGAATCGTGTTTTCTGAAATGTTCTACAATGAAAAAACAACAAAAATATCCGTTTCCGTTTGCAGCACGAGGTGGGGCAGTTAGAGCCAAGTCAGTCCAAGGCTGAGAGAAGGTGGTTGTGATAATGATAAAAGAGTCCCGGCGGACAACGCTAGCGCCATAATGCGTTGATGATGATGAATTAATGAGTAGGAAGAAGAGATGACAAAACTTGACTCTATGCAGACCCACTACAGTTGTATAAGCAATAACAATGAATGTACTTATCTTGATCTTCTCCTTCCTTTTGTTTATTCGCTTCTCTGCATGTGTCAGACTTGTTCGTATATACGTAATAACTTAGGGCCTACGTTGACTTCACGTCGTCCGCTCCAACGTCTTCAACCTATAGCTGATCCCTCATTGCTCCCCACGACAACGTACCGGTCACCGTGGGAAGCAACGACAGAGATCAGACAAGAAAAAAGAAAAAAAAGGGGAAGTTTTATTTATATGTTGATTGCAATTTTCGGGTTAATAATATCACGAGGATTCTAAAATTCTGTCTGCCCATATCCTATGCTACTACTAACTACTCGCTAGGAAGGACGCTACTCATCTCTCCAACTACCCATGTCATCACGGTCGACAACCCAGCGCTGATGTTCCATCACCTACGCTCATTAAAAGCCACAGCCGCTTCTTTACATGCCATCATTGCAGTATTGTATTGTTGGCGTTAATTTCCGAATATTTTGTGCGGAATATTATTCAAGAGCAATATTATCGCTCAGCACTATCAAAAAACTACTTGAACTTCCGAATAATAGAGAAAATTTGATATTTGATATTTGATATTTATTGAATAATTTCAACCGACTTATTGGTCTAAATGAAATGCTGGCTGGGAAAAGCCGCCTTGAGAATGCCTAAATCACGCATCCTCAAAGAGGCATAAAAACCCAGCATCTTTTCTTAACCTTAAATACATTTTATGACAATAGCAAATAGCATATTACATTACATATCACACTAGATTCCATATATACACATACAATTACAATTGGTCAAGTATTAAAAGTCAAAAAGTAGTCTACTAAGATTGTATTCTACTGCCAAATGTCGAATTGGCTCATGCAGGCCATAGTTGGTACGGTGTGTTCCTATACGTAAAAGCTGTTGATGTCGTTGAGGGCGCAAAGGGCAATACAGTTGGAGCGAGGAAAGTACAACAGGGCTATCGTATATCCCCACTAGTATCGTGTGTGCCGTAGTAGCGATGATATCTTTCCGCCGTTGTTCAAGTGAGGTAATGCCAATTAGACTACCGTGAACGTACCATATTCTGCGCAGTTAAGACATTTTTATGATTCTTCCGCTATTCTAAGTATTCTAGATTTAAATTAACAACGTGGATAGCAGCAACGTGTAGTGCTACGGTCTATAATATCTGGTAAAAAATATGGGAATTATAAGTCGACCAACAATTGAGTATATTTTTTGTTTTGTAAACTGCGCATGTTTGCTCCTAATTCTGCGCACCCAAAAAGTGAAAATAAATACTCCTGACATGCTGTTTATGTCTTTATACGCTGAAAGCACACCAAAAAATCCGGCATTAGCCATTACCATAATCAGATCCATCATCCAGCCTTCTTGTGCTGTTCGGGTGGCAAAGGAATACCGTGGACCCCCGTTCGTTTAACCATTTTTAATCTGAACACTTTTTAATTTGAACCCCGTTGGTTTGCACGACGTGCAAATTAAAAATGGTTCAAACGTCATTCTCAACATGACATCATTTGTTTATGCAGACAATGCACATAAACACGATTTGTTTGTACCTACCTAGCGTGTTTAATCGGTTTCACATTTCGTTTTCCTAACGATTAAGATAGAAATCCGATCGGAAAATGCAATATTCGCACTTGCAACTGCCAACTAAAACAAACCACCAAAACAATAACAAAGAGCAGGGCGGCCAGTTCACACAGGTTTCAGCATATTTCGGGTTACCAGTTGTTCAAATTAAAAAGTAACTCCGTTAGTTTGCATGAGGAATCGTTCAAATGAACGGGGGTCCACTATATTGTTATCATTTTGATTGCCTCATTTTAAATATTTTATTCTCGATAACGTGAAAGACGAATTGATTTGGGTTTTCTGCATACTGAACATTACACTTTATACACTTTTTACTAATAATTGTGTTTTCATATAGAAACCACTTCCCCACGCTCTGACAGCCCCATGAGGTTGGGCATTAAAGAAAATAGAAGACATGGTTTCATGAATTGGCGCTCGTAGGTTCGGACCCCGAGACACAGCACAGGATTCCAATAAATGCAAGTTAAAGATTCTACTTGAATTTTCATGCCTCTATATCTCAGCCATTTGGATGAGGTTGCGTATTCTTTCGCGATTTCTTCGTAGGATACATTACTGCGCAGAATTTGGAACATGAATAAAAAATCTATGCCTAAATCTGCGCATTATTGCATCGCATTTTTTCTAAGGAAAGCAATGCATGCAATCACTCTTTTTGTCTAAAACGAGACTAAAATTAATTATTCTTTCTAATTATGCTGGGTAATTTATGATTGCAAAGATTTTCGACCATAAATTTGTTAATTTTCTAGAAGCACAATCTTAGCGTTGGTGCTAACGACGATGTTTTCTGCCATATAAAATACTATCAGTTTGACGTAAATTATTTCGCTCTCAAATATTATGGCCCGTTTGTGAATAATGACGTAATATTCAACAGACATTTATAAAAAAATAACGCAATGATCATAGTTATGCACAATGTTAAAAAATACTTATATAAAGAAAAATGCGCAGAATTAGGAGCGGTCACGGTACATAGGTTTTCGTAAGATGGTAGACTTTCGGGATTCCTCCAAGGCAGCATAGGGTTGGGAGTACCGACACTATTTTTGAGAACCGGTATTTCGGTATTGGGAGCATCAGTACCGGTAGTACCGGTTCCAGTACCGATACCCATATGTGTTGAAGATTTATAAACTTTATTTATAGCAAGAACCGAAAATACTCATTTATTTATTTCAACAGTAGGAGTAGCAGTAGAGTCGTTGCACTAACCCCGTAATTGTCCTGTACTCTAACAACCGGCTGTGAAGTCTGTCGATAAAGAAGGGCCAAGTTTTAAAAAAGACGTTTGAGCCCAAAGCTTTGCTTTTTTCCGTCTTCGAGATTCGACTTTAAGATGCACAGAATCCATTACAAATTTGAGAGTGTACCTTTGCTTATGGAAGATATAAGAGCACTTGCCTCATCTGAATGAAAGGTATTCCGGACTATTATAAGCGGAAAACAGAAAGTGGCGTAGGCTCAAGCAAGTACTGCAGACATTACTTAGAGAGCTTTGCATCGTATACCTGGCGAATATCAGAAAGCTACGGAATTTCCCTGGCATGAGGAATAGAGGTGCCCAACGCGCTAGACCCAATGGTCCAATGGCTCGACTAGGTTGAAACCGATTTGAGAATTTGTCGATACGCTCAACGAATTTGCGACAAATAGCTCAGGTACCCAGGACCGAGTGCAATGGAGACAAATTCTTGCTACACAATGAGCCACCGTGGATAGAGGAGAATCCGCTAGATGAGAAGGAGAAGGATGCACAGGACAATGCATTGTTTTCCATGCCAACACGAATCTTAGTATTATAATTGCCAGGCCCTCTTTGAATCTACCAACTTAACGTAAAAGGTATTGAAGGCATCAAAAACATAGCCAAAGGTTTGCCTGTCAAGGGCAAATTGAAGGAAACCGATTTATTTGTTATCATGGCGTAATCGAATTCGTTGAAGCTCGAACTGCCTTGAAGTACTGAATTTAATCTATCTTTATCACTCTTCGTCTCTTTACTAATGAATGGTTTCTGTTTGTGATAATCAAGGTTAATAATGATGAATATTATGGAATGGAATTTCCTTGACAATCCAAACTACTGGGCTGATTCTTTTGTTGTGTAGTCGGTCAGTAAACTTCAAAAAAGGCTATCTAGGTGTAGCGGTTAGCATTTCCGCCGAGGACCTGGGTTCAAATCCCAACCCTGTAGAAGTCAAGAGTGACTATTATCGAAACAAAAAACGTGGTTGTATATTTCAAAGTTATCAGGGATGATTATCAGTTTTATTTCTGCTGCAACGGATATGAATTTCAGCATCAGCGCCTGGAACCGAAAATACCGGTATTTTCGCATGCCAGTATCGGTATTTCGGTACCGGAAAATCGGTCGGTAGTACCGGTATTACCGGTTCCGGTACTCCCGGTATCCCAACCCTAGGCAGCATATGGCAAATTTTCCTGACGAAGCGTTTCTGAACTCTTTCAATTCGTTGGGACCAGTAGTCATAGTGGGGGTCCCATACAGCGCAGCTTGTTTCTAAGATGGAACGAACCAGCGAGCAGTATAAAGCGCGCAATGTTCCAGGCTCTTGAAATTCTTTGCCAATCCTTAGTACCATTCCCAGTTGTCGAGTTGCTTTACTGATGATCATCTCGTAATGTTGTCTAAACGTTATTTGCTCATCCAAAATAACTCCGAGATCAGTAACCCTGTCACCACGTTGCAAGACTTGATTATTGATGCGGTAGTCGTATACCAATGTATGTTTTTTCCGGGAGAAACTGATGACGGTACATTTTGGGATGCTTATAGCCATGCAGTTGCAAGTGCACCATTCAGAAAACCGGTCAATCAGTTCTTGAAGTCTCAGACAATCGTCGGAGTTGCGAAAGATCATGTAGATTTTGGCATCAAAATGCGATCAAAATGCGATATAATGGGGACTGGCACTCGCTCGTATTATTCCCGGTGGCAGTAATTGCTTATTTGTAGCGGTAGACAACCGGTTTGTCGATATCCTCTTCAGATAATCGTCAAATTGAAGCATTTCTGTAACTAAGGATATGGTAGGTCATGTAGAACTTCACTTGGAGATATGTATATATGCCGTGTTAATTGCAAACTGTCACTGAAGCAATATTTAATAAGATGTTAGCGAAGTTGATAACCCTCTGTGAGGATTGAAGCGACAAAATCCGAATTCCATGGCCATATTTTAAGCACTATGACCATCTTTTAAGAAGTGGGATAGATGGTATATTGAGGGTAGCCCTCCGTTATCCCTTGAAACAGCCAAAGAATCGAATACCTGCTTTTACTTGAAGAGCTATACTCTAACAAGATCTAGGTAGAAGTAGCATTCCAGAAATAAAGTCAGTTGCGTAATTTGAATAATATGCTTCAACAATCGCCTTTCAGTGATTTTAAAGTTCACGGATCGGAAGGTAAGTGTGTTTTAGTCAAATCAGCACAAGAACTTTTGGAGTATTCATTAAATCCATCCAACATGATGAAAATTAGAGTGGCTTTACTTACTACGACGGGAATTAGAAATAAATCCTATATAATCTGCACCTGGGTTATACAGGTTTATTTGAAATAATCGTCTCTTCTCTTAGTGGTAAAATTAAATTTGTAGAAATATTCCGTTGGTTTGTTAAGATTTTCTGATAAAATTTAATTTTGCATAGCTGCCAAAATACGTTTTGAATTTTATCTTTTTCTGATATTACTCATTTATGAATTTAAGAAATTTAAATCTGTCGAGCATATAAAGTGAGTACGTAATCTCATGCAAACAAGCAGATCCAGTTTGTTTAAATTTTTATTGCAGTAATTGAATGTTTAATATGTGGCCTCCATTATGGGCTCACGATGCCTCCAATCTAGGGACCTCGGTAGGAATCATACCACCACTGTAGGCAAACCGATAATGGTAGAAAAAATCTCTTTTTAACAAAATTCGAATTTTTAATGATTACAACCATAGTTTGTAGTAAGATTAAGAATGTTTCAATCATATCGTGCGCGTGTGCATGTATATTTGTTCTGATATCACTGTATTTTAACCAAAAATTCAAAATTTTATTACTAAATGCTCCACTACTGGTGCGCTTACCCTAAATAAATAATTCCATGCAAAATTACCAAAAATTAAAATTGTTTTAATTTGTTATTTTTGATTTAGCTGAAACTTTGCATAGATTTTCTCCTTAAAAAAATATGTCAATTTATAATATCAGTTATTTTTTTAAGATCTCGACTACTTTATCAAAAGGGCCTAACCAAAAATGGTACTAATGAACTAAAAATTTTATATTGGAAAAATGGTTGGTTTAATCGAAACGGTGTCTTCGACAAAGTTGTAGATAATAAAATTGCCTTTCTAAAAAAATATGTGCACTGTAAAATTTTGTTTTTGTTGACGAAAAACAGAAAGTTAAATATCTAAAAAACTTCATTTTTTAAAAATTTTATTTTTTTTTGTATTAAAGGTAGTAATATCTACTACTGTTTCTAAAAGTTTCATGATGAGCAAATTAAAAGCGATCAAATTACAATATTTTGAAAATTTCAAGTTTTTTTTTATTTTCACCAAAAATAATTTTTAACAGTGTATAACTTTTTACAAAGATGCGCATTGTAATACTGTATAACATTGCTGAAGATGTATCAATTCCATAAGCCGTTTTAGTAATAAATCATGGAAAAGGCGGTGGGTGGTGCTGTACGCACACCGCGATTTATCGTTTGTACATTAACCAATAAAGTTGATTTTCAGTAAATGACTAGCTTATATTAGTTACTAATAATACGTGTCGTGAATAAAATATACATAGTAGAATTAAATTGGATAAGTTTTCTTCTTTTTTAATTTTAGGTTTCGTATTCTACTAAGACACTCCAAAAACTTCAGACGCCAAAATTCCACTGAGAAATCGCGGTTGGTGTACAAAACTACCCACTGCACGTCGGGAAACTGCCACTTTTTTGTAACCGCAAGTTTTTATAACACTGGATTATACAATTGACGAAGGGAACGGTAGAAGAAAGTAGTGAAAGAGTCAATAGGATCTAACAGATTGAGATCAGTCGTGAAGGGGAAAGAGCGGAAGATAAGGGTAAGGGAGGATCATATGAAGTAACGCTTAGGAAGTTGTGTACCGCAATCTTTTATCCAAGCTGGCGGATTCCATGGATCAAACCAAGTTGTAATCGGAGCATTACAGCAGTATTCAAATCCACTCCTCTTCGCAAGGCTTGTGGCTTGATTGACTTCACGGTTTTCTGGAATCCTTCGATGCCTGGGTGGAATGTTTCGATGTTGACCGTCAACGTGTCTATTGATTGAATTGGTGTCACTGATGGTACAGTTGTAAGACTTTCAAAACTTGATACCTCTGGTAATATCTCAGTAAGTGTTGGTAAGCTTCCGGCAACACTCTGTTAGACGACATTTCAAGAAATAGAAACCGCCTAAAATTATCTGTGGACACGTCGACGACACGATGGGCAAATACGCGATGTGACATTCAGTGATCATGTTTCGAAATATCCAATCGCTATCAATTCCTGCAGAATACGCAGAATTTCACAGATCTTTCGTGCACTTAGCATCCTCAAAAGCCCGAAGGCATCGGATAGTATGGGTTCTACCACTCAGTGCCATTATTGTTGAACTCTGACTTGTGGTTCCACGAACTTGTGGAACCCTCGAGTACCCCGGAGTTTCTTTTTCGTGAACCCCGAGAAGATCCCGGTATAATGGTTAGCTGAGTGCCCTTTAATACCAGCGTCGTTCGGCAACAAAGTCCAGTGCTTCGTAGTGTCAATTTTAGTGGAATAACCGGAAACCACATACCACTCAACCAAACTTATGGAGTATTGAGCACGTGGACGTTGCGGTTAACTACTCCGTCTACAATTGGCACTGTACGGTGCGTCGTAAGAATCCGGTCAATACCTCCAGTGAGTCTACAGTCTCTTATCTATCAATCATCACGGTCATCTCTTCAGGTACGTTCGTCTCCTCTCCTTCCGTTCGTCGGTCATCAATGGGTTCCAACGTGTGACGTCAGGAGCTGCATCGATGGAATGGAGAAATAAAACTGCATGAATTTGACTTGAATTTTCCATTTTTTTTCTTTCAAATTTCCCTATAAAACCTTCATTGACGCTTTTGTTTGGTGGCTTCGTTCTCGGTAAGCAGTCGGGTTGCGCAAATCCTTCGAAGGTCGGTTGCCGACCCTGAGAGAAGTAAAAATGAGTTAGCTGGGTTGAGTGTGAGAACCAACACTTATAAGGCATTATGTTTAACTTAAAGTGGGAGTGGAAATATGTGCCCAATTTTCAAACTGTGCCTATAGACCAGTGATGGCCAAACTGGGGCCGCGGGCCGCACGCGACTCTTAAATATGGTCCCAGCGGCCTGCGGACTGATTTGGTGGATGGTGGACTGGAACTATAGGGTAAATTTATTAATGTCAGAAGTCATTCCGGCCCGCGAATCTAATGAGGAGATCTGATTTGACTACATAATGCTTACACCGTGACTGCTATAGACGATAAGCGGTGCTGTACGCCCACCCCATTTCTCAGTTGTCCATTAACCAATAACTTTGGATTTTGGCATATGATTAGTAACTTATATAAGCAGCTAGTCATCTACTAAAAATCAAATTTATTGGTTAATGGACAAACGATAAATCGCGGTGGGCGTACAATACCACCCACCATCTTTTTCATGATTTATTACAAAAACGGCTTATGGAATTGATACGACATCTTCAGCAATGTTATACAGTATTACAATGCGCATCTTTATAAAAAGTTATACAGTGGACCCCCGTTCGTTTGAACGATTCCTCATGCAAACTAACGGGGTTACTTTTTAATTTGAACAACTGGTAACCCGAAATATGCTGAAACCTGTGTGAACTGGCCGCCCTGCTCTTTGTTATTGTTTTGGTGGATTTCTATCTTAATCGTTAGGAAAACGAAATGTGAAACCGATTAAACACGCTAGGTAGGTACAAACAAATCGTGTTTATGTGCATTGTCTACATAAACAAATGATGTCATGTTGAGAATGACGTTTGAACCATTTTTAATTTGCACGTCGTGCAAACCAACGGGGTTCAAATTAAAAAGTGTTCAGATTAAAAATGGTTAAACGAACGGGGGTCCACGGTACACTGTAAAAATTATTTTTGGTGAAAATAAAAAAAACTTGAAATTTTCAAAATATTGTAACTTAATCGCTTTTAATTTGTCCATCATGAAGCTTTTAGAAACAGTAGTAGATATTACTACCTTTAATACATCAAAAAATAAAATTTTTGAAAAATGCGTTTTTTGAGATATTTAACTTTCTAGTTTTATTTTCTTTTTTTGTCAACAAAAAAAATTGCTTTTGCAATTTTTGCACAGTGCACATAATTTTTTAGAAGGACAATTTCATTATCTACAACTTTGCTGATGACAACATTTCGAATAAACCAACCATTTTTCCTATATAAAATATTTAATTCATTAGTACCATTTTTGGTTAGGCCCTTTTGATAAACAGTCGAGATCTTTAAAAAATCATTGATACGGTAAAATGACATCTTTTTTAAGGAGAATATCTATGCAAAGTTTCAGCTAAATCAAAAATAACAAATTAAAAACAATATTAATTTTTCGTCATTTTGCATGGAATTACTCATGATTTATAGTTGAACGTGAAGACATTGAGTTACTGCATCACTATAAAATATATTTTGTTGCTGTCCTTCTTTATATCTCACGAAAATTGATGACAACTTCAAACATCGCACTTATGCCCCGCCCTATTCTATGCGTGTTAGCGGTGGACCGGAAGCAAAACTACCCTTATTCAAGAACAGACAATAATATTGTTTGGTATAGCCTTATAAGGTCTCCTGGGTTAGCTCTCCATTAAGTTCCTGTAACTGTACGAAGAAAATTTATCCTCTGTTGGCAGTTTTGGATCAGATACCTAAAGTGGCATGCCCAAGTGCATTTAGAATCGAACCAGATACCGAGATATTTGTAGACCATCAGTAACTGAGCGATCCTTTTACTCACTAGTAGGAGCTGAAGCTGTGCTGGATCATAGTTCCTAAAAAACGACCAACTTTGATTTTTCTGGAGCGAATCCGATACTCAGCTTTAATGCCCAACTGAACCAATGGTTCAAAGTACCTTGTAAATCATTAGCCGTGGATCCTGTAATGGAAACAATGCTATCATCTGAAAGTTGCTTTAACGTTCATGATTCTTCGAGACCAGTCCGCTCGATGGTCCGCTCACTTCGACTCAATTTTGATTCATTTGATAGTACCGTCTCAACCGAACAAAATTTGATAAAGTTGATAAATGAACGTTCACTTAGTTACTAACTACAAAAGATACAGCAAAATTGTAGATAATAACTAGTTCTACAAATGTCCTATATAGGGTTTATTTTTAATTCCTGTCGTAGTAAGTAAAGCCACTCTAATTTTCATCATTTCTTGGATGGATTTAATGAATACTCCAAAAATCCTTGTGCTGATTTGACTCAAAAACACTTATCTTCCGATCCGTGCACTTTGAAATCACTAAAAAGCGATTATTAAAGCATTTTATTAAAAACACGCAGCTGACTTTATTTCTGAAATTTGTCGTACCGTTTTAAAATCCGTCCTTCAAAATTTTTCAACGTCCGAACTAAAAATCACAACAATGTTTATGAAATTTACTGACCTCAAAGCAGCTTTTGACAGAATAGATCATCGCATTCTTTTGCACAAGCTACGTCGTCTTGGAACCTCCGATTGCTTGATTGAATGGCTCAACTCATACCTTAGCGACAGAACGCTACGTGTAAAAATAGGTGCATGTACTTCATCGCCATTTGGTAACCAAAGCGGGGTACCCCAGGGGAGTAACTTGGGACCACTGCTGTTCACTATTTATTTCAACGATGTTGCATTATTGCTCGACGGTGGCTGTAAACTTATTTACGCTGACGATCTAAAGCTGTATACTGTGGTGAGATGTTTCGAAGACTGCAATCATCTACAAAGATTACTAAATATTTTCGTTGATTGGTGCAAACGCAATAAACTAACTGTCAGTGTACCAAAGTGTTCCGTCATAACATTTCACCGTACCGTACAGCCAATAGTTTTCGACTATCACATTGAAGGCGTTAAGCTCAACAGGGTCGAAGAAATCAATGACTTGGGAGTTCTGATGGACAAAAAACTCACCTTTACCAATCATCGGTCAGCTATCATCGCCAAAGCTAATAGACAATTAGGATTTATAACGAAAATAGCCAAAGATTTTAACGACCCTTACAGTCTCAAGGCTTTGTATTGTTCACTAGTACGACCTATTCTGGAAAACGCAGCTCTAGTTTAGCTCCCTCATCAACTGACATGGGATCTAAGAATTGAAAGAATCCAAAAACGATTCATCCGCGTTGCTCTACACAACTTGCCTTGGCGTGACCCTATGAATCTCCCACCTTACCGTGATCGCTGTAAACTGATCAACATTGACACTTTAACTAGACGCCGGAAAATTCAACAGGTAACTTTTGTTGCCAAGCTTCTAAACAACGATGTCGATTGTCCACGATTGCTGTCGTTACTGGATTTCCGAGTTCCATCGCGGTCCCTGAGGAATGGACCGTTGCTTCAACCAAGGTTTCATCGTACTGCGTTCGGGTACAATGAACCCATGTCTTCGATGTTGCGCGCTTTTGCCTCTGTTGAAGACTTGTTCGAGTTTGGAGAAAGCACCAGCACCTTCTCACGCAGAATAACTGCATCTGACTCCTTCGCAATGTGATAATTGTACTGTGCTATTTTTTATATATTTTTATTCATTAAGACATTATGTTGGATGAATACAATAAGCTAAATAAATAAATAAATAAATAAATTAGCGCGAATGTATTTGTGTAGGACGGCAGATAAATGGTATGCTGCAAAAATTTCTACTGGTCATGCATGTTTTCTCGGCTGCAGAATAACGACAATGAGTTGCGTGAGTTATTTTCATTTATGAATGACGGAAATTGAAACGATTAATCGACATTTTCTTCTTCGCCGCGCGAAAACACGTAGAAAATTTGCCTGGTAGGAATTCTTTAATGAAAAAAGCATATAAATAGATCTCGGCTCACTTTGATTGATCGCGTATGATAGTCAACCAACTAAAATATTAGGGAATAACTAGTCTTGCATTGTGTGTCATAAAAAAAGCTGATATTTTTAATAATTTGTGTTGGATAGAACGGGAATAGGCAATTATGACGAAGTCACAACATAGGGTAAGGTGGTGCAGAATGCACCGCTTAAGCAAAACATCATTTTGCAGAGTAACGGCGTGTTTGTTCCACGTTTTTCAACTTCTAGAAGACTTTGGGATCTTTTTTACACTTACTCCTGGTGAAATTTCTTAACAAAAACCAGTATTTTTTGTTATTTTTGACGATTTTTGGCAAGAGTCAAAATCATTATGTGGGGCAGAACGCCAAAGCCCGTGGACAAAACGCACCAAGTTTGCCCAGCTAGGCGTTAAACGCAACCAAAAAATTTACCATTCAATCACGTGTTGTATAAACTCCTAAAACTAGGCTGCCGCAGTGGCGGAAGCGTTCGTTATAGCGTTTGTTACATACGCTTGTTTGCTGGGATACAATGGGTTCATATCTCTACATAATTGGCAAAAAAATTTAATCATCTAATTTTCTCCAACTGATGTGTGATGAAATATTGTAAGTTAAACAATGTACAATTAGGTTTAAGGCAACTTCTAAGTCCTATACAATACATAATATTCCTACATTTTTAATAAATAATCCGAAACAAAAGATGTACTGCAAATTAAAAATATTTTATAACTGTTCGATCCCGCTGTGATGCATTCTACCCCTGTTTTGTATTTTGAAGTTTTTTTGCAATATATGTGAAAAATATGCATAGTTAATGCCGTTTTTGTGATGAATCATCGAGGATGACAGTATATCAATTAGATAGACTGTATGTATTATGAAATTTGCATACCGACTAGTGGTAAAAGCTTAAGAGAAAACCGTGTTTTCTTACATGTGGAATGAGATCGCGGATAACCGCTTGATTTTATTGGATGTGGCTATGTTTGATGCTTTTACATTCTACACAATTATGAATTAGCGTGTTTTACACCAAAATAAAATGCGCATTCATAATTTTACCAAATAGTTTCCGCGTTTTTAAGCAATTAATAGTATGGGCCATTCTACCCCCCGGTGCGTTCTGGACAGTCTTACTCTACCCTATATAACTTTGTCATATTTTACTCGGCTGAGATGGTACTGTCAAATGACTCAAAATCAATGTCAATGTGATCGGACCATTCCTGGTTAGAAATACTCACAGTAAGAGATGCGTGGAAAATAAAGCCAACGATTTGGCATCAGTGTACAAAAACTGCCAGCGCTTGCTACGGAGTAATATCACAGAGAACAGACTACCAGGTAATTGACAAAAAGTGTGTAAAAGGTTTTTATGTAATCTACGAGTAATCCTTCAATAGAGCACCCCTCGAGCAGTAAGTGGCAAACTAAATCTTGATGTCGCTGCCATCACTGCTATGTAACTCCAGCACAAAGAAATATTGATAAAGGTACATGGATATTTTTTGATGCGTTTGGCAAACTATTTCTGGAGGGCGCTACCGACAGATTTTACACACAAAAAATCGATTACTTCCTTCGAGCCTGTTAATCTGTTCTCTGTGGTAATATGCTGTAGCAGTGTGACTTGATTGTTTTCAACATGATCCGTTTCAGTTTTATTTACATCAATTTTGCACAATTGAGCCATAAATCTTTCAACTTAATCAGTGTAAAATGCATTGCGAAGCTTTATACACACTGTGTCCGAGTATAATATTCAAGGTGCGTGACAATAGCTTAAGGGGACATGAACGACCAAAAATTTTGAAAAAATCATTTTTTTATATCAGATTTTGATTCTGCAATCTTTTCCGCTTATTTATGACTAAATTTGTAATCATCCGACCACGGAAAGTGGTCGAAAAACGATCATACACATAAGCATTCCAGTGCGGCGTGGAACAACCTCGGCGGAATAAAACGCCGCTCCTGAAAAACCATGATTTTTAAACTTTATGTACCTTTTTCTCAGAAACTACACAGCGTATTGGAACAAACTTTTTTTTGTTTTGTTGGTAGTAGCTTGGCAAAGACTTTTATAACTTTTCAGTTTTGTAAACAAAACACAGCTTGAGAAAAAAGAAAAAGAAAACAAAATTTTATTTTTTCAGGCATCTATTTTTCTTCTTTTTCGTTTTTCTCAAGCTGTGTTTTGTTTACGAAACTGAAACACGTCAGTGGTTACATTTAACTGAGACATTGCAGTAACAAATATGATGTAGTGATCGTTTGGTGGATTGACTATAATATAAATTATAACATAATAGCTAGCAAAGGTTAAAGATTTTTCTTCTATATTCTGTTTTAATATGATATATATCTTATTACGAATTCATTTTTGCTCAAATATTTTTTTCGTTTGTACTTACTTTGGAGGCGATTGACTAGAATAAAAAATACTTTATATCACAGCTCTTTTATCGATGTACAACGTTACCAATCCAATTAGTAAATTCACTAACTCGTGTATAGATTCCCGGAAAACCAGCTCGGGCGCAGCCGATTCCGGTTGAGACTATACCAATCAGAACATCACTGTCGGAAACAAGTGGTCCACCGGAGTCAGCCCAACACGAGTCTATACCGCCCATCCGCTTCCCGGCACAAAGCTGCGTATTAGCAATGCTTCTTGGTCTATTACCGTCTCGATAGAAATTTTCGCATTCCTCGTTATGGAAAATATCAACCACGGCACGTTGTAGTGTATCAGGTTTATTTCCGTCCCTTTGATTTTCTTGGTTCCAGCCCCATCCAGAAACGATCGCACTTTTGCCTTCCACTTTACCAGAGCTATCGTGCTTGCTAGCCAGACAGATCGGACGTACGTACTGATCGAAAAATATCACTTTCGTTGCTTCCAATAATGCAATATCGTTATACGGTAAATTGCATGAATACTCTGGATGTGATATAATAGTTTTAATGTTGGCCTCATATGCTGATTGCGGACTGTTGACATCGTTATCAATTTGGTTTTTGTTGAATTCTGATATTTTATACAGTCCGAGAATTGCTTTAATTTGGCTGGGCCTAACGGGTTTATTGAGTGCGCTAAGAAATATATAACAGTATTTGAATGATCTTCCGTAATACAAATGACGTTGCCATTTATGAAATGTATGATTGAGGATGTTTTGATACTAGCTGTGTGCCTGATCTTGATGATCTTGATCTTGCATTTTGAAATGCTAAACTAGGTGTCGGATTGTAAGTGGGTCTTCACCCATATTATATATTCCGAACGGATTGGTTTTTTTGAACGCCAGCAAAGTCAAATGGACAGCAAAACAACTCGTTCGAAACAAGTCGAACGACACAAGAAGCCGTTCGAAATACATAATAGAGGGGTGCATGTCGGCTGTAATAAATGTTACGGCAAATGAACACCGATAATTAAGGGGACTCCGAAAAAGAAACACTCACTGCATTCACCCGGCTCGATTAAAATGGAGTATATTATGTTTACTCGATGTTGCTTGCTCAGACTTAAAACAAATGAGTAACCCCTAAGTTTCAGAAATCCTATTGTACTCTTAAATGAGTTTACCTGCGAATAGTTTGGACTTAATTAAAACTTGATTAAAGCTACTCAAAATGCCTGTAAAGTGTACAAATTCACATTCTGAGTAGTTTTCCATATCCAACCAAATAATTGACAGTAGGGACTTAAAAGTGTGTTATTTGTCACAGAGAATAATTAAATTATTGGTAGCCAGTAGCCAAAATTGATTAAATTTTCTATTCAAAATTTGAGTTTGTACACTGTAAGGGCATTTTTAGTAGTGGGTTTGAAATGGGGACGGCAAATGAGGAGCGTCCAATATAGCTCTAGTCATCCCAAGCCCCTACCTAGCGCCTCCAGATGGCCATACCTGGTAATGCTCTATTAAGTAGCCAACCTAGGAGGTGCGATGCTGGGTGGTTCCCGGTTGCCTGGTCTCAAAACCACGGTTTTGGGCAGACGGCGGAGCCACACAGCCTAGTTAATATGTAAGCCTAATAAGTTATTTTAATATTTATTTTGAAACGATGATTCTACAATTGATGAAGGGGCGCTATGGTTAATAAGGGGGGTTGTGCAGACTTCTTTTGTCCAGCGCCTCTGTGGTTCAAAGGTACACGGGTACCAGTGAGCGACACGCCCTGGCAGGTGTTGTGGGTTCAAATCCGGTTATAATCTCTGATTACAGCTTGGTTCGACCCATGCACCTTCCAGCATTGGACAAAAGACAGGAGTCACAACGACAACTTGTTAACCATAGCTACCAATTCCCCCCCCCCCTTCCTTTCCACCCTTCCCCTTCATTCCCGAAAAAATCCTTCTTCATTACTTTCCCTTACCGTCTCTTCAGCAATTGTAGAATCATCGTTTCAAAATAAATATTAATATATGCCTGACCGCATTTCAAGGTCATGACTAAAGTCACGAGTTTGGTCAAGTTATTTTAATTATTTTTTTCGTTTTAGCTTATGAAGCATCACCTGCTATATAGTAAAAACTTAGGCCAAAACGAGTTTTAATACTGCACATGGATACTACAATGAAAAATTAAATTAACTATTAGAAGCACTTATGGAACCTCAAAGGACGCTACTCTATTCCATACGAAGGACTGCTGGTGAGATTGTTCTATTTTTACCATATATACCACATTTCATCTTAATATCATATTATTAACAGTATTATTATTGATATCATAAATGTGGAAGGCTAGATGATGGAGTGCCAACCTGAATCCTTAAGGTCTGAAGCAAATATGGCACTTCTCAATTCAAAACAAACAAATCATCACGTGGGTTAAAGTTGGTACAGCGAAATTGATTATTACATGGAAGGATCCTAATGCTGGAAGGCGACTCTTATAACCCCAGAATGCGCACAAGTGCCAATGCTTGTGGGTCCACCCAATCCCTTTTGGCCTGTCTGTAACAGCATTAGTGTGAAATTCATTTGATAATCAAATATGGATCTACTGTAATTCTACCCACATACATTGGCAAATCCTTGAAATAATGTTGGCTTTCCCCTACATACATACCTACATACATGTAATGGCATTTTGAGTAGTTTTAAACAAGCTTTAGCTAAATCCAACCTGTTTACAGGTAGGCTCATTTATGAGCGTAGGAAACTGGTGAATCATTTGTATTTCATTTGTATAGGAGCCCCCCTTCCCAAAGTGGGAAGGGGTCCTAATTCACCATAGAAAATATTCTTGCCTCCAAAATCCTCCACATGCCAAATTTGGTTTCATTTGCTTGATTAGTTCTCGAGTTATGAGGAAATTTGTATTTTACTTGTATGGAACCCCCCCCCCCCCTTAAAGGGGAGTGGAGTCGTTATTCCCCTTCTAAAGAGGGGAGTGGTCTTTATTTACTATAGAAAAAATTCTTGTCACCAAAAACACCCACATGCCAAATTTGGTTCCGTTTGCTTGGTTAGTTCTCAAGTTATGCAGAAATTTGTGTTTCATTTGTATGGCAGCCCCCCTCTTAGTATATATATACACCTGTGTGCAAAATAATAGCAGTGGTGAGTTTAGCATAAGAGTTTATAAAAAAATAGCAATATGGGAATTTATGTATTTGATAATCATCTGTTGTTTAATTATGAATGTGTTTTAGTCCACGATTCCTTTCAGCAACGTTTAGACGACCCATTTTGGCTGATTATACGTGTATACTAGAAATTAACATACTTTTGTTAAATGTAAATAGATAATATTTATACCTTAAATGGTTTGTTTCAACGGTTATTTTATAATTCTTTTGAAAATTCTAATGAAATTGTGAGGACTGCTATTATTTTAGCATTACACAGGAAAAACAGGTAGACATACAAAACGATCCATATGCTCAATGATGGTAGTACGACAGTCGATTATATTTAGTTAGAGATCGTATGCTACTAGCATACAACGTCATATAGGTAGCGTTCGTGGACATGATAAAGTAGAAAAAATATAAACGATTTTTTTAAAATTTGGGGATTTCACTGCTATTATTTTGCACACAGGTGATATATATATATATATATATATATATATCTATATATATATATATATATATATATATATATCTATATATATATATATATATATATATATATATATATATATATATATATATATCTATACCTATAAAGAAGGATTTCTGTCTGTCTGTCTGTCTGTCTGTCTGTCTGTCTGTCTGTCTGTCTGTCTGTCTGTCTGTCTGTCCTGTGTTCCTTATAGAATCAAAAACTACTGAACCAATCGGCGTGAAAATTTGCATGTAGAGGTTTTTGGGGCCAGGAAAGGTTTTAGTGATGGTTAGAAACCCCTCCCCCCACTAAGAGGGGGGGCTCCCATACAAATGAAACACAAATTTCTGCATAACTCGAGAACTAATCAAGCAAATAGAACCAAATTTGGCATGTGGGTGTTTTCGGTGACAAGAATTTATTCTAGGGTAATTTGAGACCCCTCCCCTCTTTATAAGGGGAATTATAACTCCTCTCCCCTTTAAGAGGGGGGGTTTCCATACAAATTTCCTCATAACTCGAGAACTAATCAAGCAAATGGAACCAAATTTGGCATGTGGAAGTTTTCGAGGGCAAGAAAATTTTCTATGTTGAATTAGGACCCCTCCTCACTTTAAGAGGGGGGGCTCCTGTACAAATGAAATACCAATTTCCTCATAACTCGAGAACTAATCAAGCAAATGGAACCAAATTTGGCATGTATGTGTTTTTGGAGACAAAATTTTTTTCTATGATGAATTGGGACCCCTCCCCACTTGAAGTGGGGGGGGGGGGGGGCTCCTATACAAACGAAATACAAATTTCCTTATAACTCGAGAGCTAATCCAGCAAATGGAACCAAATTTGGCATGTAGGTGTTTTTGGAGGCAAGAATTTTTTCTATGATGAATAAGAACCTCTCCCCACTTTAGGAGGGGGGGCTCCTATACAAATGAAATACAAATTTCCTCATAACTCGAGAACTAATCAAGCAAATAGAACCAAATTTGGCATGTGGGTGTTTTCGGTGACAAGAATTTATTCTATGGTAAATTGAGACCCCTCCCTCTTTATAAGGGGAATTGTAACTCCTCTCCCCTTTAAGAGGGGGGGCTTCCATACAAATTTCCTCATAACTCGAGAACTAATCAAGCAAATGGAACCAGATTTGGCATGTGAAGGTTTTCGAGGGTAGAAAAATTTTCTACGGTGAATTAGGACCCCTCCCCACTCTAAGAGGGGGCGGGGGGCTCCTGTACAAATGAAATACCAATTTCCTTCTAACTCGAGAACTAATCAAGCAAATAGAACAACATTTGGCATGTGGGTGTTTTTTTTGGTGACAAGAATTTATTCTATGGTGAATTGAGACCCCTCCCCTCTTTATAAGAGGAATTATAACTCCTCTCCCCTTTAAGAGGGGGGGCTTCCATACAAATTTCCTCATAACTCGAGAACTAATCAAGCAAATGCAACCAAATTTGGCATGTGAAGGTTTTCGAGAGCAAGAAAATTTTCTATGGTGAATTAGGACCCCTCCCCACTTTAAGAGGAGGGGCTCCTGTACAAATGAAATACAAATTTCCTCATAACTCGAGAACTAATCAAGCGAATTGAACCAAATTTGGCATATGTGTGTTTTTGGAGACAATTTTTTTTTCAATGATGAATTGGGACCCCTCTCCACTTTAGGAGGGGGGGTCCTATACAAACGAAATACAAATTTCCTCATAACTCGAGAACTAATCCAGCAAATGGAACCAAATTTGGCGTGTAGGTGTTTTACGAGGCAAGAATTTTTTCTGTGATGAATTAGGACCTCTTCCCACATTAGGAGGGGGGGCTCCAATACAAATGAAATACAAATTTCCCCATAACTCGAGAACTAATCAAGCAAATAGAACCAAATTCGGCATGTGGAGGTTTTTGGAGGCAAAAATATTTTCTACGGTGAATTAGGATCCTTCCACACTTCAAGAGGGGGGCTTCTACACAAATGAAATACAAATTTCCTCATAATTCGAGAACTAATCAAGCAAATGGAACCATATTTGGCATGTGGGTGTTTTTGGAGGCAACCATTTTTCCCATTATGAATTAGGACTTCTTATCTTTTTAGGAGGGGGGGGCTCCCATTCAAACGAAATACAAATTTGCTCATAACTTTAGAACTAATCAAGCAAATGGAACCAAATTTGGCATGTGAGAGTTTTAGATGGCAGAATTTTTTTTCTGTGGTGTATTACGACCCCTTTCCCTTTTAAGAGGGTGGGCTCCCATACAAATGAAATACAAATTTCCTTATAATTTGAGTACTAATCAAGCAAATGGAACCAAATTTAGCATGTAGGAGATTTTTGAGTCTTGAATTTATTTTATGATAGAGACCTCTCACCCCTGTGGTAGGGGGATATGGACTCTCATACAAATAAAACAGAAATTTTTGCGAAACTCAAAAACTAATCCAACTCGAGAAATTCGAGACTCTTCCATAAAACATTAATCAATAACAAGACCATAAAAACTATCTATAGTAACACTAGATCATTCAGGACGAGCCGGTCGCGAGTGTTGCCGGTGACCCGCCGTCGGAAGCACCGCCCACTGGGGGGCTTGCAAAACTCGAGATAGTGACAAAGATCATCCGAGATTCATGATTTATGTACAACACAGGTTAATTTGTGGCAATACGAAGTTTGTCGGGTCAGCTAGTATATATATATATATATATATATATATATATATATATATATATATATATATATATATATATATATATATATATAAATTAACATGTGTTGTACATAAATCATGAATCTCGGATGATCTTTGTCACAATCTCGAGTTTTGCAAGTTTCTGAGGAGTTCAACCTTAGATGATTCATTTTAGCAGTTACGTAACTATGAAAGCATCCCAGGTAACCAATAAGCATCACCAATACTATTGAAATGTAGGCCAATAAGCATTTAAGTCGCTACTTTACTGATAACCTTCTTATAGTGCTGACAATGCTAATTTACAGCTAATTACCGACACGAAGAATTTGAATACAATTTTGGATGCCAATTTACAATACCTATGCAGTCAAAAAGCTAACAATAACGTGCAGTATAAAATGCCAGATACGCTGCTTACGTTAAGGCTTATTAGTTACCTGGAATGGGTAGTTTAATATACAAATTTGCAATTTTTTCTCACAGTAAAGTAGAAAACAATTCCCTTGTCCCCTCATTGCATAGCCAGAAAGCGGATAGTAATATTCGCCATGATTGTACAACATTTCGCCGAATATCATTTTACGAAAAACCTTAAGCGGAATGTACCATTTCAAGGAAAAATTTTTTGTGGAAAATACCATTTCGCGATCCTCTCCTTACTCGCTGTCGCTCGTTCCAGGAAACCCAGGTAGACCTAGGAAAACAAATAAACCAAGACAGTAGTGATTTCTGCGGGGAGTTGCCTTCCCCCAGTGGGCGGCGCTTCCGACGGCGGCTCGCTGGCAACACTCACGGCCGTCTCGTCCTGAATGATCTAGTGTTACTATAGATAGTTTTTGTGGTCTTGTTATTGACTAATGTTTTATGGAAGAGTCTCGAATTTCTCGAGTTCGATTAGTTTTTGAGTTTCGCAACAATTTCTGTTTTATTTGTATGAGAGTCCATATCCCCCTACCACAGGGGTGAGTGGTCTCTAACTATCATAAAATAAATTCAAGACCCAAAAATCTCCTACATGCTAAATTTGGTTCCATTGGCTTGATTAGTACTCAAATTATAAGGAAATTTGTATTTCATTTGTGTGGGAGCCCCCCCCCTCTTAAAAGGGGAAGGGGTCGTAATACACCACAGAAAAAAATTCTGCCATCTAAAACTCCCACATGCCAAATTTGGTTCCATTGGCTTGATTAGTACTCAAATTGAAATTTGTATTTCATTTGTATGGAAGCCCGCCCTCTTAAAAGGGGAAGGGGTCGTAATTCACCATAGAAAAAAATTCTGCCATCATCTAAAACTCCCACATGCCAAATTTGGTTCCACTTGCTTGATTAGTCCTCGAGATAAGAGGAAATTTGCATTTCATTTGTATGGAAGCCCACCCTCTTAAAGGGGAGATGGGTCATAACTCGCTTTCTAAAGAGGAGAGGGGTCTCAATTCACCATAGAAAAAAACTTGCCTCCAAAACCACTTACAAGTCAAATTTGGTTCCATTTGCTTGTTTAGTTCTCGAGTTATGAGGAAATTTGTTTTTCATTTGTATAGGTTGTATCATAGAAAATATTCTTGCCTACAAAAACACCCACATGCTAAATTTGGTTCCATTTGCTTGATTAGTTGTGGAGTTATGAGGAAATTTGTATTTCGTTTCTATGGGAGCCCCCCCCTCCTTCCTAAAAAGGTAAGAAGTCCTAATTCATCATGTAAAAAATGGTTGCCTTCAAAAACACCCACATGCCAAATATGGTTCCATTTGCTTGATTAGTTCTCGAATTATGAGGAAATTTGTATTTCATTTGTGTAGAAGCCCCCCCCCCCCTCTTGAAGTGGGGAGGGGTCCTAATTCACCATAGAAAATATTTTTGCCTCCAAAAACCTCCACATGCCAAATTTGGTTCCATTTGCTTGATTAGTCCTCGAGTTATGAGGAAATTTGTATTTCGTTTGTATAGGAGCCCCCCTCCTAAAGTGAGGAGGGGTCCCAATTCATCATAGAAAAATTTTTAGTCTCCAAAAACACACATGCCAAATTTGATTCCATTTGCTTGATTAGTTCTCGAGTTATGAGGAAATTTGTATTTCATTTGTACAGGAGCCCCCCCTCTTAAAGTGGGGAGGGGTCCTAATTCACCATACAAAATTTTCTTGTCCTCGAAAACCTTCACATGCCAAATTTGGTTCCATTTGCTTGATTAGTTCTCGAGTTACGAGGAAATTTGTATGGAAGCCCCCCCCCCCTCTTAAAGGGGAGAGAAGTTATAATTCCCCTTATAAAGAGGGGAGAGGTCTCAATTTACCATAGAATAAATTCTTGTCACCGAAAACACCCACATGCCAAATTTTGTTCTATTTGCTTGATTAGTTCTCGAGTTATGCAGAAGTTTGCATTTCATTTGTATGGGAGCCCCCCTCTTAGTGGGGGGAGGGGCCTCTAACCATCACTAAAACCTTTCCTGGCCCCAAAAACCTCTACATGCAAATTTTCACGCGGATTGCTTCAGTAGTTTTCGATTCTATAAGGAACATACGGACAGACAGACAGACAGAAATCCTTTTTTATAGGTATAGATACTAGCTCCGACAAACTTCGTATTGCCACAAATTATAAACTGTTTACTTACTTATGTGTCCATGTCCGCCGGTCCGGCAGAACAAAGGGATGAAATCAGAGATCTCCACTGCTGACGGTTACCCGCCATGGCTTTTACCTGTCGCCAGGACAGGTTCTCGTCTACAGCCCGGATGTCGTTGGCTAAGCTCCGTCGCCATGAGTCTCTGGGTCTGCCTCTTCTACGCTGTCCTTGTGGATTCCAGTCGAGTGCTGCTCTGCAAACCTCGTTCGCTCCTTTCCTCAAGGTGTGTCCGATCCACTTCCACCTACGTTCACGAATTTCTGTGGCAATCGGCCGTTGATGACATCGACGATGGAGTTCCTCATTGGATATCCAATTATCAGGCCACCAGGCACGAATAATGTATCGCAGGCACCGGTTAATGAATACCTGCAGTTTTTGCGTTGTCTCCGCTGAGACGCACCACGTTTCGCAGACATACAGCAGTACGGATTTAACGTTTGAATTAAAGATTCGGGTTTTCGTACGTAGAGTGATCTGGTTTGAGCGCCAAATGTTTCGCAGACCTGCAAAGGCACCCCTGGCCTTCCTGATCCGTGTGGCTATATCAGTCTTGGTACCACCATCGGGCGTTGTTTGGCTACCAAGATATTGAAAGGCGTCTACCTGCTCAACTTGTTGTCCCGCTACTGTGAAATTGGTGGCATTGTCAGTGTTCACTACCATAGACTTAGTTTTCGCTACATTGACTGTGAGACCTGCTGCTTGGGAGCTCTCGGAGAGGTCATCTAATTTGCTCTGCATGTCGTTTCGGCGTTGTGCGAGCAAGACAATGTCGTCGGCTAGGTCGAGGTCATTTAGCTGCTCCATCGTTAGAGGATTCCAAGGCAATCCTCGATTTGGTCTACTGTCAATTGCTCCAACTAATATCTCATCCATAACGATGAGAAACAGAAGCGGTGATAAAATGCAGCCCTGTCTCACGCCAGCAGTAACCCTTATGGGGTCGGACAAGACGCCGTCGTGCAAAACCTTGCACGAGAACGCCTCGTACTGAGCCTCGATGAGATGGACTAGCTTCTCTGGAACTCCTCTACGCCTAAGTGCGCCCCAGATGTTTTCGTGATTGAGTCGGTCGAACGCCTTTTCGAAGTCAACGAACACCAGCAGAAGAGAGTCCTGGAATTCGTTGATCTGCTCCAATATAATGCGGAGCGTTGTGATATGGTCTACACATGATCGGCCAGCACGGAATCCAGCTTGCTGCCGTCGGAGAGTAGCGTCGATCTTCTCCTGGATCCGGTTGAGGATTACCTTACAGAGTACTTTGAGAGTAATACAGAGCAACGTGATGCCACGCCAGTTACCGCATTCCGTTAGGTCTCCTTTCTTAGGGACACGTGCGACGCGCAGACGTATCTCAGCGATAACGAGATGATGGTCGGATGCAATGTCAGCGCTGCGTTTGTTGCGTACATCAAGAAGGCTCCTTCTCCATTTCCTGCTGATGCAGATGTGGTCGATTTGGTTTTCTGTTCGGCCGTCGCGGGAAACCCACGTGACTTTATGTACTGGTCTATGGGGGAAGAGCGATCCAATAATGACCATGTCGTTATTACCACAGAATTCTGTAAACAGCTCCCCGTTTTCGCTCGTCTCTTCTAGGCCATGGCGTCCCATGACGCGTTCAAGGTCCGCGTTGATTGAGCCAATCTTTGCGTTGAAGTCGCCCATGTGAATTTGGATGTCCCCCTTCGGGATTTTCTCAACCAGTGACGTAGCCAGGATTTTCGTTCGGGGGGGGGGGCCAAGTCATTTTTTTATTAGAGAAGTTTTAAAGTTAAGAGGTTCACTCGCCTCTGGAGGGAGGCCAAGTTAGTATGCAGAAAACCTTTTGTTTAAGAAATATATTTAATGCTTATGTTACAGAATGTTCTTTCGAATTAATTAATTACAACATTCGTTCGCTAATTGCACGAATGAGGCGATGCGACTAGCGAATTTCGTTTTTTAATTGCACGATGGCTGCCAATATTTATTGTAAAACGTGATGCGTTATCACCGTAAAGAACTCTTCAGAGGCATTCACAAATGCACTAGATTTTGGGAAAAACATTTAAATCTTTACAAGCGTTAAAATCTTTACTCGTCAAAATTTAGCAAAATTTGTATTAATTTGTTTGTAATATATCGACGTAATGCAGAGAGAGTTTTTATTCGGCAACGCTGCATTTTTGTTTATAGCAACCACCTATGAAACCACGTGTAGTTTGACAGATAACTGTTTTTTTATTGCACGATCGTGCAACTAGCGGACGTGCAATTAAAAGACAGTACGATCAAGGACGCTTCGATCAAGGAGCATACGCCGCACAAAGCTGACGATGTGCAAAGCGCTAATCAGACCGATAATCCTATTCTTCAGCAGACGAATTTCACGCTGGATCTCTTCGAGATCGGGAGCCGGCACGCTATTGTCGTTTGTAGGCACTCCGAGGTTAACTTCCGTTGCGTCTCCTATTGCTATATCGCCGTTGAGATATCCACCTATCGAACACCTCGGCCTCGTTTGTGATTAGATCCCCTCCCTCGTCCCTACACATGTCAGGTCTTTTTCCTCCTCAGGATCATGGTCAACTCATTCCGCGCTTATCGATTCTTCGCCAAATTCTCTCTCGTGGATATGATTAGATAGTTTTCCCAAACTCTTCTTTTCCTACAATTCTATCGCTTGTTCGCATTCCCCGTCAAACCTATCAATTCGTGCACTCGATGTATCCACTCCTAGCACCGTGGCGTATCATACTCCATCCGTTTTCGAGGGTTTAAGCATCTAGCTCCACAGAAGAAGGCAGAGCTTCATCCAGTACGCGCGCGTAGTTTTCGGCAACTGGCGGGTTGTTTAACTGCCGAATGTTTAACCGAGAAGAGCGGTTTTGTCGCGAGTTATAAACCGTCGATAGTTTTAAACGACCATGTACTGCTACTAGGTAATGGTCCGAGTCGATAGGAAGCATACGTTGGTGATGTTCGAGAAAAACCGGCCCTCGATGAGAATATGGTCGATTTGGTTCGAAGTTCGTTGGTCAGGTGATCTCCAGGTGGCTTTGTGGATATCTTTGTGGGAAACGAAAGTGCTCGGGAACTGCAAAGTTGATGCATCGCTGGCTGTTGTCGTTTGTGTCAGTGTGCAGGCTATGGGGCCCGATCACAGGTATATACATTGCTTCCCTGACGACCTGGGTGTTCATAGCCCCGATGACGATCTTGATGTCCTATCATGAGCAGCTGTCGTACGTTGCAGTCAGCTGCGCATAGAACACTTCCTTCTCGTCGTCGAGTATACCTTCGTGTATGTTAATGATAGTGTAATTGAAGAAACGGCCTTTTATCCTCAACACGCACATCCTCCCGTTGATCGTTTTCCAGTCCTTTATGCAATTCTGCATTTTGCCCAACACTAAGAAGCCCGTTCCCAGCTTGTTGGTCGCTCCACCGCTCTGAAAACTTTAGGCTTTACTGCCACGGATCCTCCACACCTTCTCGCCTTTGCGACATATCTCCGCTGCAGTGCCAGATGCAAACTTTCGGGGTTCTAACTAATCGAGCAGCACTCTATCGCCACCAACGAAATTTAACGATCTGCAGTTCCAGTTACCAAGTCTCCATTCCATGTCCATATTTCGTCGCCTTTGTCCATGCCGAATGTTCCAAGTAACGGAGAGCTACATAGTTGAGAATTTTCACAGACCATGAGAGATACAAAACGATGTCGGTTATATTGTTATTCAAAGGCGCACTCATCAAAAATATACTTGTGCTACAGTTTTAGCTTGAATAGTGCAGTTTTAGCTGCAGAATAACAATACACTATTCTGCATTGAAATTTTTTTGAAAAATGTAAGCCAAAACATTTCGGGGGGGGGCCAAGGCCCCCAGGGCACCCCCCTGGCTACGTGGCTGTTCTCAACCACGCTGTTCAACTGGCTGTAAAAACTCTCTTTCTCCTGCAGGTCGGCAGCATCTGTTGGCGCATAGCACTGGATTGCCGTAAGGTTCCTAACCCGTGTTCTGAATCTGGCAACGATTATTCGCTCATTTATTGGTTCCCACTTCATCAGGGCCGCATGTGCCCCTGGGCTCAGTAGGAATCCAACTCCTCTTTCTCGAGGAGCATTTTCACCTCGTATGCCAGAGTAAAGCAAGACTTGCCCGGATGATGTCCTGACCCGGCCAGCGGACCTCGCTCAGCCCCAGGATTTCAAGCTTCAAACGGCTAGCTTCCCTTGCAAGTTGAGCCAGCTTGCCCTGCTGGGCAAGGGTCAGTATATTCCATGTTCCGATTCATGTCCGTGTTTTCATGCTAAAGGTCGTTGCCAATAATCCGGAGAGATTTCTTCTTTCATTTTCGGTAACTTTTTGTATGTTCTGGTACAGTAGGCTGTTAACCTAAGGTCCTTATCCCGCTGATGGGGCTGCCATCTTAATGTGGGCGGGAGCCACTGTGCCCCCTTTCCTGTTAGCATACGACAACCGAAGTTGCGTACCCCAGCCGGCACCTCGTGGAGGGAGGAATAGGAGTTAATGAACAGAGGTTATGGAATGCAATTATAAACTGTGTTGTACAAAAATTCTGAATCTCGGATGACCTTTATCACAATCTCGAGTTTTGCAAGTTCATGGGTGTTTTAATATACAAATTTTCCTCACAGTAAAATAGAAAACAACTCCTCTCATTGCTTAACCTGATAAAATAAAGCGGATAGCATTTAAATATTCGCCATCGTTACAAACCATTTCGCCGAATACCATTTTGCGTAACACCAATTCTCGGTTGACCATAACGCGGAATATAGAGTTTCGCGAAAAATCTTACGCGGGATGTACCATTTCACGGAAAATCTTTTCGTAGAAAGTACCATTTCGCAGGGGTGACCCAACTGAAGCAAAGTAATAGAAGTCAGTAGATCTAGAATAATAAATAAACCTAGATACAGGTGATCTCTACGGGGGGCTGCCCCCCGCAGTGGCCGGCGCTTCCGACGGCAGGTCGCCGGCAACACTCGCGGCCTGCGGCCGTCTCGCGCTGAATTATCTAATGTTACTATTGATAGTTTTTGGTGGTCTTGTTATCGATTAATGTTTTATGAAAGAGTCTAAAATTTCTCGAGTTCGATTAGTTTTTGAGTTACGCAAAAATTTCTATTTTATTTGCATGAATCCTTATAGCACTACCACAGGGGTGAGAGGTCTCAAACCATCATAAAAAATTCCTGCCTCCAAAACCCCCCACATGCCAAATTTGGTTCCATTTGCTTGATTAGTTCTGGAGTTATTAGGAAATTTGTATTTCATTTATACAGGAGCCCCCCCTCCTAAAAAGGTAAGGGGTCCTAATTCATTATAGAAAAAATCTTTGCCTCCAAAAACACTCACATGCCAAATATGGGTCCAATTGATTGATTAGTTCTCGAATTATGAGGAAATTTGTATTTTATTTGTATAGGAGCCCCCCCCCCCCTCTTAAAGAGGAGAGAGGTCCTAATTCGCCATAGAAAAAATTTTTGCATCCAAAAACCTTTACATGCCAAATTTGGTTCCAATTGCTTGATTAGTTCTTGAGTTATGAGGAAATTCGTATTTCATTTGTATGGGAGCCCCCCTCCCTCCTAAAAAGGGAGAGGGGTCAATATTCCCCTCCCAAAGAGGGGAGGGGTCTGAATTCATCATAGAAAAAAAATTGCCTGCAAAAACACCCACATTCTAAATTTGTTTTCATTTGGTTGATTAGTTCTGGAGTTATGAAGAAATTTAAATTTCATTTGTATGGGAGCTCCCCCCCCCTCCTAAAAAGGTAAGGGGTCCTAATTCATCATAGAAAAAAGTCTTGCCCCAAAAGTCTTCACATGCCAAATATGGTTCCATTTGATTGATTAGTTCTCGAGTTATGAGGAAATTTGTATTTCATTTGTATGGAAGCCCCCCTCTTAAAGGGAAGAACAGTCAGAATTCCCCTTCTAAAGAGGGGAGGGGTCTCAATTC
Source organism: Sabethes cyaneus (assembly GCF_943734655.1). Lineage (NCBI taxonomy): Eukaryota > Metazoa > Arthropoda > Insecta > Diptera > Culicidae > Sabethes > Sabethes cyaneus. Next base: position 68,409,613 of record NC_071353.1, read on the forward strand.
ACCATAGAAAAAAACTTGCCTGCCAAAACACCCAACTGCTAAATTTGGTTCCATTTGATTGATTAGTTCTCGAGTTATCAGGAAATTTGTTTTTCATGCGTATAGGAGCCCCCCCTCTTAAAGTGGGGAGAGGTCCTAATACACCATAGAAAAAATTTTTGTCTCCGAAAACACCCACATGCCAAATATGGTTCCATCCAAGGTTTTTGGGAGCACGATTTTTTTCTATGGTGAATTGGGACCCCATTCCTTTTTAGAAGGGTGGAGCTCCTATACAAATGAAATACAAATTTCCACATAACTCCAGAACTAATCAAGCAAATAGAATCAAATTTGGCATATGGGTGTTTTGGGAGGCAAATTTTTTTCTATGGTGCATTGAGACCCCTCCCCTCTTTATTTTATTTTATTTTATTCAACTTCAACGGACTGAGTCTTCTTGAAGTGTATCTGTGGGAAAAGCCAATTTGAGTTGACAACTTTAACACCATTCTCAAATCGGCATTAAAACCCAGCATTTTTTCATTCACAGTACAGATTTATAAACATAGATTACAAAGATAGTCATCGTCATATACAATTACAAACATACATTGTCAACTATAAATTTCACAAACTTAACCTAGAATATCACACTGAAGTATTTTATATTTGAAGTGGTCTGATGACTGATGAATATCGAACAGGTGGTAAACACTATTAAATATTCTACATATTTCCTGAACTGGCTCATGCTTTCCATACATAGTGCGGTGGAATACTGGACGAAAAAATTCTCGGGTTCTCAGAGGTCTAGGTGCAATATTTATGTTCAGCATTGATAAAATTTCTGGCGCGTCAATTTCACTTTTAAGCAGCTTGGCAGCGAAAACAGCTCTCGATGTATCCCTCCTTTTAAGCAAGGTGTCGATATTTATCAGTTTACACCTATTTTCGTACGGTGGAAGATTTGATGGATCGGACCTTGGAAGGAATCGTAATGCATGCCTAACAAATCTTCGTTGCACAGCTTCAATTCTTGAAATTCAGGCCGTGTCCAGAATGGATCGTACTAAGGAAAAGTAGAGGGCGCGTAGACAGTACGGGTCACGGAAGTCCTTAGCTAAGCGCATAATAAACCCCAAGTTTCGGTTTGCTTTGGATATAATACTGGAATAGTGGTTTTGAAAGGTGAGCTTGGAATCCATTTTCACTCCCAGGTCTTTTACGTTAGCGACACGCTGAAGAAGAGATTCGTCGATCCTATAATCATACATGATTGGGGTTTTACTTCTAGTGAAGGTGATCACTGAACATTTGTTGACGCTTATAGTAAGGTTGTTCAAGCGACACCAATCCGCAAATCGGTTAACTAGGTCTTGTAGTTGTTTGCAGTCCTCTACAGATCGTACAGCAAGGAAAATTTTCAGATTATCCGCATATAGTAGTTTGCATCCCGGTGGAATAACGACACAAACGTCATTGAAGTAAATTATGAAAAGTAATGGTCCCAAATTGTTTCCTTGTGGGACGCCGGACTTGTTGCAGAAATTGAACGATTCGGTAGAACCTAGCTTCACTGATAGGCTGCGGTTCGTCAGATATGTCTGGAGCCAGTAGATAAACTCGTTGGAAGCCTCTAGCCTGTTGAGTTTCCGTAACAGTAATTGTAGGTCGATGCGATCGAAGGCAGCCATAAGATCAGTATATACTGTATCAATTTGAGCAGCACTCTCCATATGACGAAGACAGAACGAGCTAAACTGCAACAGGTTTGTGTTAATAGAGCGTTTTGGGAAAAAGCCATGTTGTTCCATCGAAATGTATGACTTCACTTTGCTGAATAGAAGCTCATACACAAGAATCTCCAGTAATTTAGAGCCAGCACATAGAGATGTAATTCCTCTGTAATTGTCAACGTTGCGTTTTTCTTCTTTTTTAAATACTGGAAAAATAAAAGATTTTTTCCAGCACTCTGGGAACTTATTTTGTTGAACAGACTGCAACATGTTAGTAGCAGAGGTCTACAGAGCGCGGCAACACATTTCTTCGAAACTACTGATGGTATTCCATCAGGACCTGCGCTAGATGATGTTTTTAGCTTCGAAAGAGCAGTCATGATGTCTGATTCACAGAATTCAATAGAGCCAATGTTAAATATATTTTCTGGAACATTACGCATCGCATCATCGATTTGGGAAGGCGTGGCCGTGGTTGAACTAAACACGCTTGAAAAGTGCCTCGCAAACAGGTTGTTGGTTGGTTGTCAGATTCACAATTTCCAAGAAACATACTTGACGGCAGTCCTATATGTTTACGCTTTTCATTCACGAACGACCAAAAACGTTTCGGGTTTTTTTCTCAGTCCGTCTTGCACGCGCTTAACGTAGCGGGAATAAAGATGACGATTGTACGTACGATACTCGTTGCTTCCACCTTTCCTAGCCCCCCCCCCCCTCTATATTAAGAAAACTGTAAATACCTACTAACCCCAGTAAATCGGGTGTATCGATCATACCTCCTAACATAGATGCAAGCATGCTTCTATGCAGTGCTCCTCGTGTGCTATTTTTATAAAAGCCATACGGCTCCTCTAAGCTACTGCAAACGAGCCAAATAAAATAAACGATATAAAAAAAATACTCGTTGCTTGCATGAGAGAAATCATGCTTTGTCACAGGATTACGCCTATTTGTATATTTTCGCAAGGCAGCCGATCTTTTACGCTTTAAAATCCGAAGTCTAGCGTCAGACCATGGCGGCTTCGTGCGCGGCCGCGAAATTGGTACGTGTAGATCAAAAAAACTCTTAAGCATCATATTAAAGTGATCAACTGCAAAATCCACATCTGAAAAGCTCTCAAGTACAGTCCAGTCTACAGTGCACAGCGATTGGTTTAACGCAGAAAAGTCAGCTTTACTGAAATTGAATTCATTCGACACTGCGAAGGGTTCATACAATGCTGGCAGTGAAATGCGAAGTGTTAGCAGAAGCGGAGGATGAAGAGGATCAGCTTCAATAATTGGCTCATATGCCTCGGTTACAGTACAGGCATCAATAGCTTCGTCATTCACAAAAACTAGATCCAACGTGCGACGCATACTGTTAATAATGTTGTCTCATGCTCAAGAGAGCAAATCCATCGATCAGAGCAGCACTGGCGAAAAGGCTGACGCACTGGGATCGGAATATGCCGTTCCATTTGAGCATCTTATCCACGACAAGTTTGGCTGATTGTAATCACCAAAGATAATATGGATATCGTTGGCTTGCAATGCATTTGTTTACTGTAAAACGGAGTCAATGTGAGCTTCGACAGAAGACACATTGGTAGAATTATCAGGACTTATATAAACAACACCTAGGCAAATATTTCTGTCTAAGCCGACTATTTTTGCCCATAGCTGTTCCACAGCGTCAGAAGCATGAGTGGAAGCAATTTGCGAATTCAATCGATTAGAAACTGCTATCAAAACACCACCTCCTCGTTTCCTTCCTGTGCTGAACGGGTTTCGATCATTCCTGTATACATTCAGGGTGGCCACTCAGTCGGGAAAATCGGGAAAACCGGGAAAAAGTCGGGAATCACTAACAGTCGGGAAAAAACCGGGAAAAAGCCGGGAATTTCACAAATAAACCGGGAAATACCCGCCCGAGAAGTTTTTTTTCAATAGCTGCATTTTTTCAATCAAAATCTTCAGGGCGCCTTTCAGGTTTTTTTCATCTCGCCACTTCAGTTTGACTTCAGCTCAGCCCATTCGGCTCACTTCTACGGAATTGTGATTTGAACCCGTACCCCGCTCCACTATCCTCTTGGTTCGATTAACAGCGTCCAATTGATTGAAGTGTGTTAGTTCGGCTGGTCAATACTTACTTCGTTTACTTACGAGTTAGATCGACACCACACTAGCAAATGGCACCTTCACTAGTCGTTCACCGAGCGGAAAACAAAATATTCCAAAATCTTATGGAGACTTGTGAGGCATTATTAGGGGCAAGTCACCCATAACCGGACACTTAAGGGTTTTGACATATATAAAATCAACACTGCATAACTTCAGTTTTTTTCACTGGAAGAGTAATATAGAAAACTATTTTCCAATAAAAAAGGATACTCGTACTTGAATCTCTAATGAACCATTTTAGAAGCGAAATGAGAAATCGATAAAAATCATTACTTAAAAATTGTGTCTCCCAGTACCTGACACTTATCAGAAATCATGAAATAAACCAATTAAGAACTTATATTTCTGAATAAAACATGCCAAAATGTTTAAAATCTCTTATTGCTTGCATGCTTGAATGAAACAGGTTGCTTTGCTTTTCCCGTGTAAATCTTATGGAAGAGTTTGCTCTAACTCTTTTATTCATACGGCCTAATGGTACGTGTCCCACCCCAGTGCACAGTGGTCCAATCAGCGAAATACGTGATCGTTTGATATAGCGCCGAAACGTGAAGTTTTTCGCATATAGTGTCTTTAGGAACATTTCTTGGTATAACAAGCCCCTTCTTGTGAGAGAAATCTTTGGGTGATTAATTCCCTTAAAAGTGAGATACGAAATTTATTTTCTCGTATTTTCGAGATACAGGTTTGGTACTTTCGGCAAAGTTGTAGTAAATATCAATACAAACAACTTTGTCAAAGACACCATACTTATATTTCTTCATGGAAATTGTCTATGAAGCGTTATTCATGGACAAACCCTTCAAAACAGTTTTTAAACCCTGAGTTATTCTGTTCAACTTTTACGTGTTCATAGTGTTCTAGAAAGTTGTTTATCTGGCTAAAATCAACGTTTTTATAGAACATTAATATACGTGATTTTCTGAAGTTTCGGAGATATTGAGCATTTTTGATGAAAAATAGTACTACTTTGAGCTTAAATATTTCCCAAGGTGGCAAATGGTGGCAGATCAAACAACTCGTACTTGAAAGTACAACAAAAAGATGTGTTGCTTATTTTATTTTTTGTTTGAGTCAAATTAATTGTTAACTGCTTGTCAATTCGTGTTTTCTAATTAAATAGACTAAAAACTCATTCCGAGAAAATTCGGTCTTTTGTGACTGTTGTTGAAATTCGGTCATTTGGATTTCGGTCATTCGTGATTCGACCATTTGTGTTTCGGCCATTTGGTACCAGCCCATTATGAGTGGGATCTTTTGAAAAGACATCAATCGAAAGCATTGAACAAAATAGACTTAAGTTAGTTATTTGGAAGCTATTTTCTTATAAATTGCGTGAAATAATTTTGAGTCTACATTCATTTTCGACTCGAAAATAGGCGAAAAAATTGCTGGTAACTCAACTTGTTAGAAAGAGATTATCAAAATAAACAAAATGGCGTTTATTGCATCCGAAGTACATTTTAATTGTTCGATAAACATGGCTGTGAAGTATTTTTAAAACTATTATAACTTTTGAGGATACAAACAGATACAGTCAATTGACACTTGATTTTAAAGGTTTTTTGTTGTACTTTTAAGGAAAAGTTGTTTGGTCTGCCACCATTTGCCACCTTGGGAAATATTTAAGCTCAAAGTAGTACTATTTTTCATCAAAAATGCTCAAAATCTCCGAAACTGCAGAAAATCACGTATAATAATGTTCTACAAAAATGTTGATTTTAGCAAGATAAACAACTTTCTAGAACACTATGAACACGTAAAGGTTAACCAGAATAAGCCAGGGTTTAAAAACTGTTTTGAAGGGTTTGTCCACGAATAACGCTTCATAGATAATTTCCATGAAGAGATACAAGTTTGGTGACTTTGACAAAGTTGTTTGCATTAATATTTACTACAACTTTGCCGAAAGTACCAAACCTGTATCTCGAATGTACGAGAAAATAATTTTTTTATCTCACTTTTAAGGGAATTAATCACCCAAAGATTTCTCTCACAAGAAGGGGCTTGTTATGCCAAGAAATGTTCCTAAAAACACTATATGCGAAAAACTTCACGTTTTGGCGCAATATCACACGATCACGTATTTCGCTGATTGGACCACTGTGCAGTGTGGGATGGAACCTGGACACGCCGGTAATTAACCTTCTAACGGGCAACATAGAAAAAATAATGTGAACCAGCTAATGAATATTTTTTCATGAAATTTAACTCAAAATTTGATTTTCATGCAAAAATATTTATCCAGAGCAGTGCCAGAAAACGAATAGTCTAACTTCTCTTTTTCATTTTATGTATCTAACGCTCGAACCAGATATTTTTTTAATTAAGATATATCACAAAATTTAAATAAATTATTTAAATCACTCATAGAAAAAAATTAAGGTCAATCATTTTGCTCTAGATGACATTTTTGATGGCTCATGATATTACACGTCACAATTTTAGTCAAAAATTTAGGTTTTCTTGCCACAGGAACTGATCCCTAGCCATATCATACATTTTTTCACGAACTTATCCGCTAAAACAAACTTGCATCCGTTAAGAACCATCCCGCGAGTAGGAGCTTTGAAAAACTTGACCCCCGATAATTGGTTGTAATCGACTTTCGCATAAATTTCTCCTCCATGATCCATCGCGCTTCGTCAGCACCTAGTCGTACAACTTACATGCCCGAATTCTGGCCTGCTCGGTACCACCTGTAGCCTTTCAAGTAGCCATCTTCAGTTTTTTTTCCAAATCAATCTGAGATATTGGGATTACCTTAACTTTCCGAATGATCTTTACCCGCAGTTGACGATCAAGGGTTTCACTCCCACGTTTGGTTTGCACTTTGCGGGCAGTCGTGAGAACTTTCTAACATATTTTGTTAAAAAGTTTTAAATAACTCACGTCTCTGTAACCTTGGCATAATCCAGCAGTTTTGCCTGCTCCTGAGTTGACGCCGATGGATTTTGGGGTTGACTGTGTCAATCATTTTTATTTTCTCCTCTTGCATGATAAATATTTCGGAATCACATTAGTTTTAGACTACAAAAAATATAAATCAAGCAGAACTGTTTACAAGCAACATAACGCAGTCAAAAACTTGCATATCCGACTGAGAGCACCGCTATCGCCAAAATAAATTGCCTCATTTCTAAACGATCTAAGCTTAATTTATTTAAATTGAACAATTATCTTTATCAAGACCTCAAAACGGTTTCTCAAACGGTCAAACAATTTTTAAGTAATCCGACCAGTTGAAAAATTTTTCGGTCGGGAAAATCATACATAAACCGGGAAAAAGTCGGGAAAAAATCGGGAATTAGAAATTGAGTGACCACCCTGTACATTGTATGCGTCTCCGAATAGTTGAGCGGAATGAAAACACTCATTGAGCCAAGTTTCAGTGAGCACAATGACGTCATACTGAGCATCTGAAACCGCGACAAAGAAATCGTCGATCTTAGTAGTATAATCAATATAGGGGAACTGTGGGTAAGACGAACAGGGTGGGTAAGACGGACAGGTGGTTGATTCTACCAGTTAAGCATTAAAATTCGTAAATGTTTTGATGGGCATCCAACCATCTTCCTATCTCATGATGTCTGAACGTTTCCATCATCATTTAAAACTTTCCAATTTTGATAAAGTACAAAAAAACTAAAAATTGGACAAGATTCTGCGTTTGGATGTAACTTTTTTTCCATCGGAATTAAGATTTTTGAGTGGTTTAGTTCCAAAATGTTGCCCATAGCATGAAGAATTTCGATTTAATACCTTTTCAAGTAACGTCTCCATTCAAATAATACGTAATTTCATTTGCGTATGAAAAATTGTGAACGCTTTAAAAAAATGTATAATGATGGGGTGAAATGGACAACTGCTAGTGTGGGTAAGATGGTCAGTGAACATATTACGTTAAAATTGTTGATTTTGCTTCTTAGTGATATCTCATGCATATAAATGAAAATTTAACCGGCAAACGTGAACTTCAAACAAATCAGTAGCGGCCAGGCATGAAACAGTTTTTGGAATGCTTGTTCATATTGCCGCTGCCAAACAACTTTCTATTGGCTGCCTCTAGTGGGAGGGGGTGGACTGCCCTCCTCATTTTTTGCACGCTACACCACCATATTTTACGTATTCAATTTGTTAAGGGTTAAAAATAATAATATGCGCTCAGTTGGGGCGATTCATAATACCTGTCCATCTTACCCCCACACATTGTCCGTTTCACCCGCAGCACTAAAAAAGTTCACTTTTTCGGACCATTTTTAAAACTCAAAATACACATTGAAAAACATTTTTTGTTAAATATTTTACTAGCTCCTTTTGGAAACAATATGTTGAACTGAAGTAAACTGTATTTAGGTTTTATAAATCATAAGTTCTCTGTATTATATTAGCTGTTCTTCTTAACCTGTTCGTCTTACCCACAGTTCCCCTATATAGAATGCCAGTGTCGCTGCAGTGCGCGTGGTAAACATCACACATGTTCAGATAATGTATTTACATTATATATGCAAATGTGTGTGTTCCTGAGATTCATCAAAAAGGGAATCTCATTGTCAAACTTTGGCAACTAGCAAAGTAAATTGATATATACCAGGTATGTGACCATCGAGGGTTGCATTAGTGTGTGTAGAAAGAAGAAGAAATAGTTCTGAAATATGGTGGAACTTGCATGAAAATTAAAACTAAATTAATTGTAATTAATGAATGCAGCTATATTATTCCAGAGAAATATTTGAACATTTACAATGAAATGTAAGGAATATATTTTAAAGTCATTTGCACTTGTAGCCTTCTTTATTATACGTAAAAAATTTGAGAACATGGGTGACTAACTATTTCGATGTGCAATTGAAAAATGAATTAATGTTTCTAATACTTCACGATCAATACGGTATAAGGTTGCTTAAATTAAAACACGTTCCATCCAACATTTTGCATGCATGATGCTCTTGAATATCTGCCTTTGATGTCTTCTTTTAAAAAATAGTTTTATTCGAATAGATGCTTGTGCTACTGCTTGAAAATCCTTAAGTTGAAGTCACTGTTCCAAGATGATACCTTTTTACACTGACGAACTGACACGACACATAGAAGAAAATCCTTTAAAAACCATTGTCCTACACATTTTGTTTGCACACTAGCACCCTCTATTATGCATGTTGCGGAGTAGCTTGCATTTGCTGGGTTTTATGCTGTAGGATTTTTACATTTGTATGGTTTTATACTGAAAACTCGAAGCAACACTCGCGCGCCACGGTGTGTCCATGTTGCGAAACATGCTTTTTTGAAAAATGAGTGGTTTTTGATTGGACGATGGAATTAAAGCGAGTGTCTCGTCTGTTTGTCTGTGCTTTTTATCATAAATTTACCCGTCTCAACACTACGTAGAAAACCATAAAAAGTAATCTTAGCACAGACAAACAGACATAACACTCGTTTTCCATTCTTCGTACCGATTAAACCGTCATTTCAAATTCGGGCTTAGTTGGGAATGTGTCCGTTTTGGTCAAAGTGGCGCTTTTTGACGAAAGAAGGGTAATACCCCATAAAAAATACTTGCTACTTCGAGGGATACTCCTGTTCCTATTTGATATTTGGGAATGTCGATCATAGATGGTGTTCAGGCTAAATGTGAGGTACGATAATTTTTGTTGATTTTTGTTCCAAGAGTTATGTCTGTTTGTCTGTGATCTTAGATTGCTACAAAACGGTCTTAGAAGATAATTAACACTTTAAAAGTTTACCAGAAATCAGACGAAAAATATCGCGGGCGGATAACAATGTTGCTCATGCTGCTTATTGAAAAATCATGTCCGAGCATTTTAAAAAAAATCTTTTTTGTTTTACTACTTGTAAGAAAGCGATATAACGACATTTCTTTGAGATATCTTTGTTCGGATATGAACCAGTTTTTTGTAGCAACCGATTATTTTTCGGTAATGCTCAAACTGTAATATATATTTTTTCATCAAATTAAATTTAGAAATTAATTACTTGTTACTTACAAGAAGTGGTTTCACTGATCGTTTACACCTTCTCTCTATCCTGCGCTGATCTCAGTTTCAGTTAACGGCTTGGCAATAGATTTGTGTTTAAGGCCAACTTGGGGTGAGCTACCCTATTTTTATCTTCCGCGGTTGATAATACTATCGAAGGATTCAATCAGGTAAGTATACATTTTTGCACATTTTGATTTGTTTCAGGCTGCTTACAACAGTGTTACGGTTGGTTGCAGTATTATTTAACAGGTAAGTATTTTAGGCTACAGGTAATTTTAACGGTTGCTGTATCTGCCGGTAAGCATAAATAGATTTTGATTACATTTCAGTTTCCACTAAACTCACTAAGTATCTTCTTTCTTACCACTCGAAACACTATCTTCTACCGCTTAGCAGGAGCTATTTTGCAATCCTGGTGCTATTTCACACGTTAAAGAGGTAATATTATTTCGATATTTTGGAATTAGCTTTACAGCAATCTCTACTTTGCTTTTTGGAACACTTTTTTACAATGGCGTTTTTATTTACCTATAAGCTATCTTCTTTTGACACTGTGTATAAACACTCAACCAAACGTAAACAACCTGCGCAATATGTTTGCAGTGTTGCCATATATGCGGTATCGTAACAATCTTGATACCGTTTTGACGAAAAAATTTCCGCTTGCAATTTGGAATGTTGCACTTCATTGTATTCATGAAAATACATACTAGAAATAATGTTCTAAGCATAAACATAAAAACTGTGAGAGAAAAAATAGACAAATCTTGCGTATCCAACGATTTTTTTTAAAAATTAACTAATTTTCCATACAAAATGCTCGAAATCTCAGAACTAGTGTAGATGTGTTAGTGCAAAGTGTATATGACAGCTCGCATTGTCATATACCTGGTATATATCAATTTACTTTGGGCAACTAGTTTAAAATTTCAATTATGGCTGCCAAGTAATGTGATTGGAAACTTCGCTTGCTGCAAATTTCTGGAAAAATCGGTGCTAAAGGGCGCAGTTGTGGGATTCTATTGGCCTTGCCAGCGTTGCTGATATTGTTCAGGGTTTTGCGTAAGAAAAAAAGAAAGAGAAGTATTTTTGCTTTTGTCAACACTCACGCGTTGACAGTTCGGCACGGGATTTCCTGTAAGTGCGAGCAGCCTACGAAATCTCTTTCAACGCTGGCAAGGCCAATTCATCCGGACGAAAAGAAAAAGAACGTTTAAACCCATATCACTGGCATAAAAACACAGCGGAGAACGCACTGATGACAGCACCAACCAGCGCACAGGTAAAGAACAGATAAATAACAATGTGCAACTTTGACAACGAAGTTCCCGATTCACAGACTTGATACAGATTGTTAGCATCATGTTTACCACAATGAGTCCTATAGAAAACAGCGACACTGGCATTCTATATATATTGATTCTACTATCTTAGTGCGCAATCCCCTCACATTTTGATACATCACACTGATGACGCGATCGGGCTCAGCTGGCAGCACTCCGGTGTTGTTGGACTGAAAATTTATATCACTGAGAAGAGGTGCAGAATCCGACCTAGCCTCGACAGGACATATACTGTGCAATTCATTACCTGACAGAGCAGGGAATTCATCTGGCCCATTAACTCCGATGATTACAGCATTCTGGTTGCCTGACGAGCAGTGCGGGGAGAGCGGTACGTGATGCAAATTTTCAAGCGTGCAGAGATGATCCGATCCACAATTTATGAGTGCGCTGTCACGTAACTAGAAGTCGAAGATTTTAACAAGGGGTGCGGTATCTTTCCTAGCCTCAACAGGACATATACTGTAAGTATTTTTACCTGACAGAGCAGGAGTTGTCACTGACTCTAAATTGTTATTGCCTATGTAAGCGATGTCGAACACGTGCATGGAATTGTAGAAACAATGGGCTGCTGGCCGTGCTGGACAGTTTGGTGCTCGTTGCTACGGTGAATAATCGATACGCTGTCGCTTTTTTTTTAATTCTTTGCTGGTGAATTGGACATTGTGCACTCCAAGCGGGATGGTTGATGTTAAGCGGTTCGGCATCATTTTGAAGATTTGTAGAATTAGCTATATTGCAGTTTACGCATTTATCGAAAACGGAGGTACAATCCCTTCGCTCATGTTGTTCGGCACATTTGGGGCAACATACTGGTTTTGTGCATAAAGATGCAATGTGTCCATGTTCGGAGCAGCGTTAGCAGCGAAGTACATCGACGTATTCAATAACTCTGCATTTTTCCCAACCGATGTTCACGCGTCGCAGATTGATCAAGCTTTGAAAAGTTTTAGAATCGGTCTCAACAATCGCAAAATTGGACTTCGCTCGAATGACTTTCAATTCGGCCGCATCGGGAATATCGTTCTGTTTGCACAGTTTGACTATCAAGCTATTTTCATCAAGTTCTTCAGTGTAGCCAAAATTTTCACTCGGGGCTTTAATGCCTTTTGCATTTCGGTGTGATAGCATTCACCGAGCGACTTGCTTGCAGTTTCTAAAAGCTTTGCTGATGAAGCCGGTGAATCGCATGTCAGCACAGCTTCACCATTTGGCGTGAAGTAAGCCTCCTTTATAGAAAGAGAAACCGGATCGAGCTTGTCGCAAATATCACGACGAGTCGCCTCTGCGCCTCTGAGCGGTTTTCGGTTTAATACGCACTGACTGTTCAATTTTTGTGACTCGTTTAGACTTTAGAGGAGGCAGAAGGGATAGATACAGCTGGGCGCTGTTGCACGTCAGTTTCATTGTTTTCCGAAACACAGTGTTTATAGTGGTCGGGGGCACTGGCGATGCGGCGTTTGGCTGAACGAAGTAAACCTCGTTCGATAAGAGCTGAAGGGCCATGATTTGATCTTTTCTTGCTTGGCTGGTCAAATGTAGGCGTGCTGTCTGCTTTTCGCTTCGATGGCGTCGGAATGTTTAGATTCGAGCGGGTAACAGCCGCGTAGGAACGTTGAAATGGTTTATCGGTAACATCGTCAGTTGCAACGGTTTCATCTTTTAGAATAGCAGTTAGTTTGTCGGTCAATTGGTCACTAAATCTGCGTTCGAAGGCTTTCAGCTATTTCTCGAGTAAGGTTGACGTTTCATGCAAAATATTAGCAGAAATTTGACTACAGATGTTGTCATTCAGTTTATGAGCGTTAGTCAGACAGTCGAGCAATTCATTACATTTTTTCTCAATATCGTTCAAGCTGAGTTACTTCTTACGACAACCGAAGCAAATGAATTTCAGTGCTACATTCTTACTCAATGCAGTAATAGCAGAGGATTTCAAGTCAGAGCATTTAATATGCAGTATTTTGTCACTGCCTCCATAACAATATACTCGATCATTTTCACTTGCTATGTTCAGCGAACACGTTCCGCATATCACAGTCCACAGACGTCATCGCTTAGCTGTGTATTGTTTCGATGCCCTTCGGGCGACCGCTGGCAACGCTAGCTTTGTTTCACTCGAACCAAATATCCACTTCAGGTATCACGGAAATACAGGTAAAAATTGGCACTACAGAGTAAATCTCACACGGTGATTTCAGACTAACTGCACTAGGCCACTGGCCAGTCGTCAAAAATATAGAAATAGTTCTTTAGGAGGGGTGTTATGACCCCTCACTCCTATAAGAGGGGACGTTCCCATACAAATGAAATATGTACAAATTCCCTCATAACCAGAGAACTAATCAACCAAATGGAACAAAATTTTGCATGTGGGGGGTTTTGGTGGCAGGAATTTTTTTTTATGATGGTTTTAGTCCCCTTATCCCTGTGGTAGGGCTAGGGGGAACTCGAGAAATTTTGGACTCTTCTCTAATAACAAGACCACCAAAAACTATCAATAGCAACACTAGATGATGCATGATGAGACGGCCGCAGGCCGCGAGTGTTTATTTTGTTTATTTATTTATTTATTTATTTACTTATCCTCAACTGACTAATTGTCTTATTAAGGCGAATGGGAAAAGCCAATTTGAGTTGAGAGCATTATAACCATTCTCAAATTGGCATAAAAACCCCTCATCTTTTACACTTAGAATTTTACAATCGATCGGCGGTAATGCTGGCAATGGCAACCCGCCGTCGGCAGCGTCGGTTCACTTCTTAGCTCAGATTAAACGGTTGACCTCTTAGCTGTTTCTGATCCTGCATTTTTTGTCTTATTCCCTGGCATTGGATCCGTTCTTCGAAATCATCCCAGTGCTCGAATTCATCGACATATGTAAAGAACTAGTAGTCCGAAGCCTGTCCTTCTAGGACAAGATGAATATCCCTAAGCAAATTACTGTCCGATAACTCTTCTCTTCTAGCAATCTTCTTGAGTTTGTAGAGAAAGTTTTCAACCGATACGGACTTCGTGTCTCCCGAGAAGAATAATTTCCAGTGCTCTATTCTCCGGTAGTGTCTAATCTCTCGATCTCGTTGGTAGCTGGAATTAGACCCCCACGATTTACGCCTACTCTTGTTTACGTTCAAACTATGCCTTCCATCTGTTCTTCTCTTGATACCTGTCGTTGCTCTTCTTCTGAATCGCTGTCACTAAACTCCTGAGTCTGCCTCGTCATTCTGTTCCAAATATTGTTGTTGAACTCCACGACTTTGTAAGTGAACTCGTGAATCTCGATTTCGGACACGAAATTGTGCATCTAACCCATCTAGTTCACTCTGAAAAACTGTCTCACTTCCGACCCGTGGCGGGGCGTCGTCACCGGAAATACTCTTTGGTACTGACGACTGCAATTATTTTAATAGCTGCTCAAGCTCGAACACGCGGTTTCTCACGTCTTCGTGCGAAGGTTCTGTTATTTTCGAATCGACAAGCGAAATCTTCTTGGCAGGTGTATGGATACTTTTTGGAATTGCTCCTAACGATTTATTTTTCGCCTTTCCTTTAGTGGTATCTCCACCTTCCGCGATATCTACCCCCTCTGTTTTGACTAATTCATTTGCGGTGCTTTCTTCTTCGGTTTCTGAAGGAGGTAATTTACTAGCTGTTGTTTGTAACAGCTCTTCGATTCTCCTTAACAATTGTTGACGGGCATTTTCGCCGCCTTCATTTGCTGCCGCGTTTCTCTGTACTCGGAGGAAATAATGTCTCAAACGAGACAGCAAATTTGGGTGTACAGCGTCTTGAAGAAAGCGTTCAATTTGATCGACCCGATTATCACATCTACTTCCGTTCCGAATAATCGCATTTTGGTAAATAAGGATAATTGTTCTATATATTAACTTACGATAGTTCACTGTTCAGACCTATCTTAGATTATACTATGTTGTTGACCAAAAATGAAAATTATAAATAATGATTGAAATGTGTTTGAAAACTTATAAGCATAACGATGTAATGTAAAAATTATGTAATATAGTATAGTGAATGTTAATTAAAGAAATCAGCAATCGACGTGAATTCAAATTTAAGCAGACAAGTATGAATAATATGATTATATGTACAATTTATCTAAATCTAAATTTATGAAATGAAACAATCCGAAATTATCCCCAGCATGTTTCCTTTCAAAAAAAACTATATGCTAAATGTGCGCCAAAAAATGTAGAAAAAATATCTGACTAAAATATTCAAAATTTCAGCTTTTAAACGTTGGGCGCCAATATAATGTGGGCAGCTTGCCCGCGTTTTCTCTCCCGTTCACCAAAGCTCTTCAGACCGTTTAAAACGAGTGGCTTAAGCGCCACCTCTGAAAGAGGACCACACTCGGTTAAGGTTGCCTGGCACGAAACCTAACCTCAGGGCAGGTTGTGGAAGATGGGTCCCGAATCGCGCAAAGCAACGGTTGATTTGCACACCTGGGACGTTAATCTACCCGCGTCCAGATGGTAGGGAAGTGTCTTCGTGGTTGGGCCACGTTTTGGAATTCGCCCATAACTTTCGTTTCAAAAGGAATTTTGGAAATATAAGTACATCGTTGCAAAGGTCTAAGAATAAGGTATATTTCCGGAAAGTTTTTTAACTGATTGCTTGAAAAATAAAAAAAATTATAGGCATTTACGTGAAGACTAAAAATGTTGTCATAGTCGGGCCATGTTGTGCAGGTTGGGCCACCGCAGAAAATCTAAGACATACGTATTGAAATTCTATATTGAGACATGAAAAAAATGAATTCTGTGAACAACGACTCATATAGGTACAAATACCCTATTTTTAATAGCATTTTTGCGAAATTTTGGCGATCTTGTAAAATCAATACAGGTATACCTCGATAGTACGTACACCTTTGCTTCGTTTAGCGTACGTATTACCGAAATGTACGTACTATCGAATCACAATTTTAGGCTTTGAAACATTGTTGTATTATGCTTAATATTGCATGAAATTTGCAAATTTGTATACACTATTGAATAAACATGTATTTTAGTGGTATTGATTTAATATAGCAGTTATTTTTTAATTTGTACATACTATCGAGGTAAAACGTACGTATTATCGAGGATACGTACTATCGAAGCAAAATGTACGTATTATGGAGGGTACGTACTATCGAGGTATACCTGTATTGCTATACTCCGAAGTGTACAACTACAATGAAAAGCAACAAAAATCTAGATTTTTATCGTATTAATTTTGCTTTATTTCATCACATTTTACGTGACTGACATTCTCTTGCGATTATTGCGCTTCTGCGCTTAAAATTATGGTGGCCCAACCATGACTACTCAAGTGGCCCGACCTTTACAAATAGCGCTTTTGTAGCATTTCACCTGACCCTTGCGAAACACCTTACTGGAGGGGATTTTTCTATAGTCTCCGTGTGCAGCACAACACAATTCATATATTTTCAAAATTTATCTCGTTAATTGCATTTCATGAATCATTTTTTGGAGAAAAGCTCATTGTGCCTGGAAAACTTTTTTTTTGTAAGATTTAGTTACTGAATTCAGTACGGGTGTTTTGAATACACGATTGAAACTCACAATATTGTGAAAAGTTAGCTATCACAGTAAGAAGTTTTACAATGGTTGTATCATAGATATCATGAGTTACTAAAACTGTAAAATCGTGATGGCCCGACCATAACAGTGGCCCGACGATAACGATAATACCCTACCACTATTACCTTTAGCGAAGAAAACGACTGCCTTACCGGTTCAAAGAAGATAGAACCTAAAAATAGAACGTTATCATCACAGGCAAAAATCTCTCTATCCCTCTCGCTTCGGGGTAATAGTGAGGCTGGTTTCCAACAGCCACTCGAAGTATAAGCAAAACCAATCGAAATTCAAATGGTCGGACGCGAATGTGAGAATGTTTCAGATGCGAATATCAACGGGGAGTTGGCTCGCCTATTGGCGTTGGAGCAACATCGAAAATTTAGAAGGTAGTGTGTGTGTGGCTTCAAGAGTTCAAGAGCTGATTAGATCGGTTAGTTGCTGATCGGCGGTGACTACTGGCAGATGAATCGCAATGACGCACGCCGTAGTGATGGCAGCGTGACGGCGTTGCTAGATGACGTTCGGTGCGTTAGCGATGACTGACCGTTGGGAACAGGAAATACCTTCAGCTGCTCATTTGAAAAACTGGTCGTCGGCGCAGCGCAGCGTGGTCGCGTCACCGGCCGATACTTGTAGCCCTAGCGATGAATATGGACGACGAGGGCTGGTCGTCAGCGTTGATTGCTACGCTGCAAACTGCAATTCAAAAGCGCGTCGTTGACTGGCGCTCGCTTTCGATGCCGTCGTGAGGGTTACGTATTGGTCCCGCTGTCAGTACGTGTCGCTAGAAGCCGGTGGGTATTAGCGGTCGATGCAAAAAATAAAGCAAAAGAAGCCGTCGGACGGCTGTCGATGCTTTTAAGCATTTTGCTAGCACACATTTTTTGACGTAGGACTACGTCTTACGGCAAGTTTTGAGATAGGGTGTCATTCCAAAAAATCGAAAAATGCGAGCGTCACGAAAAATGAAAGGTTTTGAACGCTAATAGCTCAGCGGTTTTCCGATCGATTTTCAATATTCTTACACCAATCGATCGGTAAATCTTCTAAGAATTGACCCAAATGAAGAAAAGTATGGATCCTTGATGTTGAACTATTGAAAAATTGAAAATAATGAACCTATGTTTTTCCAGAATTCTCGCTTCGTGATTGGTTGGAAGATTCTTTGCGATGATCTAAACCTATACCAATTTGATATCCGTGCTTGGGAAGTACGCCAAAACAAGTGACAAAGTTTCCTCATTTCAGCAAGATTTCTTAACACCGCGGTTAAACCTAGACCATCGTGATGTCCTTGCTTGGGAAGTACGCCAGAAAGAGTGACAAAGCCCCCTCGTACCAACAGATTTCTTACGAACGCGATTAAACCTAGTCCAATTTGATGTCTGTGTTAGTGAAGTGTGCCAGAAAAAATGACACAAGCTCATTGCCCCAACAGATCGCAAATTCTTTACTGCGAGATGATTAAACCTCGGCGAACTTGATATCTGTGTTGGAAAAATGTGCCACAGCTGTATTGTTCGGTTATAATACGACTCTGTATGAATACGCATGCTTGCCGTTTCATTAGAAGTGTAGTGAAAACATGTGTTGTTAATAAAATAGGATTGAATTGGTAAAATCTCTTCAACGTGGGAAACCATGGATAATAAAAACAATCTTTAATTTCAGTAAGATAGCAGGAAAGCAATAGTTTGTGTTCTTGATTTTGTTAAATTGTTTTCAAATGCACAATCTTTTGAGAATTGAACGTATGCAATGTTACTACTTTGATAAATGTTACATACAACGCATGTAGCATGTATATACGTTGCATATAGCATGTATACATGAAGAATCGAATGATTACAAGCATGAATGCATGCCACTGTCACTACAAAGAGACTTACGTAGTCCTGCGTCACCTATATATGCGGTCGTGTCTTGTACACAACCCCTCTGATTTTTAAATTTCTTACTTATTTCTTATTTCTAGTCTTATTTCTACAACACACGACAAGACACTCGTAGACGCAAAAATAACCGCACTTCCTAGCTTTCCTAGCTACTGCGGTCAAGCTAATCTAACTCCATTAAAAAAAAAAATCAGAGGGGTTGTGTTGTACACGACCGCATATATAGGTGACGCAGGACTACGTAAGTCTCTTTGTAGTGATAGTAGCATGTATTCATGCTTGTAATCATTCGATTCTTCATGTATACATGCTATATGCAACATATAAACAAGCTACATGCGTTGTATGTAACATTTATCAAAGTAGTAACATTGCATACGTTCAATTCTCAAAAGATTGTGCATTTGAAAACCACTTAACAAAATCAAGAACACAAACTATTGCTTTCCTGCTACTTTACTGAAATTAAAGATTGTTTTTTATTACCCATGGTTCTCCACGTTGAAGGGATTTTACCAATTCAATCCTATTTTATCAACAGCACATCTTTTCTCTACACTTCTAATGAAATGGCAAGCATGCGTATTCATACAGAGTTCTATTGTAACCGAACACTACAGCTGTAGCACATTTTTCCAACACAGATATCAAATTTGCCTAGGTTTAATCGTCTCGCAGTAAAGAATTTGCAATCTGTTGAGACAACGAACTTGTGTCATTTTTTCTGGCATACTTCCCTAACACAGACATCAAATTGGACTAGATTTAATCACGTTCGTAAGAAATCTGTTGGCACGAGGGGGCTTTAACACTCTTTCTGACGTACTTCAGAAGCAAGGACATCAAAATGGTCTAGGTTTAAGCGCGGTGATGAGAAATCTTGTTGAAATGAGGAAACTTCGTCACTTGTTTTGGCTTACTTCCCAAGCACAGATATCAAATTGGTATAGGTTTAGATCATTGTAAAGAATCTTCCAACCAATCACGAAGCGAGAATTCTGGTAAAACATAGGTTCATTATTTTCAATTTTTCAATAGTTCAACATCAAGAATCCATACTTTTCTTCATTTGGGTCAATTCTTAGAAGATTTTCCGATCGATTGGTGTAAGAATATTGAAAATCGATCGGAAAACCGCTTAGTTATTAGCGCTCAAAACCTTTCATTTTTCGTGACGCTCGCATTTTTCGATTTTTTGGAATGGCACCCTATCTCAAAACTTGCCGTAAGACGTAGTCCTACGTCAAAATCCTTAGTTAATAAACGAACTAAAAACTTTCTCACATGTAAATGAACTTACAACTAACGCACGCGGAATTATTAAATTTGACAGTCTTGCCACTCGTGAAGATCGAGATCGAAATGAAAGAGCAGAAATTTGAAAATCTTCTGATAAAATAATAGACATTCGAATTCTTTTCACGGAAGTACGTTTTCTTTAGAAAGCGGGTTCGTCGAAAAATGAACCGCTTAATCCGGAAGACCGCTGCTGATCTGAATGTGTCGATCGGGACTGCCCACACTATCATGGCGAAGAACCTGGGATGCAAGCCGTACAAGAAGCGCAAGATTCACGGAGTAATGGAGGCTACAACGAAGAAGAGGCTGGACAGAGCAAAACTGATACTTGCGCGGCACGCTGGTCAGGAGTTCGTGAATTTGAGTGATTATCTCGATAAGATTTTATGGCCTTCCTGCTCCCCGGATCTTAATCCCCTGGACTTTTATGTATGGTCGTACATGCTGGCCAAGCAGGGCGAACATAAAGTGAGCACTATGGACCAATTTAAGAAGCTCATTTCTAAGATCTGGGATGAGATGCCCAAGGACCAGGTGCGTGCCGCGATGTGACACAAAGGGGAGGGGGGGGGGGGTGTGTGCTTCCACCAAATATGTCGTAAAGGTTCTCAATAAACACTGCTTCAATAAAAACTGACTCTGAAAAGAATATCTTGTATTTTCATTTTTTAAACACCTAAGTCGAACAAACCCTAACTATGCATTTTTTAGGTCCCACTTGCCACGGGGTAGCTTACTAATGTCCTCGGTTATATTAGAAGTCAGGTGGTTAAGTTATGTTACATGATAAAATCTACATTTATTAATAGCTACGTCATTTGCTTATAAAATGGTGTATATCAGTATGGGAATTCACTCACCTGCAAACACAATGACCAGCGGTAAGAAACCAGCGTTCATTCAGTATACTTGCAGCACAAAAATGTCCTCCTCGCCTCATGAGACTGGCGATATACGTAGTTTGGCCTCGAATGGAATCCTGCCCTCCAACTATCCGTTGTTTCCGGCTACTGCTGATGCAAGGAATTGAAGAAACTATAGGAATTGGATACAAGACGTGCAAAAATGAAGTTTTCGCATTTTTACATTATAAATTGAATGATAAGATATTATGAACGTTTTTTGAAACCATTTGGTTGAAATTTTGTCTAATAGGGTAGAGGATCCATATTTCGCCAGGAGCCATGTTTCGCCAGTTTGATGAATCCAAAGCCTTTTTGTATATTTTTAGTACACTTAAAAGAAATTATCTAACGAATTGGTAAAATGTAGGAACTGTTCTAGCAAAAATCATTCATACCTTTCACTTTTTACTAAATTATCAGATAGTACTCAGAATTTGAAAACACCATCTCATAAACGGGGTATATTTTTTTACAAAATCAAAACGAGAGGCGAAAATATAATTGGGGAAAAATGTAATAAAACTGTTTCATTAATTAATTATTCTTGACTAACATGATTCTGTGTACAATATTTTAACTAATTTTATACCAATTTCACTTTGAACTTCAGATAATTTTGAAAAATTCACCAAAATTAAAGTGGCGAAATATGGTATTCATTTTTAGTCATGGATCCGTATTTCGCCACTTGATTTTTTGACGTAGGACTACGTCTTACGGCAAGTTTTGAGATAGGGTGTCATTCCAAAAAATCGAAAAATGCGAGCGTCACGAAAAATGAAAGGTTTTGAGCGCTAATAGCTCAGCGGTTTTCCGATCGATTTTCAATATTTTTACACCAATCGATCGGAAAATCTTCTAAGAATTGACCCAAATGAAGAAAAGTATGGATTCTTGATGTTGAACTATTGAAAAATTGAAAATAATGAACCTAAGTTTTACCAGAATTCTCGCTTCGTGATTGGTTGGAAGATTCTTTACGATGATCAAAACCTATACCAATTTGATATCTGTGCTTGGGAAGTAAGCCAAAACAAGTGACAAAATTTCCTCATTTCAACAAGATTTCTTAAAACCGCGGTTCAACCTAGACCATTTTGATGTCCTTGCTTGTGAAGTACGCCAGAGAGAGTAACAAAGCCCCCTCGTGCCAACAGATTTCTAACGAACGCGATTAAACCTAGTCCAATTTGATGACTGTGCTAGGGAAGTGGGCCAGAAAAAATGTTCGTTGCCCCAACAGATCGCAAATTTTTTACTGCGAGACGATTAAACCTCGGCGAGCTTGATATCTGTGTTGAAAAAATGTGCTACAGCTGTAGTGTTCGGTTATAATACGACTCTGTATGAATACGCATGCTTGCCGTTTCATTAGAAGTGTAGTGGAGAGATGTGCTGTTGATAAAATAGGATTGAATTGGTAAAATCCCTTCAACGTGGTAAACCATGGATAATAAAAACAATCTTTAATTTCAGTAAGGTAGCAGGAAAGCAATAGTTTGTGTTCTTGATTTTGTTAAATTGTTTTCAAATGCACAATCTTTTGAGAATTGAACGTATGCAATGTTACTACTTTGATAAATGTTACATACAACGCATGTAGCATGTATATATGTTGCATATAGCATGTATACATGAAGAATCGAATGATTACAAGCATGAATACATGCCACTATCACTACAAAGAGACTTACGTAGTCCTGCGTCACCTATATATGCGGTCGTGTCTTGTACACAACCCCTCTGATTTTTTTTAAACCTTTTTCGTTGGCTGGTCTCTAATTTTGTCATTTTTTCTATAAAAATGGTGAACTAAATGGTCATCATCTATATTGAATATTGAAGCAAATCCTTGGGTTATAAACGTCTTTAAGACTTGACACTTCTTTATCGAAAGACTTCGCAGCTGGTTATTACAGTACAAGACTACAACGGGGCTAGTGCATCCTGTTGACACTAGTAGCACCGCCCAGCGTTTATTGAATATTACAGTTTTCTTAACTGTAAAAAGTCTTAACAGTGGATTAAGAGTTTTAGGACTTCATCATTTGAATTTCAACGCCATTCACTTCACGAAATATATTGCTATTTCAATCACCAAAGAGACAATAGTGAAATATTATGGAATTTTCGGCAAAACAAAGCACGTTTTCAAAATTAGACGAAAAGCTTGGTAGCGCAAGTCAGGAGTAGAATAAAGTGTAATTGACGTCGGCAACGTTTGTAACAAAAAATTTAATGATACTATACTTATCACTTAACACATTTTATACTTCTCGCAATATATAAAATGAAAGCATATTGATATTTTCATCATTAGCTAATATTTTTCGAAGGAAAATTAATACAATTTGACAGATAATATCACATCATCAACTTATCAAAATTGTCTCAAAATGCAACGAAATTTCTTTCTTTAGCTTAAAACAAATATTTTTTAATTTATGAATGGTGTTAACACAGAAGAAAACGTGTTGATTGTTTTTTAAATTAATGGATTGAATAAAATGCTATCGTTTTGCTCAGGCCAATATGATGCAAATGCTATTTCACCGGAATTTCCCTTCGTATATATTGCTGATTGCAAGGAAAATTGTACCTTCTAAAGTACGCAATCGCTCATGAAAGTGCTAATTTACATCAAATCATTTCGGTATCTTCAGCGCACTTTTTCGTTACATTCCAAGCAATAAGTGAGCCGAAGAGACCGGAACGATTTAAGCTGAAATAGCACTTTTATGAGCGATTGCGCACTTACTGATTGGACAATTTTCCTTGCAATTAGTAATATTTACCGTGAAATAAGATCAAGAAAATTATACTACTTTATGGGTAAATCTAACTCAATCCAAGATCCTACTAACAAAGCAAATATCAAAATGCAAAAATATTTCTACAATTTTGGTATTTTTCACAGCATCGGTTATTGAATGACTATTTTTATCCTTTTTCAAAAACGTTTCATAAACAATTACTTAAAAACGAAGCAAAATCTATTAACGAACTGGATTTATTAAGAATATAAAGAATTCAATTATCATTTTGGCATTTAAGTCTGCATAAATCAGGATTTTCTAAAGTGGCAAAATTTGGGTCTGCAGGCTGGCGAAATTTGGCCACCGGGTGGCGAAATTTGGGTTCAGCTAATACATCTAAATAATTAATATAACGAGCAAAATACGCAGTTCAGTACGAATATGAGTACTGAATCAGTAAAAGAAATGTCCGATTAATATTGTTCACATGTTATCAAAAATATGAACCTTTAAAACCTTGATCTACTTCGTTTCAAGTAAATTTTTAGGATAAAAGTGGCAAAATATGGATCCGTCACCCTATTTTGTTAGCGGGTGTGATCGTTACGCTGGTGTACTGGTCATCCATTTTCAGTTTAAAACATTGAAAAATAAGCTATTTTTGTCACAACTTTTTGATTGGAATGAAATTTAACTGATATCAGCAGGTATCAGCATCTTTAGCTCGAGCAGCACGTTCCTCACATTCATGTGGAACCGCGTAAGGCTTCATTCTCTATTAACCGTTATGTGTGCGACATGCCCCGATCAGGACGACCTAACAAAATTATAATACATCTTGTTATTTTGTTATCAAATTTTCTAACAACAGTTGTTATTAATTAGATATATTATAAATTAATTTAGTATTTGAAAATTTACCAAATCAATTATTTTCCACCACAAACACGCTACACGCTGATACTTTGCCAAACCACAAACTAGAAAACCTAAATTTTAATTTTGCGGTTGTATCGTTATCTCCTGAGCGCGTTATGACCGCCGCAGTAGGAGGATTTATTATAAGCGCCGCAATATACAGCATATAGTAAATTTTTCTTAACGGTGTTGCCAGCTTTTCAGTTTTAATTTTGGAATTTGGCAACACTGTTTAAAAATTTTGGGTGATTTTTATGTAAAAAATCTAGGAAATACAATGTAGTGGGAATTTTTGAGATGAAATAGTATTGATTGAGAAAAAATAGAAATTTAGGTTTTAAATCGAAATAAAAAATATTTGGCAGCACTGGTACTCACGTGACTGAGACCAATAGATTAAGTGAGTTGGTAGGATTTTTCAGGCCTTTTAATAAGTAGCATTAATATATGGTAGATGGATTTTTTACCTATTTACGATCACATTCCGATCACCTAAGGCATGATTCATCTTTGAGTCCCCACTGAAGAATATAGCTTTGATATTTGTTTACACGGTAGTATCTTTAGCAAGTATTTTCAATTATATTTCATGGAAAAATACTAAAAAGTCTAAATTATTTACCGAAAGTTAAAAAAATGCATCAAAAAATGATGTATCAGTGCACCTAATTCCGATCATCAATTATACGGGGTGATTCTAATTCCGATCAGAGGTGTCTAATTCCGATCACGTCTTGATGAGCTGTTAAAGTATAAAACTATTGTCAACTCGTACTAAATGGATGTGAAATGTATTGCATTTATGTAGTTTGACGACAATCCCCCTACCAGTCATCTTCTGCTTGCGTTAATGATCATTATTATCATTAGCTTAATATTCATAAAATTTGTGTACTCAAAAGCTCGACAAGCGGATTATGAAACTTTCCTTTTCTTTTATCTTTGTTAAACTGTTACAATAACAATAAAATTGGGCCACATTCGACGTTTTCATAAAGCTTTGGTCATAAATAATAGTAAAAATCCAATCAGAAAGGTTGTGTTCCAGACATGACCGCGTAGTTGGCGTACAACTACGTGAGGCTGGGTTTCGCGAAGAAACCTCGAATATTAAAGAAACCTTTTACACCATATTTTATACCATACACAGGATGAGTTCTGTAGGGAATGTACCGAGTTAGATGAATCAACGTAAAAATAAATCTGATGAAACTGAATTATTTGCTTCAGTGTAACTGAAAGTCTCTCGCATGTGTTGCGAGAATTCATCGTACGAACGATGAGGGAAACAGAGAGAAATCAAGAAATCGTTCAATATGAGACTTACGCATACTGGGGCATGTTATATTATGCTCTAAGCAAAAAGCCAGTTTTTGGACGAACGTAGACTTTATCGGTTGTTGTTGCTCTGTCGTCCGAAAGGTTCGGTTAACAGTGACTAACACTGACGGATACTACATTGGCGCAGAAGGAAAATGCTCCCAAAGAGTGAGTATAGTTTCTGGTTAAATTATTCAGTGAATAATTGGTGGCGTCTGGCAAACGCCTGTTTGAAACGGAACGAAAGACGTTTGTGTGCGTCTGTTTGGTTTGTGTACGCATGCTTCGTGCGCCTCTGAGAAGGCAGAATAATTTAATGAAATACGCTGGTATGCGTAGATTGAACGCCTCTGGGAGGGCTATTAAAAACGCTCGTGTGCGTTTGAATCGCTTGAATGCGATATCTCCCCTGAGCGGGACTTATAGTAATTCGCTTGGGCGCGTCTTACTTTATTGAAATACGTTGGTATGCGTATATTGAACGCCTCTGAGAGGGCTGTTGAAAATCGCTCGTGTGCGTTTGAATCGCTTGTGTGCGATAGCTCCATTGAGAGGAACTTTCTTGGTTGTGTGCGTGTTTTTGCCAGTTTTTTCTGAGTATCGAAATGAAAAGGACGAAATACAGTGTAATTTAGATATTGGCAACTAAAGCTTGATTTTCACAACACATTGTGGCATGAGTTTGAAGCGAAAACGATGATATCGAAAATAGGAATGGAAATGGCGATAAAGGAAATGAAAATTATAATGGAATGTTGAAAATGATTATGATAATTATGAAAATGATGGAGATGATGAATATGGTAATGATGGTAATAACGAAAATTGTAATGGAAACGAAAATGTCGCAAATGATTATGGAAATGACGGAAATGATAATGACGAGAATAAAGTTGATAATGACGAATATAATGAAAGTGATGACGAATACGATGAAGGCAATGTCGAAAATGATTGAAATGACGAAAATGATGATGATATTTACGAAGATGATGAATATGATGAAGGGGATGACGAATACGATAAAATGTGTTAACGAAAATGATGAAATTAAAGATGGTGATGGAAAAAATTATGATGGTAATGTCGAAAAACGATGTTAGTAGTGACGAAAATAACGATGGAATTGACAAAAATCAAAATAATGAAGAAAATGATGATGATAACGAAAATGAAAATGGTCATGATGAAAATGCTGATGGAAATGACGAAAACGATGATGGAAACGATGAAAATAAAGATGGGAATAATGATGGAAACTACGAAAATTAAGATGGCAATGACAAAATCGATGGTAATGATGAAAATTGTAATGGAAACAAATTTATTACAATGACGAATATAACGAAGGTGATGACGAATACGATGAAGATGATGATGAAAATTACGAGAAAGATGGAAATGACGAAAATGATGATAACTAATTATGAAAATGATAGGTATGACAAAAAATGATGGTAATGACAAATATAATGATGTTAATAACGAGAATAATGATGGTGATGTAAATTATAGCGATGATGACGAAAATGATAATGATGATGATAATGAAATTTTTTAAGATAATTTTTCAATGGAGTAGAAAAGAGAGGGAATGTAGGGAATGTACCGAGTTAGATGAATCAACGTAAAAATAAATCTGATGAAACTGAATTATTTGCTTCAGTGTAACTGAAAGTCTCTCGCATGTGTTGCGAGAATTCATCGTACGAACGATGAGGGAAACAGAGAGAAATCAAGAAATCGTTCAATATGAGACTTACGCATACTGGGGCATGTTATATTATGCTCTAAGCAAAAAGCCAGTTTTTTTGGACGAACGTAGACTTTATCGGTTGTTGTTGCTCTGTCGTCCGAAAGGTTCGGTTAACAGTGACTAACACTGACGGATACTACAAGTTCTAATTAATAAGTATTTTATAACATGTTCATCACATGTTCGAATCACGACTGAAAGAGTCAAAGTCTTTGTAGCACTAGGCCTACAATTGTCCCGTACTCTTACAGGCTGCGAAGTCTGTCGTTTAAAAACAGAAGGTCAAAATTCCAAATCGGAATGTAGCACCTGGGCTATATACTGTGTTCTGTAGTAAGCAAAAACACGCACGTTTATTTGGCTTCTTTGTCTTGAATCAGCAGTAGCCACAAACTTAGTGTGTGTAATGGTCGTCCGTGCCTGGGAATCAAGACTATCATACGCAAAATGTATGGAAAATTTTTAGCTAGAAAGCTTTCGTTAATTTTCACTATTTAACGATTGGCAAACAATCTTTTCAAGAAAGCCATACAATTGCTGCATCGTTTATGATCAAAATCCGTTTTAAATTGGAAGAGCTATTAGCGTTCAAAATCTTTCATTCTTTCGTGACGGTGGCTTGACTCCAAATTTTGGTTGACATACTGCCGTAAGACGTAGTTCTACATCAAAAAATTTCGATAATCCTACCATGTTATCATGTTGCAATTAATCCTAAAATCCAAATAGCAACTTTGTTAGCTTGCATTTTGCCAGTTTAAAACTTTGATATAGTGATCGGAATTAGAAGCAGAAAAAAAAATTGTGTTCATAATTCCGATTAATCACTTTAATGCAATGAATTCCGCAAATTTAGTATTTTTTCAGCCAAATTTGATATAGAACGGTTATATATGCTTGTATCTATTTATTATCATAGAATACCGGAGAAGGTAATATGTTTTCACGCTGCTATGATCTTAGCAAATTTGATCGTGCGCTTAGCACTTCGACTAAGAAAATACATTTTGATGGCGTATTTTGCTACTGCCTGTCGAATTTAATTTATTTTGAAGTGCATGATGCCATAAAGGCAGTTATTTTTCAACAACTGACACATAAACACATAGCACAATAACTAAGCATGCTCATTTACTGCAGATTTTGGCTCAATTTTCTAAAAATTGACTATTTAGTATGAGTGATCGGAATTAGGAGCTGATCGTAATTATGTGCGGTCACGGTACGTTGCTAGAGAAAAAAAATTGAGCGTTGAAGTTAACTATTTCTCATAGCCTTGTAGTAGTGAGACAATTTTGTACTATTTTCATATTAACTCAAAGCTGGCAGTCATTTGAATAACCCTCCCGAAGACCGCAACTTTCTATATAGTCAGTACCGCAGGATACAGCCTGTATAAAAATATTACATATACACTAGCACCACGTAGTAAGACAATTCTGCGCTATTTTCCATACCACCTTGAAGTACGGTCAGGATCACGACTTCTTCCATGTTGGAACCAATTAAGTTAAGGAGGGACCCTACTCTGGAAGACTGTAAAATAATAGATTTTCGTAAAAAATTTTCAGATGCTAGAATTATAGTTGAGTATTGGCGTGTTTTGGTTATTGGTTAAGGTATATTTGAAATTATATTTTGTATTTTTTGGATACCAGAATAGTGATTACCGTGGACCCCCGTTCGTTTGACCGTTTTTAATCTGAACACTTTTTAATTTGAACCCCGTTGGTTTGCACGACGTGCAAATTAAAAATGGTTCAAATGTCATTCTCAATATGACATCATTTGCTTATGCACATAAACACGATTTGTTTGTACTGCTCTAGCGTGTTTATTCTGTTTTACAATGTGTTACGGCAGGCGTTACGACCAATACGCTAGCGTCGTATGTTACCGAAGGGCACGCTGGTAAAATGAGAACTGGGACCGGGATCAGCACACAGTCATAATGACAAGATCATTTGCATTCAGTCCGTTAATAGATTGTCATCTCTGGATAAGTGCTAATTAATTTTCTTATAATTTTCAACATTATTAAAATAGTGTAACGAATTTCGTGAGTAGCTTAGGGTATTTGTATCTATTATTACTGATTTTGTTATTCGGACCAGGTTCCAACATTATTAATACGCGGCTGCACGGAGTAGGCAGACCTACCAAGTGAGGTTAGGAGCACCGTAGGACAAAGAAAGTCACTAAAATTGTAAGCCCTTTTGGATAACACGTGTTCCGCATTAAAACTAATTGATATAAATTTACAGCTTTAAAGCTCGTTATGGAATAAACCATTTAGCTGACAGAACGGTGACTTTTCCTATTTGCCGGTTTCCCAACGATTATGGTAGAAATCTGATCGGAGAATAAAATATTCGCTGCTTGCAACTGCCAACTGAATCAAACCACCAAAACAATAATAAAGAACAGGGCAGCCAGTTCACATAAGCTCCAGCATTTTTAGGGTTACCAGTTGTTTAAATTAAAAGCTAACCCCGTTAGTTTGCATGAGGAATCGTTCAAACGAACAGGGGTCCACTGTATTATGCTGGTGGCAGGTGGGTGCGTGAATGCCCTCTAGAAAATAGTTCCTTGCTGATGGTACGTGCCAGGAACCAACGGAGTATCGTAGAACGGATTTCAAGGATGATGTTGAAGCTTTAGGTTAATACATAAATTGTTACCTAGCGGTTTTTGAAAATTCGAAAAATTACCAAAATGGCGGCAATTTTTCCAAAAGAAAGGTGTTTTGACGTAAGACTACGTCTTACGGCAAGTTTTGAGATAGGGTGTCATTCCAAAAAATCGAAAAATGCGAGCGTCACGAAAAATGAAAGGTTTTGAGCGCTAATAGTTCAGCGGTTTTCCGATCGATTTTCAATATTCTTACACCAATCGATCGGAAAATCGTCTAAGAATTGACCCAAATGAAGAAAAGCTCGGATTCTCGATGTTGAACTATTGAAAAATTGAAAATAATGAACCAATGTTTTACCAGAATTCTCGCTTCGTGATTGGTTGGAAGATTCTTTACGATGATCTAAACCTATACCAATTTGATATCTGTGCTTGGGAAGTAAGCCAAAACAAGCGACAAAGTTCCCTCATTTCAACAAGATTTCTTAACACCGCGGTTCAACCTAGACCATTATGATGTCCTTGCTTGGGAAGTACGCCAGAGAGAGTAACAAAGCCCCCTCGTGCCAACAGATTTCTTACGAACGCTATTAAACCTAGTCCAATTTGATGTCTGTGTTAGGGAAGTGTGCCAGAAAAATGACACAAGTTCGTCGTCCCAACAGATCGCAAATTCTTTACTGCGAGACGATTAAACTTCGGCGAACTTGATATCTGTGTTGGAAAAATGTGCTACAGCTGTACTGTTCGGTTACAATACGACTCTGTGTCTGTATGAATACGCATGCTTGCCGTTTCATTAGAAGTGTAGTGAAAAGATGTGCTGTTGATAAAATAGGATTGAATTAGTAAAATCCCTTCAACGTGGGAAACCATGGATAATAAAAACAATCTTTAATTTCAGTAAGGTAGCAGGAAAGCAACCGTTTGTGTTCTTGATGTTGTTAAATTGTTTTCAAATGCACAATCTTTTGAGAATTGAACGTATGCAATGTTACTACTTTGATAAATGTTACATACAACGCATGTAGCAAATTCTGGGAAAAAATTCTGGCAGCACTGACACCAGCATGTGTATCGGCTAGAAGTGTGTAAACAAATTTCCGAAAGTGGAAGTAAACTCTATCGTAACTACCCCGTAAACCGTTCGAGTGTATCATTTAAAAGCTTCTGCGATTCTGTACGCGTTATACCGTTCGTGCGTAGTATTCCGAGCGCGCAATTCGATGCTAAAAACTGACGCTTATTGTGAACGGAGCAGACATTGGTGAAAACAATAACTCTGTTGCTGAATAAACGATAAGTGATCTACCGAAAAGTGACCGTACTCATCGTTTATACTGTGCAATTGTCATGCCTTCTCTATTCGTAGCCCACCGGACAACAACACCAAAACAAACATCGCTAAGCGGGTGCGATCTGACGATGAAGTATAGATGCAACTTCCACCAATGCATTATCACTTGAATCGGTGGTGCTAATGATGAATTCTTAATTCGAAAAGACACTGGCACGAATCGAAGAGATGAATAAAAACATTAGTGACAAAATTGATACGGTGAAAGCTGAGCTTGACGAAAAGCTAGATGCAGTTTCTCGTGATGTCAGCTGCTTCAAAGCTGAGTGCGCCGACCAATTTGCACGTAACGACAATGCACTGCTTACGTTAAACGGCAGAATCAATGAAATTTCGAGCGAAATTAGTGGCCTCGAAAATCGTAATGAATTGATTGTCAGTGGGATCCCGTATCTGAAGGATGAAAACCTAATTTCGTATTTCAATGCTATGTGGAAACAAGTTGGCCTGCGCGAAGACACCGTTCCGTCAGTCGACATCAGACGTTTAAAACCGAACGTGAAAGGCGATAGTTTAGTTAAAATCGAGTTTGCATTAAGGAACAACCGTGATGATTTCTACAGTAACTATCTTCAGCGACGTGATCTACAGTTGTATCATTTGGGAATCGACTCACCGCGACGCATCTATGTGAACGAAAACCTGACAGTGGAAGCACGAAGAATAAAAACAGCCGCTTTACGATTGAAAAAAGCTGGAAAGTTATCATCTGTGTACACCAAACTAGGAACTGTCTACGTCAAACGCACAAACGAGCACCAAGCAGAAGTTATACGCACTGAGGAGCAGCTTGTCTACTATTCTAAATAAGTATTTACCGATTTTCACTTGACGAAATTTGTTATACCATATATTATTTTTAAAATTGACAAATTGTAATTCTCTGTATGTAAGAAAAATTGGCAAAGAAGAATATGTTCAGTTTAGTTATAAGTTTACAGCCCCCTAAAAACTGCTTCCCTTATTACACATAATGTCAACGCTAAATGGTTGCACCTCGACGAACATTGCCGGTGCGGTACTGAATGCTGCTTTGTACTCTGGAAAGCTGAATATTTGCCACGGCAATGCGCAGAGTTTGTGCGCTAAAAAAACGCATAAGCTTGATGAAGTCAGAGCTCTTATTCAAAATTCCAAACTAAACGTTGCCTGTTTCACGGAATCCTGGCTCACGAAACGAAACAGTGACAAAAGTGTGGCTATTCCGGGTTTTTCTGTTATTCGTAACGACAGATGCTATCGACGTGGTGGTGGGATTGTGGTTTACTATAAAGAACATCTTACATGCACCAAAGTTTTTAACACTGAGCTAACTTGCGATTCTGAAAATAAGACTGAGTGTCTTGGCTTAGAACTACAATTGAGTGGAGATAAACTACTTCTTCTTGTTGTTTCTAATCCTCCAGAAAACGACTGTACATTATTTCTGCAGGATAAATTGACGGACTTTGCATCGCGCTACGATGACATTCTTTTGATTGGAGACTTTAATATTGATTTGTCTAGACTGAGCAGAAAACGGACGTTATTTGAGACTGCCCAGGTAACCAATAAGCATTAAAATAAGCAGTAAATCAGTCGTTTATTAGCATCCCTGGCGTTTTATACTGCAGGTTGTTGTTTATCAGCCTTTTGACTGCATAACTGTTGTAAATTGGCATCCACTATTCTATTTAAATTCTTCTTGTCGGTAACTAGCTGCAAATAAGCATTGTCAGCACTATAAGAGGGCTAGCAGTAAAGTAGCCGCATATTTTGCCAAAATAGCATTTAGGTAGCATTTAAGGCAACTTAAATGCTTATTGGCTTGCATTTAAATTGCATTGGAAATGCTTATTGGTTACCTGGGTGTCTTACAAACGTTTGCAATGACATCAATGGGTGAGGAACCAACTTTCTTTCACCGCAGTGGATGCTCGCAATTGGATTTGTTCGTTACTAGCTGTCCACATAAAGTATTACGTTTCGATCAAGTGAGCTTTCCCGCACTTTCGCACCACGATCTCATCTTTGGTTCGTTGGACTTTGACATAACGTTTACACCTGTAATCAACACTTACCGTGACTATGTAAACTTCAATGCAATTGCTTTGGAAAACGCTGTACTCTCCGTACCCTGGGTCCATTTCTTTGCTGAACAAGATCCTGATGAATTAGTCCGTATATTTAATTCGCACGTAACGCACATTCACGATAACATCATTCCATTTCGTACAAGGAAATCCAAATCTTCAAATGTTTGCTTTAATAATCAAATTCGTAAATCGATGCTTGAACGCGATCTGGCATACAACGACTGGCTTCGAGCACCACAACAATCAAAAGACTTGGCACGGCGGCGATATAAGACTTTAAGAAACAAAACAAACACTATGGTAGCATCCGCAAAAAGAAGTTACATGAGCCGCCTGTTGGACAGTCAAGTTCCTCCAAAATTTCTCTGGAAGCGACTCAAAAATATTGGAATTGGTAGAGACAGGGCACTACCCACTTGTGATTTCCATCCTGATGAAATCAATCGCGTATTTCTATCAAGTTGCCAGCCTGATGAAAGCTACAGCAGACCATGGAGATTATCGACTGATTCGCCTCATGATTTCAAGTTTCGTCCAGTGCATTATTGGGAGGTCGTTAACGTAATATGGAACATCAAATCTAATGCAATCGGGTTTGATGGCTTGCCGATCAAATTTGTCAAAATAATCCTACCGCTAGTTGTAAATCAAATTACGTATATCTTCAACAGGATCATTGCAACCTCAATATTCCCCAAGTGTTGGAAACATGCTAAGGTATTACCCCTAAGGAAGAAACCACAATTAAAATCTTTAACAAACCTGAGACCGATTAGCATTTTGTGCGCCCTATCTAAGGCATTTGAGAAGCTTCTAGAGCAGCAAATCATTTCATATATTACGGAGAACAATCTACTAACGGAATATCAAGCAGGTTTTCGCAAAGGACAGAGTATTCAAACTGCAACGCTCCGTGTATACGATGATCTTGCAAATGCTATCGATAAGAAGGGCAGTGCGGTTCTGGTATTATTGGATTTCTCGAAAGCATTCGATACTATATCGCATCAAAGGCTGTGTTCGAAGCTAAAAACTCACTTCAATTTTGCCATATCAGCTGTAACCTTGTTGGAGTCGTATCTGAAGGAGCGTACCCAAACCGTGTGCTGTGGAGACCACTATTCTGAAATCGGCATTACTACCTCTGGTGTACCACAAGGCTCCGTACTTGGTCCTTTTCTGTTCTGTTGCCACATCAACGATCTGCCATCCGTTCTAAAGTATTGTTCGATTCAACTGTACGCGGATGATGTTCAGCTGTACCTGCATTCTCGTGGAATGCCTCCCCATGAGCTAGGGCGGCTAGTTAATGAGGATTTAGACAGAATTGCGACCTGGTCTCAACGCAATCATCTGTTCGTCAATCAGTCCAAAAGCAAGGCACTGTTCGTGACGGGAAGGCGTAGGGTGGTGCCATCAAATCTACTACCCACAATTATCTTGGACGGACAGACCATAGAATGGACGGAGAGTGCAAAAAATCTGGGATTTGCCTTTCGAGCCGATCTGCAATGGGAAGATTTGGTTAGCCAACAATGCGGTAAAATTTACGGTACTCTACGCTCACTATACTGTTGTGCCACTTTCGTTCCTGTAGACACACGTTTAAAGCTTTTTAAAGCTCTAATCCTGCCACACTTTATGTTCGGTGACACACTGCTGCTTAATGCTCGTTCAGGTGATATGAATAGGCTTCGTGTAGCCTTAAATTGTTGTGTGCGCTTTATATACGGACTGAGTCGTTACGATCGCGTTACTCACCTACAAATCAATTTGCTCGGTTGCCCATTGGCAAGTTTCTACTCACATCGCTCATGTGTTTTCCTGCGAAAACTGATAGCAACGCGTTCTCCGAAACTACTCTTCCAGAAACTGCTGCCGTTCCAGGGGCGTCGTTTACAAAATCTAATAATACCACCTAACAACACGGCTAGTTATTCCAGCTCGCTGTTCGTCAGAGGTGTAGTCAACTGGAATATACTGCCTGATACAATCAAACGCTCAACGTCGGAAGTAGTTTTCAAGAGGGGCTGTCTTGAATATTGGAATCGTAACTAATTCAGAATTTTGTATATGTAGTTAATAAGCAAATTGTTGTACATATCCATGACAAAATCGCTGGTAGCAAATTATAAAGGGTTTCCTTTACGCTACTATGCAAATAAACAAACAAACAAACAAACAAACAAACAAACAAGTAGCATGTATAATGTTGCATATAGCATGTATACATGATGAATCGAATGATTACAAGCATGAATACATGCCACTATCACTACAAAGAGACTTACGTAGTCCTGTGTCACCTATATATGCGGTCGTGTCAATTAAAAGATCATAAAAAAGATTTAAAATTGAGATATCAAAAAACGGCTACGTAACAATTTAGATTCTTCACTTTTACATGCTGGAAAAAATTTGAGCCAAATCGGTCCACTAGATTCTGAGATAGACGTACCGCCAGCTAAAGGAATATGGTTTTGAAGAAAACGCGTTCAAAGTTTCGTACAGCAATGGACTTCGCTTGAGGTGAATCCACAATATTTTTCGTAGGTTTTCAACGAGATCAGATATTAAAAAATCATGACATTTCTGAAGGTGTAAGCGTCTCAAAAATGCAAAACAATAAAATTCGATTTTTCTGACTTTCCAGAGTAGGGTCCCCCTTAATATGCTACATAGGCTCCTGTAAGGACGTTCGACCGCCTTAACCTTCCTAGTGCATTAGGGTCGTTTTCGACCCATTGGGATACTTACAAAGCTTGATACTCAGTAATGGAACGAGCTAGAGACTTGAAATTTTCTGACTTTTCCTAACTTTGGAAAACTAGCATTGTGGGGGAGTTTCAGCTTTCAGCGATATCTAGAAGACCCACAGCAAAAAAATTTACAGTTACAAAACGACCCAAGTTTTGAAATTGCTCTCATTCATCCATTTTCATTCCGAATTTCGTTTTCTTTACCTCGTTTGAAAGGTATGACCAAAACCTAGCACCCAAGGTATATAAGGGAATATTTAATATATATTTTTTGAAACGATGGTTCTACAATTGATGAAGGGACGGTAGGGGAAAGAAATGAATTTTTTTTGTGAAGGAGGGGAAGAGCGGAAAGGAAAGGGGGGGGGGGATATTGGTAGCTATGCTTGGCAAGTAGTCATTTTGACTCCTACCTTTTGTCCAATGCTGGAAGGTGCATGAGTCGAACCAAGCTGTAATCTGAGATTATAACCGGATTCGAACCCACAACACCCGCCAGGGCATGTGGTTCGCTGGTACTTGTACCTTTGAACCATAGAGGCGCTGGACAAAAGGAGACCGCAAAATCCACTTCTCAAGAATAGCGACGCGTTTGGCTGGGTTATCGATACATATTGTGCCGTTTCCTACATCAATTGCAGATTACCACCGAGCGAGAAGTTTTAATCTAACTACTTTTTACTTTCAGGACGACGACACTATGCCGGCCCTTACGACTTGCAAGGTACTGCACGTGACGTTGTTCGTCTGTCAGCGTGTGTTAGCCGCGTTTCTCGGCGCGGGTTTTCGAGGGAAGGCCCCGTTCCTATGTAATAGACTAATCTCAAGTTTTTAGTCTTGACCTTGAAATGCGGTCATACATATATATTAATATTTGTTTTGAAACGATGGTTCTACAATTGATGAAGGGACGGTAGGGGAAAGAAATGAAAATTTTTTTGGTGAAGGAGGGGAAGAGCGGAAAGGAAGGGGAAGTTAGATTAAAACTTCTCGCTCGGTAGTAATCTGGTCCCTTCCTTTCCGCTCTTCCCCTCCTTCACCAAAAAAATTTTCATTTCTTTCCCCTACCGTTTTGGGGATTTCAGGTTCGTTATACACTCAAGTCGCTTTTTACGCAAACGATACGTCCCGCGTAAATCAAAACTGCGTTAAAAACCGCGTAAGTTCCGTTATTCGCGTATAAAAACCGCGTAAATTCCGAAATTCGCCTAAAAAACCGCGTAAATTCCGAAATTCGCGTAAAAATAGTCGCGTAAAAAACCACGGATAAAGCGACTTCAGTGTATATGAAATCATAATGGTCTATGTACATTGGTGTGAATAAATCGCATATTTTGACAAAAGCTGGGATTTTTATGTATTCTCATGTTGAATCACTTTATACACTATACTTGGTTTGGTGAAAATAATTGTATAGAATTTATTATGGAGTTTTTAAGACAATTGCGTCTCCTGTAAAATTAACTAAATGATCAATAGACCACTAATTCAGAACGGCTCATATGTCGATGTCCGATTCTAGCGAAGACAAAAACACTTGTTTCGCGCTGACGGAGATTTGTTGCCGGTACGTTTTCATTTATAACTTGATTTATTCTTATTTCATTACAATCAGTTCTTATTTCAGGTGCATTCGCAAAATCAATATCACTGCCTAGTACAGAATGTATCAGAGCTGCCACAAATACAGATATTTGTGCATGCATAAATTTGGGACCCAACAATTATTTCAGTTGCTGTGATTTCTGGCTGTACTAATGTTCCTGAATTTTAAAGTACTTCATAAACTATTTATGTTATTTAAAAGATTAGATTCCTTCTTGAGCCTTCTTGATGTACGCAACAAACGCAGCGCTGATATTGCATCCGACCATCATCTTGTTATCGCTGAGATACGTCTGCGCGTCGCACGTGTCCAACGACGGGAGGAGAAAGTTGGGTGCCGCTACGACGTTCGCCGATTGGAGAATCCTGAGGTGAAAAGGGCCTTTGTTGAACAACTTGAATCTCGAGCCTCGGAGTTGCCACCTGGTGGAACCGTCGCAGAGCAATGGACCGGCATCAAGAACGCCTTCATCACGACCAGTGATGAAACCCTCGGCAAAGCGCGCAGTGGGCGGATGGAGTGGATTTTGGATGAAACTTGGAGGAAAATCGACGAGCGGAGAGAGGCGAAAGCCGGCATTGAGCGAGTGCGGACCAGATCGGCTAAGACAGCTGCCCGTCAACGATACGCCGAACTGGAGAGGGCTGTTAAACGTGCTTGTAGGCGGGACAAGAGAGCCTGGACTAACTCCCTAGCCGAACAAGGAGAAACCGCCGCCGCCAATGGTGATATCCGTTTGTTGTACGATATTTCTCGCCGCCTTAGTGGTGCCAGGATGAATACAAAGATGCCGCTAAAGGACAGAGCTGGTCAGCTATTTACTGACCGTACAGAACAGCTTAAGCGATGGACTGAACATTTTGAACAACTCTTCCGAGTTTCAAATGTCAGAGACCTACAAAACCAGCAGCGTACGACGCCTACAGTTCGTCAAATAAATCGCGTGAACTCGGAGGCGCCATCGCTGGATGAAATTGTAGCAGCCATCAAGAGTATGAAATCCAATAGAGCGCCAGGGATAAATCGTATTTCAGCCGAAATGCTCAAAGCTGACCCATCTTTGTCAGCCCAGATGATGCATCAGCTTTTCAACAATATTTGGGAAACCGCAACTTTTCCGGTGGACTGGATGCAGGGCATATTGGTCAAAGTCCCTAAGAAAGGAGCCCTAACGGAATGCGGTAACTGGCGTGGCATCACGTTGCTCTGTATTACTCTCAAAGTACTCTGTAAGGTAATCCTCAACCGGATCCAGGAGAAGATCGACGCTACTCTCCGGCGGCAGCAAGCTGGATTCCGTGCTGGCCGATCATGTGTAGACCATATCACAACGCTCCGCATTATATTGGAGCAGATCAACGAATTCCAGGACTCTCTTCTGCTGGTGTTCGTTGACTTCGAAAAGGCGTTCGACCGACTCAATCACGAAAACATCTGGGGCGCCCTTAGGCGTAGAGGAGTTCCAGATAAGCTAGTCCATCTCATCGAGGCTCAGTACGAGGCGTTCTCGTGCAAGGTTTTGCACGACGGCGTCTTGTCCGACCCCATAAGGGTTACTGCTGGCGTGAGACAGGGCTGCATTTTATCACCGCTGCTGTTTCTCATCGTTATGGATGAGATATTAGTTGGAGCAATTGACAGTAGACCAAATCGAGGATTGCCTTGGAATCCTCTAACGATGGAGCAGCTAAATGACCTCGACCTAGCCGACGACATTGTCTTGCTCGCACAACGCCGAAACGATATGCAGAACAAGTTAGATGACCTCTCCGAGAGCTCCCAAGCAGCAGGTCTCACAGTCAATGTAGCGAAAACTAAGTATATGGTAGTGAACACTGACAATGCCACCAACTTCACAGTAGCGGGACAACAAGTTGAGCAGGTAGACGCCTTTCAATATCTTGGTAGCCAAACAACGCCCGATGGTGGTACCAAGACTGATATAGCCACACGGATCAGGAAGGCCAGGGGTGCCTTTGCAGGTCTGCGAAACATTTGGCGCTCAAACCAGATCACTCTACGTACGAAAACCCGAATCTTTAATTCAAACGTTAAATCCGTACTGCTGTATGCCTGCGAAACGTGGTGCGTCTCAGCGGAGACAACGCAAAAACTGCAGGTATTCATTAACCGGTGCCTGCGATACATTATTCGTGCCTGGTGGCCTGATAATTGGATATCCAATTAGGAACTCCATCGTCGGTGTCATCAACGGCCGATTGCCACAGAAATTCGTGAACGTAGGTGGAAGTGGATCGGACACACCTTGAGGAAAGGATCGAACGAGGTTTGCAGAGCAGCACTCGACTGGAATCCACAAGGACAGCGTAGAAGAGGCAGACCCAGAAGCTCATGGCGACGGAGCTTAGCCAACGACATCCGGGCTGTAGACGAGAACCAGTCCTGGCGACAGGTAAAAGCCATGGCGGGTAACCGTCAGCAGTGGAGATCTCTGATTTTATCCCTTTGTTCTGCCGGACCGGCGGACATGGACACATAAGTAAGTAAGCAAAAGATTAGATCGAAAAAATAGAATACTCCGGAGAAAACGGTAGGGTCCCAAATTTATGCATGCACAAATATCTGTATTTATGGCAGCTCTGGAATGTATATATAGAATACCAGTGTCGCTGCACTACGCGTGGTAAACATCACACATGTTCAGATAATGTATTTATATTATATATGCAAATGTGTGTGTGCCTGAGATTCATCAAAAGGGGAATCTTATTGTCAAACTTTGACAACCAGTTTAAAATTTCAATTATGGCTGCCAAGTAATGTGATTGGAACAGGGGGCTGGCAGGCGGCCATGTTTTTGCAGCACAACATATCGTAAACATTTTTAAATTTCGGTCCTGCAACTTTCTGTGCTTCCGATTTGATGCTTGATACTTCTACCAGTTCCAAATGGCAGTTTGAGCGCACTGCCACGATTAAAACAAAGCAAAAATTAGCAATGACAGGTTTTTGTTTTGGGCCGTATTCAAAACGGCCCGCGATATGTGTGTTGCTGTCAGTTGACGTTGAAAGAGATAGGGTTGCCAGTCCCCTGGATTGGAAACTTCGCTTGCTTCAAATTTCTGAAAAAATCGGTGCAAAAGGGCGCAGTTGTGGGATTCTATTCATCCGGACGAAAAGAAAAAGAACGTTTAAAACAGTGGTGTCCAGGCATGGGCATGGCGCGGGCCAAATCAGATCGCCCATGAATGCCGCGGGCCGCAAAAATCTCTGGCCATTCCTGTGTATAACAAAATGTAAAATAGGCGACAGCAAAAACCATTTTCTAGGAATCACCATAAGATTTAAACTGGAAAGCATTCAGATTCACAATATGCACGAGGCATAACAATTGAACTGAGGGACTCCTATGTGATCAAAAAATTTTCTTCTAAGTCCACCATCTTTCAAATCAGTCCGTGGGCCGCACGAATCACTTGAAAGGGCCACATGCGGCCCGCGGGCTGCAGTTTGGCCATCACTGGTTTAAAACCATTTCACTGGCATAAAATCAGAGGGGTTGTGTACAAGACACTACCGCATATATAGGTGACGCAGGACTACGTAGGTCTCCTTGCAGTGATAGTAGCATGTATTCATGCTTGTAATCATTCGATTCTTCATGTATACATGTTATATGCAACATATATACATGCTACATGTGTTGCATGTAACATTTATCAAAGTAGCAACATTGCATACGTTCAATTCTCAAAAGATTGTGCATTTGAAAACAATTTAACAAAATCAAGAACACAAACTATTACTTTTCTGCTACCTTACTGAAATTAAAGATTGTTTTTATTATCGATGGTTTCCCACGTTGAAAGAATTTTACCAATTCAATCCTATTTTATCAACAGCACATCTTTTCACTACACTTCTAATGAAACGGCAAGCATGCGTATTCATACAAAGCCGTATTATAACCGAACACTACAGCTGTAGCACATTTTTCCAACACAGATATCAAATTCACCGAGGTTTAATCATCACGCAGTAAAGAATTTTTGATCTGTTGGGACAACGAACTTGTGTCATTTTTTCTGGCACACTTCCCTAACACAGACATCAAATTGAACTAAGTTTAATCGCGTTCGTAAGAAATCTGTTGGCACGAGGGGTCTTTGTCACTCTCTCTGGCATACTTCCCAAGCAAGGACATCAAAATGGTCTAGGTTGAACCGCGGTGTTAAGAAATCTTGTTGAAATGGGGAAACTTTGTCACTTGTTTTGGCTTACTTCCCAAGCACAGATATTAAATTGGTATAGGTTTAGATCATCGTAAAGAATCTTCCAACCAATCACGAAGCGAGAATTCTGGTAAAACATAGGTTCATTATTTTCAATTTTTCAATAGTTCAACATCAAGAATCCATACTTTTCTTCATTTGGGTCAATTCTTAGAAGATCGATTGGTGTAAGAATATGCGCAGAGCTATTGGCGCTCAAAACCTTTCATTTTTCGTGACAGTAGAATCAATATATGTAGAATGCCAGTGTCGCTGCAGTGCTCGTGGTAAACATCACACATTTGAAAAATATGTATTTACATTGTATGCGCATATGTGTGAGTGATCGATTCGAAACGGGAATCTGATTGTCAAACTGAAAAGGCAACCCAATAAAAAATCCTTCCAAGTTTCCGTAAATCATGTAGGATAAATCACCCGTTTTGGGGTATTTCGTCGGCAGGAACATTTTCTATTGGGCCATTTGACAATGTTGTTCCCGTATTCAAGACACAAACCAGCAACATGTTTGCCACCAAAATATCCATGAAACACGCGACACTGGCATTCTATATATATTGATTATACTTTCGTGACGCTCGCATTTTTTGATTTTTTGGAATGACGATTGTATAACATTTCGCCGAATACCATTTCGCGGAAAACCAATTCGCGGATGACCATAACGCGGAATATACTGTTTCGCGGAAAACCATTTCGCGGAAAACATTTTCGCGGAAAGTACGATTTCGCGGAAAACATTTTTGCGGAAAGTACTATTTGGCGGAGAACCACCGCTCATTCAGTTTGGAAGCCGCAAAAAGCGGCTTCGCCGCTTTGTATTCAACGAAAGTTAAATCGATGCGAGGACTAGGGAAAACCAACTAGAGGTCAGCAGACCTAGGAAAACGAATAGACCTAGACAGATGTGATCTCTGCGGGGGGGCTCCCTGGCGAGCGGAGGGAGAAAATTATCCGAGTTGGAGTCATTATCAAATCGAAACGGTTGTATTCCAATGTCATCCCTATGTCACAGCAATATGTTTACTGCCGCTACTATCCTTCTGCTTGGTAGTCTGATGCTTCTTGAACGTTTTTTGTGCGCCTTCTCTTGTTCCAGAGATATCACTGTAATCTCTCAATCTATTTTGGTAAAACTCTACCGATATAAACAACATACTTTCAACTAGTTTTAGATATAGTTACTATATATATAGTTCGGCGGATAGAAAACCAGGCGAATTGGCATCCCTGATTTATGAAATTAAATTTGAAATTATGGTGAAATGTGCAGGTTTTTACGAAAAATAATCACTGGCGGGCGTTGAAAATGACTAGTTCTATGAAAATAAAGTGTGTTTTTTTAACATTACTCCTGCATTTTGGATTTTAAAAAGCTTTTGGCTCCGCTTTTGACGTTTATTTGGCTCCCGATTTTCCCGATTGCTTACTCACGCGGTAAAAAGTTACTAACTATTCAGCGTGTCCAGTTTTGTCGAATACAGTTTTCAAAATACCCACAGCTCAAAAGCGAAAGGTTGAATCAATAAAGTTTATTCGGATAAATTGTAGGAAATTAAATGTGGTAATTAAATGTAATTGCAAAATTAAATGTAGTTATAAGAAAGAGTAACATATGAAAAAGA
Organism: Sabethes cyaneus; assembly: GCF_943734655.1. Classification (NCBI taxonomy): domain Eukaryota; kingdom Metazoa; phylum Arthropoda; class Insecta; order Diptera; family Culicidae; genus Sabethes; species Sabethes cyaneus. The sequence continues at coordinate 68,453,604 of NC_071353.1, forward strand.
CGTGTTCAAGATAAAAAATTTAAAAAAATCCAGCTTTTTCTCAGAATATCTCGAAAACGGCTGCCTTTAGAAAAATGATTATTATGACCAATTTTGTTGTAAATGACATAAAGAATTGTTATTTGTATTACAAACTCATATATTACTTGAAAATCCCAAGTTGAAATAAAATCATGAAAGTCGTTGTTCTACGAAGTCCGTCCAAGAAAGGATTTTTAAAAGCTTGCAAATTACCTACTCTTATTTTTTCCAAAAAAAAATTAAAAATGTTCAAAAATGGTATATTTTTGATATCGTGATTTTAAGTTTTATTTTCAAATTTTTGAAAAATTAGTAAAATATTTATTTTAGTGCATATTTTCTTCATGTTCAGAAATTAATTTTCTAAAACTTCAATCATTGGATATTATTGCAAAATTTTCAAAAATTTCTCCAGGAATTTGTAATGGCGCGTTGAAATACTCCTCATTGTACTTAAAAACTTGTGTTGTGCTTCGTTTATACTTCAAATAATTCTCTTTGAAATAACTACAAGGTATACAACCCTAAAGGTTGTGCGAAAGGTTGACGTAGGACTATATCAGATCATTAGATCAAGGACTAAAGTAAATTGCATTTCTGGCATATTTATATTTATAAGAATCTGTTAGTGCCATTGTTTAATTGAATTTTTAAAAGACAAGAGCGAAATATTCAAATTCAATTCTTTGTTGAATGCAATGGTCGCTTTGAAAATACGTGGACGGGGGTTCCTAAGTACGAGGCCCGCAACCAATGAGGCATATAAATTTTTTTTAAAAATCACATTTGTGCATCATAAAGGTTGAAATAGTAATGAATGACCAGCCCACAGATTATTGTGTTGAATAGGGTTATGCGTAGTTTGACATGTTTCAACAACCTTACTTTAACTCGCTTGTGGCCTTAAAAAGGGCCATTGGTTACAAATAACATTAAAGCCAAAGCACGTTCATCGCAAATATGACGTGCCATTCGAATGTCCTTCTCTTTTGACATGAATGGCAACAGACACGTATGTTACCGACATCGATTCACTGTCTGTTGCTCCGAGAAGATTTTACTAGTTTACTTTTACAGCTTACCGCTTGTTACATAGCAGAAAATATGGCTCACACGCAAACATTTCTGTTTTATTTGTATGAGAGTCCTTATCCTCAAACCATCATAAAATAAATTCATGCCTACAATAACCCCTACATGCCAAATTTGGTTCCATCTGCTTGATTAGTTCTCGAGTTATAAGGAAGTTTGTATTTCATTTGTATGGGAGCCCCCCCCTCTTAATCCCTCCTTAAAATTGGTCTTTAACCCCCCATAAAATTGCTGGTCATTTTATCTATCCAACGACATAAAAATTGTTCAGTTTCGTTAAGTAATTTAGTAGTTATTGGCATTTGAAATCTTTCATTCAAACGTTACACTTCTTCCGTTTTCACAAAGTGCTACCCAGTCCCAGTATAGTAAACAAAGACGTAGTCCTACGTCAACTATATCACACTCTTTTCGGATTTTTTCGACGGAATTTCCTTGCGTATTTTTCTACAAAGAAAGCAATTTGCATTTGTCCATTCCTTTAAAAGTATCCCCTAATATTATTTTTTAATAAAAAAGTTTTAAAGCATCGATTTCTTACTCACCTGCGATATTTATAATGGTAGTTTTTTTTTAAATAGATGGAATGGACGGTAGAATAAAGTAATGAAACAAACGTGTTTATAGTGTCTCCAGAGCGAAAAAAAAAACAGGTAAGGGATGGCCCTTGAAGCAACGCTTAGGGGTCCATGGAACAAAACAAGCTATTATGGGAGTCAATTATTACAGAATTCGAACCCAGCTTTTCCCAAGGTCCTGCGGAGCGTAGATATTGGTGAACCTTTGGACCACAGCGGGCTGAATATGGAAAAATACTCACTTTTCAAATGCGTTTTTCTACAGAACAAGATAAGTGAGAAAAAATGTCATTACATGAATTTTGTAGATCCAGGTACGTACTTTTACACCATTTATTCCGTTTTCGAAAATATGTGACTTTATATGAGCAATCTGCCCTTTAAAACTTCAAAAGGGCGTAACTCAAAAATTCGTTGATCGATTTTTTTAAAAATTGGTTCAGGGGTGTAAGGATGGCAATACAAACCAACTGACATTTTCCGTTTAAATGGCCTATTTTATTTTTTAATAACGGTATTTTGAACACCGTGCAAAACGAACGTCAGAGCCAATTCAGCACTTCTACCTTTGGACAACACCTTTTGGCAGCAGCTAGACATCATGTTTCTGGACCGCCAAAAACTGACATCACATCAAAATTCATAAATTTTCAAAAAGGGGAAATAAATAACCCTTATAGCACTGAAAAACACACAACCGCAGTCAATAGTAGCAACAATATTGAAATCAACGGAAACAGCACACCTACAATCCCAGTATCAACTAAATCTCACGACTGTCAATTCGTACTTGACCCCAGGCGTCCACCTTTAGTACGTCTTAGTGAGCAATCAGCACAAGGCGACGGCCGCTTTTTAAAAGTCAGACTCCGGAACCCCAGAATCATGAAAATAGTCCGTCTATATTTGGCATATATGAAGGACCAGCAACCTTCAGTATTTGTAGATGGGCTGACGTCGACCAGTATCCGAATGCTGCTAGCATCTAAAGGCCTACCTACATCACCCGTCCATCTTCAGCGCATCTTTATCAACGTTCATCATGAATACGGACTATCACCCTCTGAAGCAGAAGCCGACTTGCGGTCCTACAGAAACTTTTTAGCAAGTGAACGGACACAGCAGGTACGCGAAAACACAATAAAATCTGCTAAACCGACTTCCACCTCAAATTTTCAAAAGTAAAGACGCCTTTCTCAGAAGAAGAAAATTCAACGACGCGCTTATCGGCTCAGTCTTATGAAGAAGAAATTTTATCGACGCGCTCTTTGGAGCTAGTAAACTTAAATGTAAGTAGTAATTATTTTCCAAAAACTTCTTCTGCACTAAAACAGAATGCGGCTGAAATTCTAGTGTATTGCCAGAATTTCAACCGCATGAAAAGTCCAGCCAAAATGAAGGAAATTCAACAAAATTTATTATCATCTTCTTTTAAAGTCATTCTCGGAACCGAAAGTAGCTGGGACGAAAGCGTCAAAAGCGAAAAATTTTTTGGAAATCTAGTTAACGTATTTCGGCATGACCGTAATTTGTCTCTAAGTCAGAAAAAATCTGGAGGAGGTGTCCTCATAGCTATAAACTCTGACTTTACTTCGGAAGAAATAATTACTAGAAAGCATATCGAATTTGAAAATATATGGGCCAAAGCAACCATGTACGGCGAAGTACACATTTTTTCAGCCGTGTACTTTCCTCCCGAATATGCCAATAAACAGTCTTATGAACTATTTTTAGAAACAGTGGAAAACATTATATCAAATATGGAATCCGAAGTAAAACTACATATATATTTACGGCGACTTCAGTCAGCGCAATGAGGACTTCATTGTAGAATTTGACAATGAATCCATTTTGCTTCCAGTATTAGGCGAAAATGAAACATTGCATTACATTTTTGACAAAATTTCACAATTTGGCCTGCATCAAATAAATTCAGTCAAAAATAGTCAAAATGCTTTTTGGACTTACTTTTTACAAACTGCACAGACGACTTTGCTGTGAATGTTTCACTATCTCCCTTATGGAAAAATGAAGCGTTTCACACAGCAATCGAATACTCAATTTTCACACACAAGAGCCCTTACCCTACTGACTTGGAATATGAAGAAGTGCCGGATATAACAAAGCAAATTTTATAGAAATTAAGCGTAGACTATGTACAACAGAATGGCAACATGTGTTCTGTACTGAAGGAAATGTCGCCTATGAAGCAGAAAACTTCACCCTTTTCTTGAAGTGCCTTTTGCACGAAACTGTACGAATGAAAAGAAGAAGACGAAGTCAACATAGTAAATGGCCTGTGTGGTTCAACCCACATCTAAAAAATCTGAAAAATAGAAAACAAAAAGCACACAAAAAATTCAAAAATGAAAACAATTGCATTAACTTGAATAATTATCTCAATATTTGCGAAGAACTCAACTCGGCCACTAAAATCGCGTATGAAGAATATAATAGTAAGGTCGAAAATGAAGTCAAAATCATGCCCAAAGAATTTCTTTAGCTATGTAAATACTAAATTGAAAAGTAGTAATTTCCCATCCCAAATGAAACTTGACGGGCTTATTGGAAATAATACTAATGAATTCTGCAATCTTTTTGCAAATTTCTTTCAAGAAGTATATACAACATTTACCGAAGAAGACCGCGACCAGGAATATTTCTAATTTATCTCTGAATTTTCTAACGACATATCTGTCTCTCAACTATCAGAAATTGACGTATTTGAAGCACTCAAAGGCCTTGGTGCGTCAAAAGGACCGGGGCCGGACAGAATAGCACCCATATTTCTTAAAAACCTGGCTAAAGAACTTACTACACCATTACAACGCCTATTTAACATGTCTCTGAAAAATGGAAAATTCCCGGAAATATGGAAATATTCGTATTTAGTCTCTATCTTAAAATCAGGAACAAAATCAGACATCCGAAATTACCGTGGAATTGCCATTATATCTTGCATTCCTAAACTATTTGAATCAATTGTAAATGAAAAAAATTTTCAACAAGTAAAACACAGAATTACAAGTCAGCAACACGGCTTTTTTAAAGGCCGCTCTACTGCCTCAAATCTTCTGGAATTTGTAACTTTTACTCTGAATGCAATGGACAATGGCAACCACGTAGAAGCTATTTACACGGACTTTAGTAAGGCATTTGACAGAATAGACATACCATAATTAATCTTCAAATTAGGAAAAAATGGAATAGAATCGAAGCTCTTGAAATGGCTTCTGTCATATTTAATGGAACGCAAACAAATTGTTCGCTTTCAAAATGCCCTCTCGGACCCTATTCAAGTCACCTCTGGGGTTCCCCAAGGTTCCCACTTAGGCCACTTCTTTTCATTTTGCACGTAAATGACATTTCCTTTATACTTAATCACTCAAAAGTACTTGTACTTGTATATGCAGACGACATGAAAATATATATGGAAATAAAAAATGCCCATGACGTCGCAGTATTTCAGAATGAAATCAATGTATTCAACACTTGGTGCAACAAATCTTTACTAAACCTGAACGTAAAAAAAGTAACTCAATAGCATTTAGCAGGAAAATTCAAACTCCCTCTATTGACATATACTTAGAAAACAATATTGTACCAAAATGTACATTGGTGCAATATTGTTGTACAATTGTAAGGAATCTAGGAGTAATCTTAGATTCAAAACTAACATTTGCAGAACATTACAATACCTTTATTAATAAAGCAAATAGAATGCTGGGCTTTATCAAACGCTTCAGTCATAATTTCAAAGACCCGTACACAATAAAACTTTTATACATTACATATGTAAGACCTATTCTGGAATATTGCAATATTGTATGGCACCCACACACTGCGTTACACGAAGAACGGATTGAATCTGTTCAGAAACAATTTCATTATACGCGCTTCGAATACTTAACTGGACAGTATTTCCATTACCATCTTATGAAGCACGCTGCATGCTCATCCATATACAAACACTTAAAGAACGTCGTGAACATGCAATGCTTTACTTTATCAATGACATTATTTCTCAACGCATCCAGTCAGCAGAATTGCTTTCTCAATTAAACTTTTATGCGCCGTGTCGTAACCTTAGAACTGGAAAAATATTAATGGAAAAATCATATAAGACCAATTATGCGAAAAATGGACCAGTCAATGACATGATGCACCTTTATAATCAAAATTGCGAAAGAATTGACATCACGATGTCCAGAATCCAAATTAAACTACGACTTAGCCATAGGAATAATGTATAGTACATAAGTAAACATTGTAATAATATTATTGTATGTAGTCTACAAATGCTTGACAAACAAATAAATAAATATGGCTGAAAAAAAAACAGCTCCACCTAACCGGCAAGGCAGTGAGCGAAGAAGGGCGACGCTCTTATCCTGGTGCTACCATAACGTTTACACGCTGCTCAAATCTGTTAATATTCGACTACAGCTTGGATGGAAAAACCATCAAACGAGTGAGCAGGATTAAGGACTTAGGAGGCAATCTAGACGCAGGGTTGACTTTCAACGATCACGTGAATACGCTGGTTTCCGAGTGTCTTGCACTATTTGCTGTAGTAAAACGATTCGCAACAGAACTGGATGACCCGTATACGATCAAATCTATATATGTGAGCCTGGCACGATCAAAATTAGAATTCGCAAGTGTGGTGTGGAGGCCAATGTATGCAACATACATGAACAAATTGGAAGCGGTACAGAAAAAAATCGTTAAATTTTCCGTGGGAAATTTGGGATGGAGAGGAAATCTTCCGGAATATAAAGATTTGTGCTGTCTGCTGGATATGGATACTCTGGAAAAGAGATACCAGATTGTGGACGTTAGCTTTTTTTCTCAATTTGCAGAGAGGACGATACGACAGCGATTATTTGAAATCCAGGAAAACTGCTAACCAGAGTACAGTAGTTCTGAGGAGACCAAGGCCATTCACTCTAGAACACCGTCGAGCTAACTACGCGCGCAATGCACCAGCCTATCGCTTTATGCAGCTAATGAACAATTTTAGAAATGTACTAAATTTAAATATGTCGACTGATACTATACTGATATGTCTATTCAGACATTTTAAAACAAAATTTAAAGCAAAGTACCAACAAAATGAGATTTAGTCAGAGGTACAAGTTTTACCGAGACAATGATCCAAAGCACAAAGCACTTAAGAAACCCACATGGTTACTTTACACCTGCTCAAAACTTATTGATACATCAATCCCATTGAAAACCTTTTGGAATATTTCTACAAAAAAGTTAGAAACCATCAAATTTCTAACAAAACGATCTTAGAAAGCACTTAATGGACGAATGGGACCAAATTCCCACCAAATAAACGAAAAACCTGGTAGACAGCATTCCAAAACGACTTAAGGCAGTTGCAATGACTAAGGGATACCCAGTGTTGGGCACAATTTCGCTAATCCGCTAAATCGCTAGTTAGCGACGCTAAATTCTGGTTAGCGAATTAGCGTTTTCGCTAAATTTGGAGTACGTTAGCGAAACCGTTAGCTTCGCTAAAAATAAACCCTTGAAATCGCTAACCGCTAAATCGCTAAAGCTGCATGAAAATTGTGAGATGATTCAAATACCTCGCCGTTTTTACATTGCATTGGTCAGAAATAATGTCACAAATTAACAAGTTTGTATACCTTTGAATCACCAAAATAATAGTATTACAGTCGTGAATGACAGAGGAAGTATTATGATATACCGAGAGTTCCACTCAGCGTTTCCGGACAAGTCGAGTCCAAACTAGTTCTAATTGAATCGAAATTTGTTTTCCGGCAATAATAATATAAGAAAACGACACTGATAAAGCATGCAATATGGAACAAAAACACGAACATTTCTGGATATTAGATACTTAGTTTCTAAATTTCTTTCTCTATGGATAGCAATTCAAGATACAAGATAACATATGCATTACAAAAATAAACAAAATACGGACGGCGATGAAAATAACTACAAAAGGTTTCCTTGAATGCTACTTCTATTAAGCCCTGACGCCCTGCCGGTCGGCCTTACGACAGTTAGCCGGAACGTTAGTCATGACCGCTGAAACGATGAAAACGATTTCGTTTGCAGCTGGGTGATGCTGGAAAGGTTGGCGATATTCAGTACAATAATCCGGAACATCTCCTCTTTTGGCATATTGGGCCGAGGCCAGGGCGGCCAAAAGACCACGTCCTCCAGGCGGTAACTTCCAGTAAGCACTTCATACTGCATATATCCCCGTTCACCACAAGTCCCGAAGGAAAGAACTTTCCTTCGCCTCACGATGTCCAATTTCTTCACTCCGGGCTGCATCTGGCAATACGAACAAGCATCGAGTGTAGTTGTTTGTCTGTTTTCGTCACAACTGTTAAAAATCAATTGATAACGCTGTCAAATTATTTATGTACACCATGTACACAATCAATTCCTACGATTGACGGTACATAGGTGGGTTCATCACCAGTTGGTTGGGTAATTGCACGAAAAATTGCTAAAATCAGTTAATTTTTTATGTACATAATATGTCCAAAAATTATGAATTGTCGACAGTTATTTGCGCTATATAGTATATGCTAAAACAAAAATGTAGTATTTTTTAGGTAATTTAGATTTAGCGATTAGCGATTAGCGAAATTTTCGCTAATCTGGGTTTATCAATTAGCGTTTAGCGATTAGCGAGCTAAATTTTTCGGTTAGCGGATTAGCGATTAGCGACGCTAAATTTTCGGTTAGCGGTGCCCACCACTGGGGATACCATACTAAATGCTAATCTTTGAAATTAAACCACATCTGCGAAATGAAAACTGTTAATTCGAAGCCCGTTCGAATATGGATTTGAGTGGATTTTTTCATACGCTAATTTATAATATTTTTTCAGATATAAAAAAAAACCATTTTTCCAAAACCAGATATCATACCTTAAAATTAACATCTGACACTATGATTTTACTTGAATAATATGTCCCTAAAACTTCTGTTAAACTTTCGAATGTAGAAAAACGAAATCGGCAAGGTGTTGTACGGATACGTATCACATGTATATTACAATAATTGAATAAAGTGAAAATATGCGATACGTAACATAACTATAATAAATGTTATAATTGTGAATGATATCTGAACCATGAATGTGTTACATTAAAGCTATTGTTAAATACGTTAAATTATATAAATACGTGATAACGCTATTGTTAATATTGTTGGATTATCGCGATAATATAAGACATAACATATGTGGTTCTTATAACATTATGTTGCTGTTAACGTATGAACCATAAGAGCAATGTCTTGTATTATTACTTTATGTAAATGTTCTTACGTTTGGCATTGAATCAAGGAATAAGTCTTACAGTTTATCTGGCAGAAAACCATGCTGTTTAGGAATGTAGTTAAAACCGCGCAGCATAATCCAAACCAAACACAATTCCGCAAATCCATCTTCTTTGCTCACTGCTCCTGCGTGATATCCTGCCGCCAGTGGTTGCCGAGTAAATTCGAGAGCGTGTTCTGTTCACTACCGTGCGGCAGCACACTCGTAGTAAAAACCGAATTGAATTGATACCGTGAAACGGAAGAGCTTGCATTATTATATCCACCCTGAAGGTCATCCAGAATAAAAGAAGTAGACGTATACTCTTTGGGTATTCCTGTGTTTTCTCCGTTCAATTCAACAATTGTTTAGTTTAGCTACTTGCTCACGAACTTTTGCCTACAGAAGCTCTCAAACCTAGGTCCCACCAGTCTTCCACGCGAGTAACGCGTGTGCATGCAATTTACTAAGTCCCTCTCAGAACAATATTACCTTCCTTATAATAGTCGTCACCAAGTATCTACGACGTCACCAACCACGGATGCATTTGTTTGTAAACAGTTATACAGTCTATATACCGGAAAAGTACATGCTATCAGCGTTAAACTAGTTGTAATCATATGTTTGTTGATCTGAAACTTTTCTGTGTAGTAAGTTTTTTGTCGGTTGTAGGTTACATTACACCATCAAACATATTTGTTACTTATTCAAGAAGTACAGTTTGGTTAGCATACTTTTCCTACTACATGGTGTTCTTACAACTAACATATTCTCTGTGCAAAAATGAGGCGCAGTGTATTTCCTACTTCGCATTCATTGAATTATTGTTTAAAATCATATACCCATATGATAGATAAGGTGTCGTTAGCCCGTACTCATGCTTCAATTGAAGACAAAATAATGGGTGTGTTCAATAAAAAACGAAACTGTGCGCGTATGTAAACAAGTCGCAGCACATCGCAAGCCAACCAATGGATTCATTGTTTTCTTTTTGCTATAAGCAGTCTGCACTCTTGCCCACCTAGCAGATATATAGGTATATTGAAGTTTATCTTTGCACTCTGACAACCCCTGCGTTGTAATCAACTTGTTTTGTAAGGAATTGACGTCTAAACGCTACTTTGCATTATCTGATTTGTCGGTCTGACTTTGAGCGCGAGCGTAATTAAAGAATTAGGGCACGGGAGGGTATTTTCAGCCCATTAAGGGGTTATATACAGTTAGCAGGCTTAACGGGAAATTAGCAGTCATCAGCTTTTCGTCTGAGAGCCCAATTTTGGAAGCAGTTTTTGGGCCCAAAAGCGGAGTTTTGTACGTAAAATTGTAAATACTGCATTCTTCTTGCGAATCTGAACACTTGAAATATATTTTCATGAACAGAATTTTTGTTTCAAACAAAAAAACTGCTTTTGAAATTGGCAGAATCGATGACGACTAATTTCACCTTAAAAAGTGGATTTTTCTAGAAAAAAACCCTTTAACTGATTACAGTAAAAATTTGTATACATCTTACAGTAGCTTTTGGCTATATTTTAACATATTTTGTTTTTGAAAAATGTTATTTAAATAGCTGCTATAGTTATTCTCCTGGCACACTTCTAAAATAAGGCGTCTTGCGGTGAGCACGATATCTTTGGACTGAATCGTCGAAAATCGAAAAACCGAAAAGGAATCGTTGATAAAATATATTATCTATAGATTGATCGAAGGATTTAGCAATATAATTATTTTTGACGAAATGGCAGCTTGTTAAACATAAAAAATTGGTCTTTGGGATAAATTTTGCTCTTAAATTATCCATAAATAAGAAATATTAATCGGCGAGGGAAAACCTTAATCTGTAGAATATATCCTTAAAACACTTGTGTCAAAATTTGAAGTGATTCGGTTCAGCCATTTCGAGAAATCTTGCTCACCGACTTCGAAAACACGGTTTTGAGAAACGCTCGTTCAAAGTTTTGCGTTCCTTTTGCCATCGCTCTGACACGTCGTTACAAATAGGCGTATAACTTCGTTAATATTTGCCGGATTATCATGAAATTTTCTGTATGCATCCTTAAAATTATGCATATTACAACGATCATGATATAAACAGAAAATCGATTTTTCGAAAATTCTAACTGTATATAACCCCTTAAGCGATTGCATCTATTTTTTCGGCCTATGGCCTAGTTCTAGTGGAAGAACAGGTGGTATTGACGTTCTTTGAATAAAAAACTACAAAGTATACAGCCCTAAGGGTTGTACGAAAGTGTGACGTAGGACTGTGTCATATAATTAATACTCATTATATTGATAACATGTTTTAATCGATGAAGTATAACTTTATGTCTGATCATTAAATCAAAGACTGCATTTCTGGCATATGCATATTTGAGTATTTGTGAGTATCATTGTTTGAGTGTTTATTTGTAAAAGAAGAGCGAAATATTCTGATTTAATTCTTCATTGAATCAATTATGGTTTTGAAAAAAAAAACGTTTGAAATTGTTTGGTGGCCCTGAAAAGAACTATGTTTGAGCTGATAGCACTGCTTAAAAATCAGTACTATAATTACTGTTGCCAATATATAGATGGATGTCGCTATTCGGTCCTTTAGACTCTAGGATGATGGTTGCCCGCTAATACAGGAGTGATAGGAAATACCAAATCACTGTAAAGTAGAAATGGATTAGTTTTATCAAAATACTGACCGTCCGTCAGGCTGCTACCCTCTTGGTAGCAAAAAGAGCGCTCTTTTTGCTACCAACGGCGTTGCTACCGTACAGCGCCGTAAATACTAAAGATAAAGCTTCACTTTCTACAGCAATATTATAGATAATTACTAGCTCTAAAATGCCCTATACACCACTTTTTCAAATCCAAATTCTGTTTGGCTGAGGAGCAGTAATCAAAAGAGCAAAATCAAAGCGAAAAGTGTATGCCAAGCCTGGTCCTAATTCATTATAGAAAAAATGCTTACCTCGAAAAACCCCCACATGCCAAATTTGGTTTCTTTTGCTTGATTAGTTTTCGAATTAGGGAAATTTGAATATTATTTGTATGGGAGCCACCCTTCTTAAAGAGGGGAGGGGTCTCAATTCACCATAGAATTTTTTTTGCCTTCTGAAATTCCCATATGCCAAATTTGGTTCCATTTGCTTGATTAGTTCGAGATTTATGAGGAAATTAGTATTTCATTTGTAAGGAAGCCCCCCCACTCTTAGAAGTGGAAGGGGTCTCAGTACAATATAGAAAAAATTCTTACCTCCAAAAATCCCCACATACCAAATTTGGTTTCTTTTGCTTGATTAGTTTTCGAGTTATGAGGAAATTTGTATATTATTTGTATGGGAGCCCCCCTTCCTAAAGAGGGGAGGTGTCTCAATTCACCTTAGAAAAAAATTTGCCTTCTGAAACCAAATTGCCAAATTTGGTTCCATTTGCTTGATTAGTTTTCGAGTTTTGAAGAAATTTGTGTTTCATTTGTATAGGAGGCCCCCTTTTACGCCCTCCTTAAAATTGCTCTTTTACCCCCCTATAAAATTGCTGATCATTTTATCTATCCAACGACATATATATTGTTCAGTTTCGTTCAGTAGTTTAGTAGTTATTAGCATTTGAAATCTTTCATCCAAACGTTACACTTCTATTTTCGTTTTTACAAAGTGCTACCCAATCCCAGTATAGTAAACAAAGACGTAGTCCTACGTCAAAATAGTAGATTACTTACAGCCTTGAGAAAATAGTTACTACATATTAAAATTGTATGTCGGAAAAATATTTTAATTGGCGAAAAAGAAGGCAAATAGGCTGAATTTAGAAACCTGCTGAAAATACCCTCCCGTACCCTACATAGGGTAGGTTAAATTGCGACCCTTCGAGTTGATTCTTGTGAGTTGTGAATGTGAATGCTTTCCGTTTCAAATCTAGTGGTGATTCCAAGAAAATGTTTTTTGCTGCCGCATATTTTACATTTTGTTATGCACAGAAATTGCTAGAGGTGATTGCGGCTCGCGGCATTCATAGGGCGATTTGGTGTAGCCCGCACCATGCCTATACCTGGGCACTATTGGGTTAGATGAATCTTCGAAATTTAAGACTATCTAATTTGTCGGCATTTAAAGCCAGATCATTAAATCTGATAGTTTAAATTAGCAATACTAAATAGCAGTGGTGGGCTCCGCTCTCCGAAAATTTAGCGTCGCTAACCGCTAATCCGCTAACCAAAAAAGTTAGCTCGCTAACCGCTAAACGCTTATCAATAAACTCAGATTAGCGAAAGTTTCGCTAATCGCTAAATATAAATTAGGGTAATTGATCTTGTTTCGTACTATAAACTTATTCACTATTATATCGTTCAATATTTTCAAATTTGAATTCAAACAGCTTGTGAGGATTTTGCGAATCGAACGCGTGCAGAAAAGGTTTGTTCGGTTTGCATTACGAAACCTGCCTTTTGGCGAGACCCAGTGAACCTGCCTCCGAACCCTGACCGCCATCAGCTCCTCGGGCTTGAAACTCTTGAACCAACGAGGAAATATGAACAAGCAATGCTTGTTGCTAAAGTTATGAATGGCGAGATAGACTGCCCGGATATTCCGTGCCTCGCAGACGTGAGCTAAATCAGGAGTGCCCTCCAACGCACACACATGGCCTCCGTAGCGGAATTTCTCTACCTGTCGAGACGTGACCTGAGAAGGAAGTGCCCTCCAACATAACGCGCACCCCGCAGAGTCACCATCGCAGGATTTCTTCCATTGCCACTCTGAATATTGTTCATCTAGGTACAGCGACTATTTTGAGAAAGATCCCATCCCCCACACATATGAGTCCGTCTAGGGTTTTACCGCGCCCAAAATCGCGTTTCTTTTGATCTGTGTGTCATATGCGGTCTAGAGACGTCCATACAATGGACCACATTTTCCTCTATACGCTCATCACTCCTCTATCGAAGCTAGGCGTTACCGACTTGCTGATCTGCCCTCCATTTTCGCTGCAGATCAACCAGAATTCTTGAAATCGATCTATTGACGACGTTGCAAGTGCCCTCATCTGGACACATTTTCTCAACAATGTTGTCTACGTTTAGAGCGAACATATCCTCGCACACCGCTTCAAATCTGGGGCATACAAAGACCACATGTTCGGATGTATCTTCAACATCGCCGCACTCCGGACAAAAGGGTGACCTTGCATGCCCGAATTGGTGTAAATACTGTCTCAACCAACCGTGTCCCGAAAGAAACTGCGTCAGACAGAAATTCACTTCTCCGTGCTTCCTGTTCACCCAGGCTGAGAGTACCGGTATTAGCCTATGCATCCATCTTCCGTTAGTCGCGGAGTTCCACTCTAGTTACCATTTTGCCATTGACTCCGCTCTCATAGCTTTTCGAATTCCTCTGGTATCCTTCTGCTTATAACATTCGCTGTCTCTTGCCAAAATGATATATATGGGAATCATTTCAGCTATGACGCAGACAAAGAAATAGTTCTGTACGCGCTCACGACCCGCATTGCCATTAGCCGATACATACTGTTCAATCTCTTCTTATTCCGCTGGGTTTTAAGTACTGCTATCCAAGCAGGTCCACCGTATCTCAGTATCAAAGAAGATACACTGGCTTACATGTGCCTTTTGCTGCTGTTTGGACCAGAGTTGTTTGGCACCATTCTGGCCAGTGCGTTAATCGCTTTTCCCGCCTTTTCGCCGTGCCTTTTCGTCGTGTAGTCGACGTGCTAGTTGAAATTTAGCCGGTCGTCAATCCATACATCTAGGTGTTTCAACCATCGCTTCGAGACTATCGTGTGATCTCCCATAACGATCTCCGCAGATTGAGCTACCTTGCAGTTACTGACCACCAGCATTTCCATCTTATGTTAGACTATTTGCAATTACACCCCTTGCATCCAGCTTCCGATTATGTCAATCGATTCGGTTGTCAGCATTTCTATCTGTTCCAGCGACTCTCCTGTTACTACTACTACGATATCGTCTGCGAAGCCAACGATCTCCGCGCCTCTAGGCGAAACAAGTTTTAGTACACCGTCGTACATACAGTTCCAGAGAAATGGACCCAGGATAGAGCCTTGCGGGACTCCTGCTGTAGTGCTGATCGTCCTCTGTCCCTTGTTTGTATCGTAAAACAGCAACCGATCCTCGAAGTAGCTTTTCAAGGTCCTGCACAAATAGTCAGGGACGCTCATTCTATGGAGCGCTAGTGCAATGGCCTCCCAGCTGGCACTGTTGAACGCGTTCTTAACGTCAATCGTTACCACTGCACAGTATCAGTTACCCTTACGCTTCTGTCTGGACGCCTTCTCAGCCTTTTCGATCACTATGCAAATGGCGTCCACCGTAGATCTCCCTTTACGAAACCCGAACTGTCTCTTTGAGAGTCCGTGATCACCCTCCAAGTATACCGTCAACCTGTTCAAAATGATCTTCTCCAGTAGTAGGCATATGGATCTATACGATGCTGGATCTCCCGGAGGTTTCCCTGGTTTAGGCAGCAACACCAGCTTCTGTATCTTCCACCTCTCTGGGAAGTGGCTTTCGTCTAAACTTTTAAGCATTACTGGCCTGAACATGTCTGGTTACATCTGCACTGCCGCTTTCAGGGCCACGTTGGGAACTCCATCCGGCCCCGGTGCTTTCTTCACTCTCAGTTTTTTTACAGCTGCTATTAGTTCGCCGTTGGAAACCAGTCTGCGCTCAACGTCGCCCGCTTCCACTTCGTCATACGGCGTAGGTGGCCAGATGATCCGACCATACTTCGGTAATAGCTCATCAACAATGGCTTTTAACTTGTCGGGACACCTTTCAGTTGGTGTCCTTGGACCACTGAGCTTCGCCATTACTACCTTATATGCATTACCCCATGGGTTAACATCCGCCTCTCTGCATAGCTCCTTTAAACAGTTCGATTTACTCTTCTTTGTCGCCTTTTTAGTGCAACCTTGGCCACTTTAAACCCCTCTCTTCGCTCTTCCCTCACTGCGACATTTCTTTCTCTTTGGAAGCTTCTTCTTGCCCTGAGGTAGTTAGCGCGAAGTACGCAGAGCTCCTCGTTCCACCAACAAGCTGGGGGTCGGTAGTTCCTCGGTTCTTGTTTCCTTGGCATAGTTGCATCGCATGCTTTCACTAGCATTTTCGTCAGTTCATCTGCGTTCAGGTTCAGGGAATCGCTGTCCGCGCGTAGCATTTCAATGAAAAGGTCCTTGTCAAAGGCCTTCGTTTTCCACCTATGTTTATCGACTCTATTTTTTGAAGCTGCTGCGGGATTCCGTGTGCCAATGGAATGTCGGATCGCCTGGTGATCATTGTGAGTATACTCTTCAGATACCCTCCAGTTCATGTTTGCCACCAATGATGAACTGCAGGAGGTGACGTCCATGATGGACTATCGACCATCCCTGCGGAAAGTGCTTGTGGTGCCCTCGTTGCATAGCCTTACCTCTAACTTAGCCAGAGTTTCCAGCAGGCTATTTCCTCTCGCGTTGGTGCATCTACTTCCCCACTCTACCGCCCAGGCGTTCAAATCACAGCCAATAACGATCGGTGTTCTTCCAACAAGGTTCTATGTACAGGTGTCCATCATATGGTGGAAGTGTTCTATTGTCCAACTTGGGGGTGCATAGCAACTGCATATAAAAATTCCATTTACTTTAGCGATCACAAAACCTTCGTGCAGGATCGAAATCACTTCCTGAATAGGATAGCGTCCTATTACTTGTATCGCCGCCTTTCCTGCTCTATCTGCCACCCAGCTGCCGTTACCGTGAGGAACACGATACGGCTCTGCGATAATTGCTACATCACACTTCGCCTCTGTTGTCGACTGCCACAACAGTTGTTGTACCGTGTCGCAGTGGTTGAGGTTTATTTGAATTACCTCCGTTACTGTTGGCTTGCCTTTGCCCTTCGGTACACAGGGCAATGAAATCCCCCCGTCATGTGGTCGTTGCTGTTCTCTCTTTTGCAGAGCATGCACCTCGATTGGCTTTTGCAGTTCTTCTTCTTCTCCTCTGTTGGGTACTCTTACCACTGCGTCCATTATTTTGAACTATTGTGGTATGCCCCGTTTTATTATTTTTCTGTACGCTTCAAACTTACCTATCACTTATTGAGGAAGTGACAGGCTGGTAGCTGGAGCGAGACATGTGCCAATCAGGTATGACTAGGTTTATGAACCTAGTATCCTCATCGGCGACGCCAACCAGATCTCCCCTTTTTGAGATACTGCAGTTTGCGTACTATTTGTGCTCCACGATAGTAGAGCAAGTGTTCCGAGGTTAAATATCATCTTGTACGAAACTAAGATTCCGAAGATATTATTTACGGATAATGTCCTGTCACAAGACCGGTAAGCTTGCTGAGATCTCTCTCATTGAGACTCAGCAACTTTTGAGTAACCTAGGGGTGGATACTCGACGTTATATATTCTTTTTTAGATTGTTTGAGCGACTGTACAGCCATCCTACTGGCCATAACTGTTCGGCTCTCCTTTTGTTTCAGCCCACCCTCCACCACAGTCAGAGATCAGGCAGAGTGATTTTCGACCCGTGAGTAGAGAGTTGGAGCCACATCTTCGTTTGTCGACTCACAACGAGTCAACGTGTTGAGGATAGACGAGGATCAGGACTGAACCTCCGCTAGCGCATCGTTCAAGTCCTGCTCCTCCCCTACTCTCCTCTCCACCTCATTCGTTTCTTTGTTTTTTCGGCAGAGAGAGCTTGCACGGTGAGAAATCGTCCACTGCATCAGTGACCGGCTTGATGCAGCAAGGGCAAATTGCTGTGGAGGGCGCCCTGGTACTCCACAGGCTCCGTTGCGGCGAGAGAATTTATAGAACCCCCTCCACCATTCATCCCTCGGCACGGGTCGCGTCACACCTTGGATTATGGGTTTATCCATTCAAATTTTTACATAATAGTCATGGATAACAGCTATTACAACCATCTCCTTTAGGGGCTTTGGACCCTCTGCTTTGGTTCCTGGGAGTCAAGAGAACCGTCTTGCAGGCGGAGAGTTTACACTTCTGCCTTCGCATGAGTGCCCCCTTCTCTGTCCGCATACGACCTTAGTTTCCACCGGTTGTCTGATTTCCACTAAGGAACGTATCCCGGATGGTACCACGAGGAGGTCGAGATAGGAAAGATAGGCTTTTGCAGTTACCGGCACAATGTTCCTCCTATCCACAGTTCCTACATAATTTGGCCCTGTCAGGACCAGAGCAGTTTCTGGCTTGGTGACCAAAGTCAAAGCATTTGAAGCACCTCTGCAATTGGTTGGGAAAACGCGGAATAGTCCTGAAGCGACCCACTGCTCAGCAGACGTTTATTCTCTCTAACTTCAACAACTTGTTCGCTGCGTCTGTTGAGAGACGTATCGTTACGGTCTGTGTTCCGCGATATGCCTTTCTTAGCCGGATTTTCATCGGCACCATACCCAGGATGTTTTCGGTTTCCAGCTTTTGTCTCAGATCGTTCTCCGTAGTAAGCATACTCAGTTCCCTGCACTCGATCGTGGTCTCCTGAGATAATGAGATAACGATCTCACATTCGCCTCGTCGCCTGAGACCTTTTCCACCATCTACTTGAATGCTAAACTTTTAATTTCCGGGTCTTTTTCAGCTCAAACAGCAATTCACCATTTTGGGTGCGCCTAGATTTTATCACATTCTCTTCAAGACCTTTCAGTTTCGGGTCATCTCTCATCCTCTGGAAGAGAGCAGCGTATGACCGCAGAGAACAGACATCCATTCAGGAACAAATTTTTCGGGAATTCTTGGATAAAATTTCAAATTAAAATCATCTGATATGCTAGCGTCACCCTCACTATAGTTTCCCAACTAAATGATTCTTTTGATTTGCACATTGACAACCTTTGGCTCCTCTGGCGCTAGTATATATGGACTAAAAGCATTATGCTAGCGCCAGAAGCTAGCTGTTGTGAGTTTAGTGTAGAATTTTATGCGCCTTCAGCGACATCATCACTATAGTTTCCCAACTAATTTGACATAAGTTTATCTAAGTGGGGACCTTTCACTTGGATGTCTGTTCTCTGTGGTATGACGTTACTCCCTTTGCTTCAACAATGAGCGCGTCACCTTTTGTTCTTACGCGGCGAGAATTAGGTTTTCCTTTCTCCTGCTTCCTATCTTCCGTTTTTTTCCTCGTTGCGTTTTGTTTTGTTTTCCTTTTCTTTCTTTTTGCTCTCCTTTTTGTTCGTGACTATATTGAGGACAATTATCGCGAAGGTCAACGAGCTCTACCACTTAAAGCAGGAAAAGTCCAACCTGCACAAAGAAGTTAAGAGCAGAGTAGTAGGTATAAGAACCTTCATGAAAAGAGCTTTGGAAGAGCACAATGCACTTGTGAAAAAAGCGGAGGTCGCCGAAAGCGCTCTCGCTGAAACGTTAGAGAACGTTGCGGCAGAAGCGCGAGCCAAGGTGGAAGAAACACAAAACCGGTCGGAGAAGAAGAAAAAAGGATCGCCAGTGGAATCCAAGCTGCTCAAAAAGCGCAAGGGCGACCAGAACGATAGCGATGGAGAGGGAGCGGATTGGAGCTTGCTAGGTTTGTGGTTTTTGGGTATCAAAGTTCTTGGAATTAGTTCGGTAGGTGATATTTTTTACATTTCGATAACAGATCACAGATAATACCGCAGGATTCAAGATAATGCTTAGCATTATCAGAACACTTCAAAACGTAAAACCGTCCATTATACATTTGGAACCACTTCCGAAATTATCAATCAGTACTAAACTGGCCATATCAGTTCAAAACATCTCAAAGATCCACGAAACCAATTCTAATATTGAATTGGGCACCCAACTAGCCATCTGTAACCCTACAGGAACTTAATTCTGGAATGGTCAATGCGATCAAAAGTCAGCAATTTATATAATTAGATGAAAAAAGGGTCCACAATGTCAAGTTCAAAGCTAATAGCTTTGCTGAAAGCTGATATTCTTTCAAAACAAGCGGCTTCCCACGTTTTACCGGACGTTACTCCGGAATTACTGATTCCCGGGAACTACTTGTCATTTGATGGCCATGCTTTATCTAATCAAAACTAGATAAATGTACGAATCAAATGCCACTAGTTTCATCCAAATCGGTTCAAAATAACCAAAGTTATGAACATAGCAAACATGGGTCGCCCTCCTACATAGTAAAAAAATTCAATAAAAAAATTCTCATTACGAATCCACTTTATGCACCAAAAAAATCTCAATTAATTAAAATCAACGAGTTTTACGATGTCGCAAAATTTCAATGACGTATGTTTTAAATTGAATAAGTTATAACTATTTTAAACCCGAAGAGGTATCCAGGTACTCTGTCGCGCACATAACGGTTAAATATTCGCCATCATTACCATATCGCCGGAAACCATTTTGCGGAACACCAATTCTCGGTTGACCCTAACGTGAAATATAGAGTTTCGCAGAATACCATTTCGCGAAAAACCTTACGCGGGATGTATCATTGCACGGAAAATCTTTTCGTAGAAAGTGCCATTTCGCAGGGGTGGCCCAACTGAAGGAAAGTAATAGAGGTCAGTAGATCTAGGAAAATAAATAAACCTAGCGGTGATCTCTACTGTGGGCTGCCCCCTCGCAGTGGCCGGCGCTTCCGATGGTAGGTCGCCGGCAACACTCGCGGCCTGTGGCCGTCTCGCGCTGAATTATCTAATGTTACTATTGATAGGCTTTGGTGGTCTTGGTATCGATTAATGTTTTATGAAAGAGTCTAAAATTTCTCGAGTTTGATTTGTTTTTGCGTTACGCAAAAATTTCTGTTTTATTTGTATGAAAGTCGTTATCGTTATCGACGGGTTTGATGGGGGCTTGCGCAACTACGGACCAAATTTTTACTATCCGACAAATCTTGCAGAAATGTCGGGAGTACAACGTGCCCACGCATCACATCGTTATTGATTTCAAAGCAGCATACGATACAGACGATCGAGACAAGCTATGGCAGATAATGCACGAATACGATTTTCCGGACAAACTGACACGACTAATCAGAGCTACATTGGATCGAGTGATGTGTTTCGTACGCATCTCTGGGACACTCTCGAGTCCCTTCGAAACGCGGTGAAGGTTGAGACAAGGTGACGGTTTATCCTGCATGCTGTTCAACATCGCTCTTGAGGGGGTGATCCGACGAGCGGGCATCGAAACGAGAGGCACGATTTTTACCAAGGGTAGCCAACTTCTAGGCTTTGTAAATGACTTCGAAAGCCAGGAACTTTGCGACGGCGGAGGCAATCTACGCCAGACTGAAAGCGGAATCTAGAAGAATTGGGCTAAAAATAAATGCGCCGAAGACCAAATACATGAAAGGAAGAGGCTCAAAGGAAACAAACACGCGTCTCCCACGGATGGTAACCATTGACGGCGACGAACTAGAAGTGGTAGAGGAGTTCGTGTATTTGGGATCGCTGGCGACCGCGGACAACACTAGTAAGGAGATCCACCGGCGCATCCAAGCGGGAAATCGGGCCTACTTTGCCCTTCATAAAACGCCACGATCAGGAAGCATACGCCGCCGCACGAAGCTAACAATGTACAAAACCCTTATTAGACCGGTAGTTCTTTATGGACTTGAAGCCGTGACGCTCCTCACGGACGACATACGCGCCTTGGCCGTGTTCGAGCGGAAAGTGCTGCGGACGACATTTGGCGGAGTACAAACTGACAGCAAAGAGTGGCGGAGACGTATGAATCACGAGCTACAGGCACTGCCTGGGGAGACTCGCATCGTACATCTAGCGAAAGTTAGCAGGCTTCGGTGGGCCGGACACGTCGTAAAGATGCCGGACGACAGTGCGACGAAAATAGTCCTCTTCAACAACCCCACCGGCACCAGGAACAGGGGGACCCAACGTGCACGATGGCTCGACCAGGTCGAAAGCGATTTGCGACTTCTGAGACGACTAGGAAATTGGCAACGAGTGGCCCAAGATCGAGTTGAATGGAGACGAGTGCTTGAAACAGCACTAGCCACCGCGGCTCTATGCTGAAGAAGAAGAAGTTGTATGGGAGCCCCCCCTCTTAGTGGGGGGAGGGGTCTCTAACCATCATAAGAACCTTCCCTGGTGTCAAAAACCCCTACATGCACATTTCCATGCCGATCGGTTCAGTAGTTTTCGATTCTATAAGGAGCATACCGACAGACAGACAGACAGAAATCCATTTTTACATTATGTAAGATAACAATAACAATGACACTCTACGACCTTTAATTTAATAGCGAAAGTAATTGGTCAAATTCATGCCCAAATGTTTAGTTTGGCATCACTCCATATAAACGTCCGTTCCCTTGGCAACGTACGACAACGGCGGTCGCGAATTCGGAATTGCAATCGAAATGAAATGAAGCTTTTTTTTATCAATTGAAGTGAATAGTTTGGGCAAAATCATTATAATACCTTACTAAATAACTGTCCGGGTGGTAAATTAAAGTTTTCTGTGCCTCAAGTTAAGTTTCGCGAGTCAATGGAACAGCTGAAAAATATTAATGAAAAATCGATGGCGACAAAGTGAAAATATGGTGATGAATTTTAATTGGGAAGAAATCTCAATATTTAGTGTAATTAGTAAGTAATAAAACCTATAGAATGAAACGTTTAGTGCATTGAATTGCAAGATCTTATTACGGCTAGCAGCTTAGTTAAACTGATGTTAGTTGATTTTTTTGTGATGGTTTCCCGAGTCTATGGGAGCATGTTGGTACACTGAAGAAGGGAAGGGAAGGGTGAAATTCGGTGCCATACTGACTGCCATATATGTGCTCTGACGACGTTGCCGTTAACGACAATACTTTTAAATATTGCTAAAAATAGACGAAAATTAGCAAAACTTGATACTTTCCAATGACAATTAGGGAAGGGGTGGGCATCATGAGATTCGCCGGAAAATTTTACATAAGATCACTTCTCAGCTAACCAATAAGCATTTCCAATGCAATTTAAATGCAAGCCAATAAGCATTTAAGTTGCCTTAAATGGTACCTAAATGCTAGTTTGGCAAAATATGCGGCTACTTTACTGCTAGCCCTCTTATAGTGCTGACAATGCTTATTTGCAGCTAGTTACCGACAAGAAGAATTTAAATGGATTTGTGGATGCCAATTTACAACAGTTATGCAATCAAAATGCTGAAAAGTAGCAACCTGCAGTATAAAACGCCAGGGATGCTAAACGATTGATTTACTGCTTATACTAATGCTTATTCGTTACCTGGGTTATATTTTGTCAGTTGGCAGGCCGTTTCTGAATTTACGTCGTTTTTAGGCTTGTTTTTCTCATAGGGCAATGAAGTGTTAATAAAGCCATTTTCAAGTTTCGAAATTACTTCGAAGTTTCGAATAATCTCAGGAGTGAAATACCACAGTAGTCGACATAAAAATTTATTATATTGTTACTTTTATTTAAATAAATACAAAAGTATCCAGAACATCGAAATTTATTATGTTGATTCTATGTTGAAAGTGCATCTTTTTCATTAAAATACATTATATAGTCATGAAAATGTCCGGAAGCTTCAGGTAGGCGTATTTAAACATACTCTCACTAACAATTCAGATATAATTACGCATGTCCCAGATATTTAAAATGCCATGTCTCCCAAACTACCAATATTGTTTTTTCTCGTTAAGTGATTCTTACGCAGAATTTTCTGGCGAATATTTAAGCATATTTATTTGAAAACTAGCTGACCCGACAAACTACGTATTGCCACAAATTAAACTGTGTTGTACATAAATCGTGAATCTCGGATGACCTTTGTCACAATCTTGAGTTTTGCAAGTTTCTGGGGAGTTCATGGGTGTTTTAATATACAAATTTTCCTCACAGTAAAGTAGAAAACAACTCCCCCCATTGCTTAGCCTGATAAAATAAAGCGGATAGCATTTAAATATTCGCCATCATTACAAACCATTTCCCCGAATACCATTTTGCGGACTACCACCAATTCTCGGTTGACCATAACGCGGAATATAGAATTTCGCAGAATACCGTTTCGCGAAAAACCTTACGCGGGATGTACCATTTCACGGAAAATCTTTTGGTAGAAAGTACCATTTCGCAGGGGTGACCCAACTGAAGGAAAGTAATAGAGGTCAGTAGATCTAGGAAAATAAATAAACCTAGATAGAGGTGATCTCTACGGTGGGCTGCCCCCCGCAGTGGCCGGCGCTTCCGACGACAGGTCGCCGGCAACACTCGCGGCCTGTGGCCGTCTCGCGCTGAATTATCTAATGTTACTATTGATAGGCTTTGGTGGTCTTGGTATCGATTAATGTTTTATGAAAGAGTCTAAAATTTCTCGAGTTTGATTTGTTTTTGCGTTACGCAAAAATTTCTGTTTTATTTGTATGATAGTCCTTATCCCCCTACCACAGGGGTGAAAGGTCTCAAACCATCATTAAAAAATATTCCTGCCTTCAAAACCCCCCACATGCCAAATATGGTTCCATTTGATTAATTAGTTCTCGAGTTATGAGGAAATTTGTATTTTATTTGTATAGGAGCCCCCCCTCCTAAAAAGGTAAGGGGTCCTAATTCACCATAGAAAAATTCTTGTCTCCAAAAACACCCACATGTCAAATTTGGTTCCATTTGCTTGATTAGTTCTCGAGTTATGAGGAAATTTGTATTTCATTTGTATGGAAGCTCCACTTTTAAAAGGGAGAGGGGTCATTATTCCCCTCCTAAAGAGGGGAGGGGTCTCAATTCACCATAGAAAAAAAATTGCCTCCAAAAGCACCGACATGCTAAATTTGGTTCCATTTGCTTGATTAGTACTCGAGTTATAAGGAAATTTGTATTTCATTTCTTTGGGAGCCCCCCTCCTAAAAAGGTAAGGGGTCTCAATTCATCATAGAAAAAATCCATGCCTCCAGAAACACCCACATGCCAAATATGGTTCTATTTGATTAATTAGTTTTTGAGTTATGAGGAAATTTGTATTTCATTTGTATAGGAGCCTCCCCCCCCCTCTTAAAGTGGAAAGGGGTCGCAATTCCCCATAGAAAAAGTTCTTGCCTCCAAAAACACCCACATGTAAAATTTTGTTCCATTTGCTTGATTAATTCTTGACTTATGCAGAAATTTGTGTTTCATTTGTATGGGAGCCCCCCCTCTTAGTGGGAGGAGGGGTCTCTAACCATCATAAGAACCTCCCTGGTCCCAAAAACCCTTATATGCAAATTTTCACGCCGATCGGTTCAGTAATTTTCGATTCTATAAGGAACATTCTGGCAGACAGACAGAAATCCATTTACATAGGAATAGATTTGTTTGGGAGCCCCCCCCCCCTCTTAGTGGGGGGAGGGATCTCTAACCATAAGAACCTTCCCTGGCACCAAAAACCTCTACATGCAAATTTTTACTCCGATTGGTTCAATAGTTTTCGATTCTATAAGGAACATAGGGACAGCCAGACAGAAATCCTTTTTATAGATATAGATAAAATTGGAGGTGTTTTGAGATATTCGCATTTTTCGTTTTAATTTGCAAAAAAATGTATGATGTTGACAAATTAGATAAAAACTGATAACATCGTTCGTTTGCGCAGCCAAAATCCATAGAAGAAGTATACATATTGGCATGTCTTCAGATCAAATTTTTTCAGAGATAGTTAAACCCGAAAAATGACTTTTTTTCAAAATCTGTAAAAAAGGAAGTAGCGCCACTGCTAGGGGATTGATCAATCGGCGTAAAACTTTGGGAAATTGGTTGTGGGGTCGGAATGAACAATGGATCATTGTAGGTAGCTTTTGCTCATGCTTACCGCTAGATGGACACTAAAGCCCCACGTGGCATATTTAGAGTAAACTTTAAGGCTGATACAGATTACACGTCATAATTTCTTGCCGTTCCGTTGTTGTTGACGGTTGATAACGGTTAATTTGAACCGGTTTTTTTAGGTGGACCAATCAGATTGCAAGGCAGTTTGACAGTCGGTCATAGATGTTCGTCGAGTGTGTTTGACAGAACATGTCTATGCTGGAGCCATCTGTGAAATTTTTTAGCTTTTCCAATGATCTATTATCCCAACTTTGGTTGAAATCGCTGATTGTCGAATCCAAACCTTGCGTACGTTTGAGATGGAATGACCCATATCTGTATTGTGATTGAGATGCTATTAAAAAATGGTTATGTTGAAATGGTTTGGCTGTGCTGCAGGTTGAGAAATTGAAATTTTTACTAGGCGAAATTTTTTTCAACATTTTATCCATTTTTTATTATTGAAAACTGCTATATATGCAAGTTGAACTTGTTTGCAATAATGTTTGTGTGCATTTTAATGCTTTATACCGAGTTGAAGGTCAAGGTCGAATAAACATTGGCGCCCCTACCAGTCGCTTTTGTCTTATCTTGCCTTATCTTCGAAAATTATTTTTTTCGAAAATTTATTTATTTATTTACTATTTGATGGGGCTTTCAACCGTTGGTTGGTTCGCCCCAATAACTTTTTTTTTTCGAACAAAAATTGGTCTAAGTTTAATGCTTGATGCTCCAAAAATAACATATGTACAAATAAAATGAATTTGGTTTTCATTATTGTAAAAACGAAAATTGTATCAACCTCGACCTTCACGGAGATGAGCATAATTTCTTTATGTTTCTAAAATGAATTAATTTGTCATTTTTTCTGTATAGACAACAGAAATACCTTTCCAACACAAAGTAGGGTAAAGAACTAGTTTTAAGCAGTCTAAGCGGGTCACTGATTGTTTTACCTTATTACAAGCGATGGGTTGACTAAGTGGGGGATATCAGCATACCAATCTTCTTGCTATCTTTAGTTCTTCAAGCTGTTACCATTGGAAGACACTACTGTTGAGCTAAACGCTTGATTTTTCGCTTTAAAAGTTGGAGCGGCGGAACTAATTTTGAACAGACCGAACCCATTTTCACCTGCAAGGTGCTTTTTTAAGCAATCCTGAAATCTGAATTTTTTTACGTCCCCTTAAAAAATCCTTCGAACTTTTCCCCCTATTCAGTAAGTTCGCGTTCCTATCCGCGACCTACTAATCGGCATCTGATGCGTAATCGGCATAGCGTATCGGCATAGATGCGTAAAATGCCATCTGTCTAAATTGTTTATCGGGGCATACACTCACCGCACCGTTCGGCAAACGGTATTCGTCGTCTCTTTTATTCTCTGGTGTTCTTATGGGAAACTGCGAGTTTGACATCTCACTCGCTGTTCATAAGGATGGTGGGAGAACAAAAGAGGTAAACATATAGCAGTACAAACGATCCGACTCAGAACAGTGTTGTCAAAGCAAATAACATTGAAACACATCGTTGCTTTATTAAATCACTGAGAAAATCTTCGAAAATTATTGAAAAAGCTGTCTTTTGTGTTGTTTTTAATAAAGAAAAATTAATTATGAACATACATTTCTCTTGAAAGTATTGAACCACGTTTTCACCATAGGAGGTTTCAGTTAATTTCAAACTTAAAATTCTTATTTCCAGAACCGAAACAGTGTCTTGGCAACACGATAGTTCATCAGTTGTGCTGCAGCTGCTGCTAGTGGTGAACAGGTTCCGTCAATTCAGAATTTGTTTTCAGTTTTGTTAGAAAATAATAAAACTTTCGGCTAGTGACAAAGCCTTAGATAATAGAAAAAAAAGAGAGTGAATAATATGGTATGTGACAATTGAGTGCTTGACTTTTAGAGTAGTTGTAATCAGTGCTGAAAAGTGTGATGGATTCGTTAGTAGCGAGGTGGCGATTGCTGAAGAGCAGCTGAAAAATGTACGTTTTTGGACAACAATTTTTAATTCATCATATTTCTTGTCGGAAAGCCAATAAATTGTGTTTGTGTGAATCAAATGTATGGTTAAGTGATTTGTGAAGATGATCCTATCAAAAATTTTTGAAAATATGAATAAAAAAGTGGATTTTCGGCTCATTTATGTTCAACTGATTAAAATAGGTGACACTGCTTAACTCGTTCCTTACCCTAGGTTTAGAAAGGCAACTGTTAATTTAAGTTGATAGTAATACTAGTCGGTACATAACTGAAGACTGTGAACAACAATAAATAAATAAATAAATAAACGACATTAGCGCCACCTCATAATGTGGTAGTTCGAAGGAATCGTATCGAAACCAATTGACATACCTCTCATCTGCTATCTAAATTATTGAAATCGGTTCACTAGTTTAAAAGTTATTAATCAAAAATAGGCAAGAATAATGGTTTAATGGTTGAAATCAGCTTAAGGCGTTATACACAGTTGGGAGGCTAGAAAAAGTCGGTTGTTCCAGAATTGGGGGACTGAACCATCGGAAATAAAAAAAAAAACAAAAAAAAAATCGCTAATATAATATTATCTGGTAACTTTTCGAAGAAATAAGAGAAATAATAAGTTTTGTGAAACGGCGGCTTCACAAACACAGAAAATCGATTTTTCTTGCTCGGTGACTTTAAAAAGACAATTTTAAAAAACACGCGTCCAAAGTTTCGCGTTCCTTCTTCGATCGCCCTGCAGGTGTGCATGCAGCTTCGTAAATGTTTGATGAATTGTCATAAAATTTATGTGAGCACTCAAATATATGTACAGTACGAATAATAAATAACAGTAAAATCGATTTTTCGAAAATTCTGATTGTATATAACTCCTTAATTCACAAGGGGCTCTCAATGTGTCGAAGAATTTTCAAATACACAAAATTTGAACAAAATTGGAGCCCTCTTAAATTTTTATATTTGCATGTATATTTTCATGGAATTGTAGTAATTATATGTTGATTTAAAAATATTCTGGTCTACTCGAGAGCTGCATGGATGATGTTGTTAATATTTGTAAGGGCTAACAAAAGAGTACCTTCGTTGTAAATATTTCTACTGCCGTCAGTCAACGCGACTTCACGTGTTGAGCTATATCGATCGGCTGGGTCCTTCATGCATTTTCTCTACATGATCATCTGAGCCCACTCAGTGCATTTCTCGTCATGAGTTATGTTGATAAAGTTGAATGAACTTATGCGGGTTAACTCATCGAACACTGTAGTATGAATGCAAATGACTCAGTGACCACGCCACACCGGAAAGGTGCGCACTTCACTTTGTCACATGCGTAAACAACGCCTGTGTGCAAGGAGACATTGAACAAGCATTACTGGCCAACATCTTAAAGCTTGTATGGTCCGGAATGAATTTTGCGAATATATTTGACCGTACGTTGGAAAGTTCAAGTTCGCTTCAGAGACTAATGAACGAGTAGGTTACTCGCCTTACACAATGGCTATCTTTTGTAAACTATGTATTTTCTGCCTTCAAATAGCGACAAAGTGACGAAGCAGCTTATGTCGTTTTGTTTACAACGGAGTGCGTTAACCCTTCAGCGTGGGTTGCTTCAAACAAACTACATGTCGCTTAAACACAGTAGACGGATTTCACACCAACTCGTCTATGGGGTTGACAGTACTCTCTCAGAATTCAATGAAACTTTATGCGTGTAAAGAGCTCATGTAAATAAGCAACTTAGTTTTTCGAAAATTGGTCTAGATTAACTTTTGGAAAAGTCATTTTTCTTTCTCTTTTTTTAATAAAAAATATAACTCGAAATCCATAGGACCTACAAAAAAATGATCTATGGCTGACTTTTAGAAAATATTCTGAATTTTCATAAAAAAATACTGAAAAAGGTATATAGTTCTGTGCCTAGGGGCACGAACGGGGGCTTACGTAGGACTACGGATGCAGGTTTAATTCAACAAAACTTGACCTTTTGCAAAAGTTTATTTCGTATTTTTTCTAAATTCTTGTCTGACTTGATAGCACTAGTCAACTTTAGATAGCTGGCTTGAAACGAATATTAACTGTTTTAAGGATCTTACTCAAAACATAAAATATTTGTCATTGGACGCACAATTTACGGTTGAACGGAAACAATAAAGAAATAATCTGGGTTATCATTTATAATGAATATTCCGTCAACCCCTTTTTGCCTTTCTACTATATGAAAATATAGTATAAAGGTATAGCAATCACTCGAAAAATCAAAATCGAATGAAAGCCTAGCGGGACGAATGTCATATACCATTCGACTCAGTTTCGAAAACTGAGCATTTTGTGTGTGTGTGTGTGTGTGTGTGTGTGTGTGTGTGTGTGTGTGTGTGTGTGTGTGTGTGTGTGTGTGTGTGTGTGTGTGTGTGTGTGTGTGTGTGTGTGTGTGTGTGTGTGTGTGTGTGTGTGTGTGTGTGTGTGTGTGTGTGTGTGTGTGGAACGCTTTTGATTGAGCCAACATTTCTTGAAGATGGCTGGACCGATTTTAATGATCCTAGTGTCAAATGAAAGGTCTGGGTGTCCCATTGTTCGCTATTTAATTTCATACTGATCGGACTTTTAGTTCAAAAGTTATGTATAAAAATACGAAAAATATGGGACATCATTATCTCATAGGTTCCTTAACCGATTTGAACAAAATTGATGGCATATGAAAGGGGAGTCCTTTCAAAACCTTAACTTCAAGATTTCATGACGAATGGGCTTGTGGTTTGAAAGTTACATAAAGAAATGTGGCAAAAATGTATTTAAAACTGCTTTTTGTTGCATATAAGCATTAATTCAATATCAAACATCCTACAATTTATTATCATTTGAAAGTTACTGTTGAGATCTATAAAACGAAACCAAGTTACTGAAAAACGGACGATTGATTCAAAAGTTATTCTAACTTTAAAGCCAAGTGCCCACTATAGAGTTATTTTGGTAGAGCAAAAAGCGTAGAGCGTAGAGACTCTACCAGCTGTGTGTACACTATAAGGCATCTCTACCACTTTATCACTCTACCTAGAGAAGTCGTAGAGAAATTCTACGTAGAGCTCTACCACGCATTCTACGGGGTGTATCCACTGGGGAAACTGTAGAGCGTAGAGTTCAACCAAACACTATGTCAACATAGCGTTTGGTAGAGCTCTACGCTCTATCTAACCTGCTAGATAGAGCTGTAGAGAACAATTTCGCTTTTGAACCGATTTCGCAACATGACGCCATATTTTTCTGATGCAACTGCTGTGAACAAATTGTGTACCTACGTATATACAGCAAAGTGTGCGTAAGATAAGTGTCAGAAATGCAGCACAT
Organism: Sabethes cyaneus; assembly: GCF_943734655.1. Taxonomy (NCBI): domain Eukaryota; kingdom Metazoa; phylum Arthropoda; class Insecta; order Diptera; family Culicidae; genus Sabethes; species Sabethes cyaneus. Next base: position 68,484,723 of record NC_071353.1, read on the forward strand.
TCGCAGGCCAAATGGAAATTCAAGTGAATATTTTATATTTAAGTGAAATTATATGAGGTAGCTTTTTATTATCCAGGAAAGTAATTTTGCATTATGATAGGCCGTTTTTTGGTAATAATCGACAGGTAGGGTGGTTGTAATTTACACAATGATCGCAAAACTATAAGCAAAATATGACAGGACGTCATGCTTTCGTAGCATGGGCTCTATGCTCAGTCACCTTACTGGTCGACTGCTGGACTGCTCGATTGCTCATCTGGTCGACTAGGCTGCTCGGCTGGATTGGTCGACTAGACTGCTCGATTGGATTGCTCGACAGGACTGCTCAACTGGACTGTTGAATTCGACTGCTCGATTGGACTGATCGACTGGACTGCTCGGCTGAACTGGTAGATTGAACTGCTTGACTGATGGGATGTCCAACAATACTGCTCGACTCAACTGCTCGATTTAACTTCTTAACTAGGCTACTCGATTAAACTTCTCGACTGGACTACTCGACTTAACTGTTCGACTGAATCTCGATTCAACTGCTCGATTCGACTATTCGAATCGGCTACTCGACTCAATTGCTCGACCCGACTGCTCGATTCAACTTCTCGACTAGACTACTCGATGTAACTGCTCGACTGGACTACTTGACTGAACAGTTTGATTCAACTGCTCGCCTCATTTGCTTGACTCGCCTGCTCGACTGGATTGCTCAACGCGACATCAAATCGGCTCATTTGAAACAGAAAAACTCGATACCAGCTTTTCAAAAAGGTTTAACTGCAAAATGTAAACAAACCGAGTGAGGGTTCTTTTCGCTATGCTAGTCCAGCAGAAAATAACTCTCACTCGGTTTGTTTACATTTTGTAGTTGCGCCGGTTGGGTAGTCGTGCTAAAAACCCGCGCAAAATAGACTTCAGTGTATCCCGGTTTTTGTAAAAATGAGACAACCCTTATGCAAGAATAACTAAAAGAGAAGGGATACAAGCGAAAAATCACTCGTCAGCAAGTAAACAAGCAATGCGGTTATTGTCATACCTTGTTGGGATGCATGGAAAGCTCCGAGGTAGCAAAGATATATATTTTTGGATAGAACTAAGTGTAAACTCAATTATCTGAACAATTTTAGGTGAAATTAAAGCAAAATTGTAATTGTGCGGTACATACATATTGTACCGGGATGTTGAAACTAAACATGCTGTCGATAATTGTAAGCGGTAGGCACCATACAATTGTCCTAGAGCTATCGAAACATCAGCATTCAGTCTAGATTTGAACCCTTTTGAACATCTTTTTAGATAATTTTATTTCTGAATGAGAAATCATTCGATTTCTTATCACAATGACTTAAACCGAGCTCTTGTAAAAAATGGTCAGCAATTCACAGAGGGATATTTGACAAATTGTTAATTTTATCCCAAACAGATTAAAACAGGTCATCAAGATTGTAAATGGTCCTACGAGGTAGTAGTTGAGCGAGAAAGGACATTTGTTTCAACTAATAGTTAACTGTCCGACTACTTTTTTGGCTGCATTTTTGAGGAATTCAAACTATATGTACCCTATCTTCAAAACGGAAAGCTTTTCCCCGAATTTTTGTTGTGCATCTAAATATGCTTTAGTTAAACATTGTTTTTAAAAATATGTGTTACCATTCTTTGCAAAAATACTGTGCAAAATTACTAAAACAAAATTTTATGCGCTACTGTCCGAATACTTTTTTGGTTGACTGCATGCGCGATTTGTTTCCGTCGGTTGCATCAGCAAAACATGGCGTCATATTGCGAAATAGTTTAAAAACCAAATCGTTCTCTACCGAGTTCTCTACAGCTCTATCTAGCAGGTTAGATAAAGCGTAGAGTATATGTAGAGCTCTACCAAACACAAAACGAACGAGTATACACTTTAGAGTTTTTTGTAGTAGAGAACTCTCCTATAGAGTTGCTGCAGAGCTCTACCAGTGAGCTCTACAGGGTGTATACACTACTCTACCTAACTCTACGTGAGATTTTTGTCTAGCTCTACCTGAAAAACTCTATAGTGGACACTTGGCTTAACACTTAAGCGCCGTATATTAAACCTTTAAAATGTATAAAATCAAAATAAATCAATCAAGGGTCGATTGTATTCAATGTATGTGCTATGCATGTGTATGTATGCATGCATGCGTGTATGTATGTATGTATGTATGTATGTAAGTTGTAGTATCCGTCAGTGTTAGTTACTGTTAACCGAACCTTTCGGACGACAGAGCAACAACAACCGATAAAGTCTACGTTCGTCCAAAAACTGGCTTTTTGCTTAGAGCATAATATAACATGCCCCAGTATGCGTAAGTCTCATATTGAACGATTTCTTGATTTCTCTCTGTTTCCCTCATCGTTCGTACGATGAATTCTCGCAACACATGCGAGAGACTTTCAGTTACACTGAAGCAAATAATTCAGTTTCATCAGATTTATTTTTACGTTGATTCATCTAACTCGGTACATTCCCTACATTCACTCTCTTTTCTACTCCATTGAAAAATTATCTTAAAAAATTTCATTATCATTTTCGTCATCATCGCTATAATTTACATCACCATCATTATTCTCGTTATTAACATCATTATATTTGTCATTACCATCATTTTTGTCATACCTATCATTTTCATAATTAGTTATCATCATTTTCGTCATTTCCATCTTTCTCGTAATTTTCATCATCATCTTCATCGTATTCGTCATCACCTTCGTTATATTCGTCATTGTAATAAATTTGTTTCCATTACAATTTTCATCATTACCATCGATTTTGTCATTGCCATCTTAATTTTCGTAGTTTCCATCATTATTCCCATCTTTATTTTCATCGTTTCCATCATCGTTTTCGTCATTTCCATCAGCATTTTCATCATGACCATTTTCATTTTCGTTATCATCATCATTTTCTTCATTATTTTGATTTTTGTCAATTCCATCGTTATTTTCGTCACTACCAACATCGTTTTTTGACATTACCATCATAATTTTTTCCATCACCATCTTTAATTTCATCATTTTCGTTAACACATTTTATCGTATTCGTCATCCCCTTCATCATATTCATCATCTTCGTAAATATCATCATCATTTTCGTCATTTCAATCATTTTCGACATTGCCTTCATCGTATTCGTCATCACTTTCATTATATTCGTCATTATCAACTTTATTCTCGTCATTATCATTTCCGTCATTTCCATAATCATTTGCGACATTTTCGTTTCCATTACAATTTTCGTTATTACCATCATTACCATATTCATCATCTCCATCATTTTCATAATTATCATAATCATTTTCAACATTCCATTATAATTTTCATTTCCTTTATCGGCATTTCCATTCCTATTTTCGATATCATCGTTTTCGCTTCAAACTCATGCCACAATGTGTTGTGAAAATCAAGCTTTAGTTGCCAATATCTAAATTACACTGTATTTCGTCCTTTTCATTTCGATACTCAGAAAAAACTGGCAAAAACACGCACACAACCAAGAAAGTTCCTCTCAATGGAGCTATCGCACACAAGCGATTCAAACGCACACGAGCGATTTTCAACAGCCCTCCCAGAGGCGTTCAATATACGCATACCAACGTATTTCAATAAAGTAAGACGCGCCCAAGCGAATTACTATTAAGTCCCGCTCAGGGGAGATATCGCACTCAAGCGTTTCAAACGCACACGAGCGTTTTTAATAGCCCTCCCAGAGGCGTTCAATCTACGCATACCAGCGTATTTCATTAAATTATTCTGCCTTCTCAGAGGCGCACGAAGCATGCGTACACAAACCAAACAGACGCGCACAAACGTCTTTCGTTCCGTTTCAAACAGGCGTTTGCCAGACGCCACCAATTATTCACTGAATAATTTAACCAGAAACTATACTCACTCTTTGGGAGCATTTTCCTTCTGCGCCAATGTAGTATCCGTCAGTGTTAGTTACTGTTAACCGAACCTTTCGGACGACAGAGCAACAACAACCGATAAAGTCTACGTTCGTCCAAAAACTGGCTTTTTGCTTAGAGCATAATATAACATGCCCCAGTATGCGTAAGTCTCATATTGAACGATTTCTTGATTTCTCTCTGTTTCCCTCATCGTTCGTACGATGAATTCTCGCAACACATGCGAGAGACTTTCAGTTACACTGAAGCAAATAATTCAGTTTCATCAGATTTATTTTTACGTTGATTCATCTAACTCGGTACATTCCCTACATTCACTCTCTTTTCTACTCCATTGAAAAATTATCTTAAAAAATTTCATTATCATTTTCGTCATCATCGCTATAATTTACATCACCATCATTATTCTCGTTATTAACATCATTATATTTGTCATTACCATCATTTTTGTCATACCTATCATTTTCATAATTAGTTATCATCATTTTCGTCATTTCCATCTTTCTCGTAATTTTCATCATCATCTTCATCGTATTCGTCATCACCTTCGTTATATTCGTCATTGTAATAAATTTGTTTCCATTACAATTTTCATCATTACCATCGATTTTGTCATTGCCATCTTAATTTTCGTAGTTTCCATCATTATTCCCATCTTTATTTTCATCGTTTCCATCATCGTTTTCGTCATTTCCATCAGCATTTTCATCATGACCATTTTCATTTTCGTTATCATCATCATTTTCTTCATTATTTTGATTTTTGTCAATTCCATCGTTATTTTCGTCACTACCAACATCGTTTTTTGACATTACCATCATAATTTTTTCCATCACCATCTTTAATTTCATCATTTTCGTTAACACATTTTATCGTATTCGTCATCCCCTTCATCATATTCATCATCTTCGTAAATATCATCATCATTTTCGTCATTTCAATCATTTTCGACATTGCCTTCATCGTATTCGTCATCACTTTCATTATATTCGTCATTATCAACTTTATTCTCGTCATTATCATTTCCGTCATTTCCATAATCATTTGCGACATTTTCGTTTCCATTACAATTTTCGTTATTACCATCATTACCATATTCATCATCTCCATCATTTTCATAATTATCATAATCATTTTCAACATTCCATTATAATTTTCATTTCCTTTATCGGCATTTCCATTCCTATTTTCGATATCATCGTTTTCGCTTCAAACTCATGCCACAATGTGTTGTGAAAATCAAGCTTTAGTTGCCAATATCTAAATTACACTGTATTTCGTCCTTTTCATTTCGATACTCAGAAAAAACTGGCAAAAACACGCACACAACCAAGAAAGTTCCTCTCAATGGAGCTATCGCACACAAGCGATTCAAACGCACACGAGCGATTTTCAACAGCCCTCCCAGAGGCGTTCAATATACGCATACCAACGTATTTCAATAAAGTAAGACGCGCCCAAGCGAATTACTATAAGTCCCGCTCAGGGGAGATATCGCACTCAAGCGATTCAAACGCACACGAGCGTTTTTAATAGCCCTCCCAGACAGCGTTGCCAACCTTCCAGATTTGTCTGGATTTTCCAGACTTTTTGATGCCTAATCAGACAAAAAAAGACGTTTTTCAAACATTGTCTTCCATTAGATCAAATGACAGCCAGATTTTTCCAGACATTTTTATTCTCGTTTTCCAGATTTTCGTAAAAACCGGTTGGTAACGCTGCTCCCAGAGGCGTTCAATCTACGCATACCAGCGTATTTCATTAAATTATTCTGCCTTCTCAGATGCGCACGAAGCATGCGTACACAAACCAAACAGACGCGCACAAACGTCTTTCGTTCCGTTTCAAACAGGCGTTTGCCAGACGCCACCAATTTTTCACTGAATAATTTAACCAGAAACTATACTCACTCTTTGGGAGCATTTTCCTTCTGCGCCAATGTAGTATCCGTCAGTGTTAGTTACTGTTAACCGAACCTTTCGGACGACAGAGCAACAACAACCGATAAAGTCTACGTTCGTCCAAAAACTGGCTTTTTGCTTAGAGCATAATATAACATGCCCCAGTATGCGTAAGTCTCATATTGAACGATTTCTTGATTTCTCTCTGTTTCCCTCATCGTTCGTACGATGAATTCTCGCAACACATGCGAGAGACTTTCAGTTACACTGAAGCAAATAATTCAGTTTCATCAGATTTATTTTTACGTTGATTCATCTAACTCGGTACATTCCCTACATAAGTATGTATGTATGTATGTATGTATGCGAGTGTGTGTATGTATGTATGCGTGTGTGTGTGTATGTATGTATATGCGATTTGCAATTTTAAGATTTGCATAGAAATACAAGAAGAGTGAGAAACATTTCAATTGTCATTTTCTTTACTTGCTGTTACTCGCAAGCGGACGAGCGAAGCAAAAAGCGAAGAAAAATATTTGATTTAACCATACTGGTATAGCGGTGTATAGGATTGAAAATACTAATGATTTGATTTACCCATATAAATTTATACCAATTTCAAACAAATTTTGCGCCTCAATAGATGCTTTTTCAATCAATAGATACTAGAGCTTAGAAATTTTATATGAAAAAGAGGAAGAAAGGTTACTAATAATTCTGTACGATTTACGAATACGGATAAGGCCATTACAAATATTTTATAAAGTTTTTGTCCTTCCGGTGTTCGGACACTGAAGGGGGGGGGGGGGTTGAAAAAAACAAAGTGAATTTTTTAATCGAGCAAAAAAAACATGGATTTTAAGAATTTCTATTTAAGGTTTCAACGTGAAAACCGAATCTATTCTTGCTTATAATATATACGTTATTATTTTCTATGCAAAAATATACGAAAAAAGACAAAAACGAAGGAAATTTTTTTGGACGATTTTCGGAAATTCCATTGTTCGAATTTCTGTTTCGTGCTAGAAGCGTTAATTTAACTCGGAGACTCATTTTTTGAGTTTTTCAGCCTGTAGAGCCCACAGACAATTGATTTTATGAAAAGAAATTTGACTCATCCTACAAATTATTTTTTTACCATATCCCCCCCCCCCCCCACCCCCGATTTTTCCAGCCAATTTCCAAGGGGGGAGGGGGTGACAAAAGCTTTAAATATGATTTGCAATGGCCTAAATATGTGTCCACCCATACCAGCAAAAATAACAAGCGCCGAAAATTATATCGATCATATTTTCCAGCTAATGACTATTTTTTCATTAAAGTTTATTCAAAAGAAGCTCAAGTTTTGATTTTTATACTAAAATAATTAACTGAAAGAGCGCCAACTAAGAAAAAGTCCAATTTCTCTTTTTCGTTTTTCATATCTAATGCTCTACTCAGTTATATTTTCAAATTAAGATATTATCTTTTTTCTTATATTTAAAAATGAAGTTAATTATAGATGTTCCTGAGAAATTAAAAAATAATTATTGCGACAGTAGAAAGGCTAGGTCACACCGCTAGGTGGATTAATTCGGTTTTTTTGAAAAGTACAATAACAAAACTACCACCACCAAAAAGCTCATAGAGCGCAATAAGAGAGCTCTTTGTACATTCACTGGCCTAGTAACTGGGCACTGTCCGAGTAAATATCATTTTAAAAACATTGGTCGGATTGGTAATGATATCTGTCGCTTTTGCAATCTTGAAAGTGAAACTTCGGAACATCTGTTATGCAGTTGTGGTGCGTTATATAAGTATAATCAATATATATATAAAATGCCAGTGTCGCTGCAGTGCGCGTGGTAAACATCACACATGTTCAGATAATGTATTTACATTATATATGGATATGTGTGTGTGCCTGAGATACATCAAAAGAGTTTAAAATTTAACAACCAGTTTAAAATTTCAAATAAGGCTGCCAAGCGACCCCCTGGCACGTCGCCATTTTTCTGTGACTGAATCTGAAACGTCAAAAATACTGGGCGGGAAATCACTCCATAGAAAATCAATGCGACGCCATTGTTGTTTGGGGTACAATACTGAGGGGTCCAACTTAATGGGGGTAATGTCAAACTCTGTAGACCAAGATAGCGATGTCGTGGAGGTGCTGCCAAGTAATGCGATTGGAAACTTCGCTTGCTTCAAATTTCTGAAAAATCGGTGCAAAAGGAAGCAGTTGTGGGATTCAATTCATCCGGACGAAAAGAAAAAGAACGTTTAAAAACATTTTACTGGCATGAAAACACAGCGATGAGCGCACTGATGACTAGTGATGTCCGTTAATCGTTCGATTAATTCAACTAATCGAATAACACATGGAATATTCGAATAATTTTTAATCGAATACTGCCAGCACGAGTAGTTGAATTAATCGAATAGTTCAATGAGTACGTATAATGCCCGAATAATGCTCGATAATCGTTCATAATCGTTCGATTAATCGAATTAATCAAAGAAATATTCGAATATTTGCAATCGAACACCACTGACACGAATAGTTGAATTAATCGATTAGTGCAGACAACGCTCACCGATTAATCGGTAATCGAATAATTGAAAATTTCGGACATCACTACTGATGACAGCGGACAGCACCAACCAGCGCACAGATAAAGAACAGATAAAAAACAATGAGCAACTTTGACAATGAAGTTCCCGATTCACAGACTTAATACAGATTGTTAGCCACAGACTTAATACAGATGTTTACCACAATGAGTCCTGTAGAAAGACAGCGACACTGGCATTCTATATATATTGATTCTACTGTTATATACGAGCAGATTTAAATTTCTCGATAAGAGTTGTTTATCTCCCGGTGAGCTTTGGTCTGCTAATCCCGGGAAGGTTATTGGTTTCATAAACCATATCATACCAGACTGGGAACGTGTAGCGGCAAGTGGCCAATTACTTGTATAATGGTGTTTGGTTTGCCTGACACGTACAGCAAATAAGGATATACTACAAAAGTTCAATTCAATGGACAAAGTAGTCTAAGTCCCCCCAAAAAAAAAACAAAACTATTCATTACCTATGGAGTCAGATGTCGTAGGCCACCATAAATTTTTGAACATTGAGCATTTATATGGTTATCCCATTCTAGGTTTTGCTGAAAAATGACTCCCAGATTGGAAGCTTTTTCAAGATATTCTAGAACGTCATTATCGAGAACAAGGATAGGCAACGAGGTAGGTAGCTGACCTCTAGTGATAAACATTACTTTTGTTTTAGTCGCGTTGATGGGAAGAAGATTGCGTTCTGACCATTCTGAAATATTTTTAATGTCAGAATTGATTGAGCTACCCATTTCTATGACTGAATTATTAAGAAAGAGAAAGTAAACTTGGACGTCATCCGCAAACATATGTATGTATAGAGCTGAACTTCAATACTGTCGGTAAATCATTAATGAATAATGAGAAAAGTAGGGGACCTAGCACCGATCCTTGGGGTATACCTGATAGAATTTCAATTTGATTCGAAAATATTTGGTTAACTTCAACTACTTGAGAACGATGTGTTAGGTATGACTGGATCAGATATACTGCTTCCCGAGAAAAATCAAACTGATAAGTCAATTTTTTTAATAATTTTACATACGATACTTTATCAAAAGCTGTGGAAAAGTCAACCAGAATTAGAAAGGCTACTCCTTTTTTTACTCGTGTCGATGGATATCGTCATTTACTTTTAACAACGCAGTAGTAGTGCTGTGGCCTGCCCTGAAACCTGATTGATACGGTGTAAGCAAATTGAAGGTATTTGAAAAGGCTTGAATTTGATTTTTGATTATTTTCTCAAAACCTTTCGACAGTGAACATAAGATACTGATTGGGAGAAGGTTATTTAGGTGATTGTTTCTAGATTTTTTTGGTATTGGGATAACTTTTGAAACTTTCCAGCATTGGGCGTATTTAGAGGTCGAAATTATTAAATTAAAAACATAAGTAATAGGTGTTATAACAAACGCAGGGTGGCCACAGAACTTTTTGAAAAAAATTCCCGACTTTTTCCCGATCGGATTCAAGTTTTTCCCGACAGAAACTTCCTTCATTTTTCCATTATAAAATAAAGGTAACATATGATACACAGCACCTTTATTGCAGTTTGCAGAGCAGAGCTCAAGGATCGAAACTATCACTCTACTATGAGTCTATGGAGTGCACTCATCGATTCTGCCACGAAACAGTAGTGGAAGTTCAAATAATGTAGTAGCCGAAAATCAGGTATCTTTCTGGACAGCCTGGGTACGACTGGCTCTCAAGCCTACTAAGTGTGCATCCAAATTAGTTTAAGAGTGCAGCACAACTAAGGGAACTTTCCCGCCAAAACAAAGTTACATTATTCAGGGTGCTTGGACACTGCGGAAACGAGAGTAATAAGCTTGTTGACAGCTTAGCGAAACAAGGATCAGCTCAGACAGCAGTCCGTCAATGATACGCCAAGCTGAGGAGGGCTGTTAAGAAGTCTTGTAAGCAGGACTACAGAGCCAGGGTCAAATATCTAGCTGATGAATGACGACGTTACTTTTTACAGCCTTCCGCTAGTGGCAAATTTTCGCAGGCTTCTGTCGTGCTCTGCAAAATATCTCAATGCTCGGCGTTTTCCTGGCAAAGCACAGAAGACGAATCGATTTGCTCTCTCTCAGTCGAATGTTACCTTCGTCGAGTTTTGTGTTGCTTTTGCAATGCTTTGATGCTTTGCTCTACCGGCGAGTGAGCATCAGTTTAGTTTCATCTTTCTTTTTCTGCCGGAGCGCTACCGAATTCATACTCTCAAGGTCACGGGACAAATCGCTCCAGTCCATATAATTGCCTAACGCATATTCTCTTTGGGGCACGGAGCAAATAGCCTCGTGTCTCCAGCGTGCGAAGAAAATATTAGCTCTGCTAGTCGTTTTCCGCCTTCTGCGCAAGATGAGTGGTCGTAAGAGTAAACAGCATTTAGGCATCGTTCGGAGGGCAAGGAAACGGTTGAACAGAAAACGAAAGCAATTTGATCGTTGTGAAAAGCAGATTACTCTGCCTATGTATGCACAAGATAAGCAAAATGAAGCCTGGGCAAACCCATCTTTATTAGCTCAGATGCTGCATCAGCTTTTTAGCAATATATTAGCAATAAGAAAACTGCAACTTTTCCGATGGACTGGATGCAGGGCATATTGGTCAAAGTCCCTAAGAAACTAACTGAACGCGGTAACTGGCGTAACATCACGTTGCTTTGCATTACTCTCAAAGTACTCTGTAAGCTAATCCTCAACCGGATCCGAGAAAATCGACGCTGCTCTCCGGCAATAGCAAACTAGATTCCCTGCCAATCGATATAAATTCTGACCTGTTTTCTTCTGGTACTTGTTGATTTCGAGAAAGCATTCGACCGAAACATGAAAACATCTGGGGCGTACTAAGGCGTAAATGAGTTCCTGATAAAGTAGTCTATCTCATTGTTTTAGTGCAAATTGCTGCACGATGGCTTCCTGTCGGTCCCTATATGTGTTACTGCAGGAATGACATAAGGCTACATATGTACTGTCACCGCAACTGCTCCTCGTTGTGATGGACGAGATTTTAATTGGAACCATTGACAGTGAACCAGACCGAGGATTACCCTAGAGTCTTTTGACTTTGCCGCCCAGTTAGCTTCGAGGTACGATGCTGGTTGAACAAGCCAGTCGTCGTATGTTCGAATCTCGGCTAGGCGGTGCTTGCTAGATAGAGTCAGTAGGATTTTTACACTGGCCCCGTAATTTTCCTGTACTCTAACAGCCGGCTGCGAAGTCTGTTGATGTAGAAGGGTAATGTCTAAAGACGGTTTAAGCCCAAGACTTTGCTTTTGCTTTGCTTTTGACTTTGGCCGACGACATTCTCTTGCTCTGCTGACGACAATATGATGTGCAGAACAACCTTGATGACAACTCCAAGATAGTAGGTCTCATATTCAACGTCGCGACGACCAAGACAGTGAGATTAAACATTATTAATCCAACCAATTTCAAAGTTAGATCAGGATGGCCAGGGATTTGGGACTATGAAATTTGGGAATTTGGGCTCGACACACAAATCAGATTACCGTACCGATCCTAATACGAATTTTCAATTTAAACTTGAAATTCGTTCGATTGCCTGCAAGACGTGGTCCGTCTATTTGAGCCTTAATCATTCATGTATTTGGTCTCCGACGCGTTGATTTTAAGCACAATCATGCCAGGCTCCGCTTCCAGTCTAGCACAGACGGCCTTCGTCGTGGCAGAGTTTCTGTCACCTGCTTAGCCACCTGGAAAAGTCATCTGGTTAACCAAGTTTGCTACATTTATTGAGAATCAAACCTCTCTTTTTGAAATCTGATCGTTGGATCACCTTAAGAGCGATGTTGAGAATCATACAGGATAAGTTGTTCTTCAGCACCCTCGCTGCGTCTCGAAGAGATTCAGTTCTATGGACTTAACCAGTCTCTCCCAGCCGAGATTCGAACATACAACGTACCTTAGTGCCGGTTGGGAGGCCATAACTTTAACTCTATTATTTCAATTTGATTTTTTGTCTGATGAGCAAAGCAAAGCCGTGGGATTAAACTTCCTTTCTAAGACTTGACCCTTCTTAATCGACAGACTCTGCAGCCGTCTATTAGAGTACAGGACAGTTACGGGGCTAGTGCAAGAATCCTACTGACTCTATCTACCAGCACCGCCTAGCCGAGATTCGAACATACGACGACTGGCTTGTTAGGCCAGCATCGTACCTCGAAACCAATTCAATTTCAACCAAAATAGTTTTTAACTGAAAATCATTCTTCATTTCCTGAATAAGCTGTTTACGGTTAAGCTATGTCAGATTTGTTCTTGTCCCCCCCCCCCCCCCCCAAGGAACTTTTCTGGCTACGCTTGTTACCCTCCCCTATACTACAAAAGATCTATTCAATGGACTAAATAGTTTAAGTCGTCCACCTTTAATAAAAAAAAAACTGGAATTATCCGGGTTTTTAAACTCGATCCAGGTAAAAAAACTTTTTCTTAATGATTTGTTTTAAACTTAAATATCATAGTTTAGTAGCTACAGGATGATTCTAGCTTGACAATTATTGATGTTTCTCCGTAGAGTTACAAAATTACTATATTTTTTATATCCGAATAATAAAATCCTGCAGATAATGGAATCAACTTTTTTTTAATTGTTGCATGCTATAATTTATAATACAATATCATAATCATCATTATTATTAGTATTAGTTACTAATAGAGCGATCAGTGGGAAACATAGGGTAAACGGTACTTGCTAGATTATTGAGCAACATGGACAAACAACTATGATTTCTAGCACTTGTAATTTCGATCACCGCCTCATTTTTGCTAAGGAATAGAAATCTAAGGAAGACTACGTGAAACTATCATGTTTGTTGGGATGTGATATATACATTTCTAATTGATTCAAATGAGACCTTTTTGTTTTATCTTTGTCCTTTATTATTAATACATTTGAAAAATATTAACCATATTATCAATATAACTATTCTAATTTTATTTGATGCATTATTTTTCTCTCCTAAAATTTTTTCTTCGCGTTTTGTTCGTTACATATGTTCACAGAATAACAAAAATAATATATTACAATGATAGTTGGAATAGTTAAATAATGATGGAAACGTTTAAATTCCCGTGAATAAACTATATTTGGAGACCGCGCAAGACGGGATCCTCGTAAACTTTCGTGAGATAAATACGACTAAACATTTTTCCCTGACTATTTTCTTCGTTTGTTCGCATGTGTTTGAACAGAATGCTTTTAGAGTACAAAAAAATAGACATGTGCTTTTGAATCTGGGAGGAAACTCAGTTGTCTTGGAGTTGGCTCGGTAGATTGATTAACGGTCTTACCAATATTAGGATGCAAAATTGAAATAAAAATAATGTAAAATATTTCAACTAAAACTTGTTTTGCTTTTGTTAGAAGGGGTTTGGATTTCTACAACACACATAGAGTTTTCAAAGACAACAAGAGATGAATATATTTCAAAGTGATAGATTTACTTTTTACTTTCTTGTTTTGTGTGTTTCATCTTTTTCAGTAGATCAATAAGCCAATATATTGGTTATTTCAGCCTAAGATATTCTACTATTGCTGGCAATAACGCAACGTCTCAACGCATTTGTGTTAAGTTACGATTCTTGCGCAAAGTGTACTCTAAACTTTTGACACATTGTTTCAGCTTGTGTGCGATACGGTTGTTGGGCTAAGTACCAGGCCAGGCGACTTAAAATTATTATTATCCACAGTTTGAATTAAAGTCACACAGCTTTTTCAAGTTGTTTTAAAAATAAAAATCATGGTTCGAGTAACCAAAAACCGAACTAGCGAAACTCATCCGTACTTTAATGGATGTTAGCTATTATGTGAAGTAAGAGCAAGTCGGGAGTGGGTTGTATCAGCAAATCTCTTCATATCCTGTAGTTGAAGTATGCAAAATCAATAAATGTCTCAGAGACAACAACAGGGACATTGGGGTAAAACGAACTCAAAATCTCTTTGATGTTGACTGCAATTAACCAAAGGCATTAAGCCACCTTCATATAAATCTTGAGTGTAATGCAATTATTAGTAAGGGTATAGACGCGGCCCCAGCCATGATTATTTGAATCTTTTCAGACTACCACGAAACGTAATAATAGTTTGATATTGAAAGGAGTGCACTATTCTCACCATTATGCTCGAGTTGACAAGTGACGAAATACAATACGACGAATACGAAATTCAAAGCGCAGTATTGGTCGCTCAAATCGAATACTGTCAATAATTTGTGTTGTATAATACACAGTTTGAACACTTTTATTGAATCTATGTTAATAAATACAGTTCAAGAGGAAACGAAAAATGATTCTAGCAGATGTATTGAAGATATTTAAATTTGATCTCTCAATATATGCCAGATGCGTTGTTATAAAAATAAGTACATATGCTTTTTGGCAATTTATTGAATATTTGACATTGATTAAGTTTACTAGCTTGTGTCTGTAATTAAGTGATTGATAACATGTTCAAGACACCTTTCATGTATAGCATGAATAATCAATAAGTTTAGAAGATATTGGACACATTCCGCCGTGACGTTACAATGTTTTGACTTTTCTTTGCACAGTATTTATGTTTTAGCTGGGAAAATCGTTGAGAAACCCCCAAATATTATTATATATTTGGAAAGAGCATAAAATTTCCTATTAAAAGTGAACAAATTAATAGCATTTGCTTTGCCCAGATTGTTTTGGAAAGCAAATATGTAGCGTGACGTTACAACGCGCCAGAAATACGTCTTTTGGTTCTTCTGTCAAAAAACATGAAAATTCTGCTCTCTTTCAAATTTTATCTAAAGATTTTCTTCTATGATTTGATAAGAGATGAATACTGAACAACTTGCCGTTTTCAGAATTCCGATAGTTAGTGAAGTTAATTTTTAAACAGCTTTTACTTTTCGTGACGTTACAACGCTCTGCTTTGCACAGAGAGGGTCGTAGCTCCGTTGTAACGTCATGAAAAATCTGTTCATTTAATATTCGTTAATTATCGCTGTTGCTGCCCTCTGCACATAAGGGATAATCCAAAAATGTGTTGTTAATTTGTCTTTCACTATTTCGCCTACGTAATTGTGGGGTTGTTCACAAATTACGTCGCGCAGTGGGTGGGATGCTAAGAAAGTGAGACATAAGTAATAGCATCGAAACCTTAAGACATAGCATAATAGTTGCTTCAGAAAAGTTTCTTCATTTAAAAAGCACTTTCTAGTGGTGAAAAAATATTCGGACATTAGGGTGTCCTCAAGCAGATACAAAAAATATTTTCTCTATTTTAAGTCAGAAATGATAGCTTTCTGCAAAACATTTGTATAAAAGCTAATTTTAAGAAACTTTGTTGAATACTGAAGATTTATATTTCGTACATGAAAAAAGTTTTAGAGCCAAACTCTTAGGGACACCCTCAAAAATAGTTTTTTTTTCTTCGATCTAGTTCTTTAATAACGCTTCGTATGGCTTGAAAATGTTCTAATAAATTGGTAATCTAATTAAATTGCACATTTTTGTCGAAAATAGTAGGCTCTATCTTTTTCCCTTTAGAAGCTATTACTGGCTTTTTTATTTTTACATGTACTCTTTAATGTACTGTATCTCGGGGAAAAGCAGCTATAAGCAGCTAATCTCACTTGTTTTTGTGAGTCAATTTATGCTGTATTCCACCATGTACAATATAGGACAGAACACTGAGGAATATCTAAAAAAAAAGGTATTATGAAGGCAACCGTAGGTGAACATGTCGAAATGAAAGAAACAAGGGATAGCTCCTAAAGGGAAAAAGATAGAGTTCTAGTATCTTCGACGAAAATGTGCAATTTAATTTGATTAAAAATTTATTAGAACATCTAAAAGGTGTACGAAGCGTTATTAAAGAACTAGATCGAAAACCCTGTTTTTGAGGGTGTCCCTAAGAGTTTGGCTCTATAACTTTTTTCATGCAAGAAATAGAAATTTTCAGCATTCAATGAAGTTTCTTGAAATTAGTTTTTCTTCAAATGTTCTGTAGACAGCTATCATTTCTGACTTAAAATAGAGAAAATATTTTTTGTATCTGCTTGAGGACACCCTAATGTCCGAATATTTTTTCACCACTAGCAAGTGCTTTTTAAATGAAGAAACTTTTCTGAAGCAACTTTTATGCAATGCCTTAAGGTTTTGATGTTATTACTTATGTCTCACTTGTTTTGAATCCGTCCGGCTGACCGCCGTGACGTTACAACGCGAGTTTCAATCAGTTGTAACTTAGGTTCTACTTTACTTATCATCATTCTTTAGGCACCGTTTTAAAGGTATTTTTGAGTACAAAGAGCATACGGATTATTAGATTGTTCGAATTTGTACTTTTCTGCGAAAGCGAAAAAGTACGCCTTTTTCGTGACGTTACAACGCAAGAAAATGGCCCTATTTCATCCACTTGAAATACAAAATAACTGCAAAATTACATCCAAACTATTTTTGGAATGGATTCAGCATATATTCCCTTGTAAGTTGGTCGAAAACAAGTGATATTATGAAAAGTTTTAGCGCACTGTAGCAGCATTTTCAAAAATATCACGAAAAATCATTTTTTTCTTGTAAATTTCATTTATTTTCGATACACGTTTTATATAACTTTCGAAAATGCTAGAATACCAGTTACGGCAGTTTTGAAAGGTTCAAACATTGCCAAATCATGGAAAAATAATCAACAATGCAAAAAGCATGTTTTATAAAATGTCTGATTGGTATACCGGCCCGCGGAATGTGTCATTGGCATATTTTGAGCATATGTATGATCATTAGATGAGCTACAAGTCAACCTTTCCGAACCGTCGTGTTTTGAAGTGAAGTTTACTCAATTTTTAGGTTATTTTACTGTATCGACCAATTGGAAAATACTAAGGCAACATTGGTATGACCAGTAAAACTTGAATGAATGCAATTTGGTTAAACATTTCGACTGAAGGACTGTAAATTAAGATAGTCAATTCAATCTTTTAATTTACATTGAAATATCCTATTTATGTGGAAATTTGGATGTGTCATAGGAGAGGCTAGGGCTATAAAATATAGGAAAAGACTCAGAAATTAAGGATACTATAAGAGGTCTACCCACGACAGACAAATTTACATTTTGCTCGGTAAGTTACTTCCCATACTATGATAGCAACTGCTATCTTTACGATGCCAGAGATTAATCAGATAAAATAAACAATTAGCCAGTTTCAAAAGTATACTGGTCAATCACATAATTTGATGTTAATCTATTTCTTTTGCAAATTCCACCAAATGAAGTTGTGTCGTAATATGAATAATCATACATAAAATAACTGGAAGTCTTTTTCAAGCACATATTACTATTCTTTGTTATACAAGTCGTTAAGTTTTATGTTGAAATATCACATTTGTGTTTTCTTTACTATTATTGCTAGCATTATTCTGTTTGATAGAGACTTACTCCCATTAGAAGCAGATTCGAGACTAATCTCAATCAACAGATTCGCACTTCTTGACGATCTTAAGCTTACAATATCAATAGAGTATCAGAATAAGAAGGTTATTAGTGTGGATTTCGGTGCCAACGGCGAGCTACTGCGAAAAAGATGCATTATTATGTGACATCAGTTTAAAAGATATATTTTTGAATTTGATATGGTTCGCTTTTCAATAAGCCGTAGGTTTCTGTATCGTCATATGCGGACAAATAAAACACGAAAAAACAAATGTTTGTTCATTGGAAATAATCGCCAGGAAGTTACAAATGAAACAAAAGTTTTTATTTTAGATCGCACAGGTTTTTTCTTTTCTTCAAAGTGTATTGCTACACTTCGATTCATATTTGTCCCAAATATATACATGCCGTAGGACAAATATGCCATTACGAGTAGTATTGCCTGTATCTGTAACATGTGATGTGCATCGCAAACTAAACTGCATGTTTCAAAAAAAATGTCAAAACAACAAAATTCAACGAAAACGATGGTTATCTTTCCGTGCTAGCTTCGCAACAGCTGACCAGCCCGTTTGCTAGCTTCTTCAAGTCTGGTAGTGTTTTCATCGCCCTATAAAAATAAAGAAAAAACGAAAAAACACGAAATAAGTAAACAAAAAAGAAACGACTAAAGTTAAGATTGAAACTAAACTTAACAGAAATTTAAAGCATAATTAAAAACTGTACTGTCATTTTTCCGAGGCTCTTAGTTATGCGTCGTGGTATACATTTTCGTTTGGAAATGCTCGTTATCATTATCACGTATTTTCTCAAGTTATGTGTTGTTCAAATAGGTAGCTTTTACTTTGCAACTGTACTATGACAGAAATGGATAGGCCCATAGAATGAACGGTTTATTATTGTTTCACGTTTTAGTAGTTAGTCACACAATTCTTAAGTTACTTTAGCTAGAGTTGAGAATCAGATAATTTCTGTGAACTAATGATTTTTCAAATTTCTTTTGTTATTGATGTGTTTTTATTCAGAAAGCCGTTTAGATGATATTTATTTAAAAAACTGTTTTAACTGTACGAAAAGATATTGAAGGTTTGCCTACAGAAGCGTAACAGATGTAATCATAAATAACAGGATATTTCTTGCGTTCATGTATTTACCGTACTTATTTACCGTATTGCCTTTACAATAAACTTGCTGAATTTCTGAAAGCGGGATAGTTACACACTAAAGGTCGTTTTTCGTTTTCGGTGGGAAAAAGTATTGAAAACGGAATTGATTGTTATTTACTGTTTGTTATAACCATAATCTTAGGAAGCCTAGAAACTGGGAATTCATGTATGTATTGACCTCTCATAAATCAAACTCATATGATTTGTCTAGAAAGCTGCAAAACTAGGTTGCCTACAGCAAGCTAGGATAATAGTTCAACGGTAAATGCACATCGATTCTATATTGCTTACATTTGACCTTACATTTCCGAGCGAATAAACGTTTATAACGTAAAAAACAGTAACACCAACAAACGGTCGCTTGTGGCACAACGTTGCAAATGCGCACTTTCTATTATTTCCCCTTAACAAATAATTCAACCGATGACCAACATCATCACTCCCACCATATGATGTAATCTGAATAAGTAACCGCTTTTAAACGCTGGTTCTCTGGCCAGATACTTTGGTCCCATTATTTTTGAAAATCTCGATCTATGGGATATCCAATGTTTATGGATAAACATAGCACTATGCTATTGTAACCATCGTTGCTTTTATATGTGACTCATTGTAACAATCAAATGGAACTTACAATGAATAGGAATATTGAAAACTAGACTGAGATAAAAGCAAATTTGCTTATTTTTGAAATACTAACCTTCAATGTTCGCGTATTGGGGAATTTCAATATATTTCTCGTAGTTTTAATTTGTTTTGTATATATATGTATATAATTTAACAAGCGGATTTTTAATCTTTTTTACAAGGTTATTATTTTAATACATACTTTTGTTATGATATTCAGATGGAGATACCATATTTATACAGGCAACAATAATCTTCATATCTGTGATAAATACTCGTGATAAAGCAGTTTAAGAGAGATCACCTATATTGCATTTTAAAAAAGTCGATCATTTTGCCTATTTATAGATAACCTTATCATGAAAAACTAAATAATAAAAGTATTCTTGCAGCTATTTTTCCTGATGCAGCCCACATAATTGGATGGAAATAATTTACTAGAAGTCAATTTATTTTTTTTATTTCATTACTTTTGAATTGCATGAGTTTTGCATAGAAGATAGTAGCGAATATTAAATTGAATTCAATTTAAGTGACTACAATGTACGACGTACATATACTGCAGAATTTTGAATCTTTTGGTTCATATTTACAATAAAAAACATGAACAACAATTTGTTTCTGGGTTTGCAATTTTGATAACATTGGAAAAATTTTGCAAGACACTTATGACAGTTAGCTCGGTAATTGGTTCATAAATACAAATCACCGTCACATTGCGAAGGTTCCGTCTCAGCCAATAGTGAGTCAAGACCTTATAACGCTCAAAAGTAATTAACTTATAAATTGGTTAAAAAAATTGAATGGCTCTTCAACAAGCAATATTTAAAAATCACGCAAGAATGGTTCTTGCGCGGGTGATCCTTCTTAACAATAAATCTTCCGATGCATTCTTTATTTGCCATCAATGGAAGATTGCCTATGCTCTGCAAAACAAGCTAATTAGGATTTATAGCTAATGAACAAATTTTATAGCGAGGCTAACCTTGTTTAGAAGGTTTGATCAATAGTATTGAAAATGATTGACAAAAATATATATATATATTTTTTCATATCTCTTTTTCGATCATATAATATTTAAGTGTTATTTGCTGTGGATTTGAAACTATAAATGATAGAGATTTCACTTTCACTTCTCTGTGTCACACATTCGGAATGCGCTAGCAATCATACATACAATCTTATCCAGAATAACATTAAACTTTCATGCTTCGTTGGGCCTGTTTATTTCAGAAGACTGTGGGCTCTCTCGTTTGCCGCTGCTATCCTGGTTGCGTTGGACTCTCCCTGTAGGATGTGGATGCCGTGCGATAAAGTAAGTGTCAAAAGGTGCGTTAAACAAAAATAAGTATTTATCAATTATACTATTGAATGTGCCCGGCTTCTAAATCAATATCACTTGGATAGTTATAGAATAACAGATTGTTTCTATAGGAATTATATCAGTATCATCGATTTTCCTGAAATAACAATCTCGCGCAAAATGAAATCAGAGTTTAATAATACCATGATCAGATTATTCATTGAAGATTTAGGTAAAGAGTTCTTTATTGTTAAAAATAAATTATATAAAATTAATTCAGGTAATACAATGTCTCATACTTAATTGTTTGTTTATCTGTTGTACACATAAAGTTTATACTAGAATAAGAAGAAAACGCTGAAGCATCAAATCAAACATCAACGAAATTCTGCCACTAATTACATATGTATAGTAAGTTGTATAACCAAAAATGTACAAATTATAGATAACCTTCTTATTTGAGCAACGAATGTGCTTTCTCGTTTGCCACCTTTATCCTGTCCTCGTTGGATGCGCCCTGGATTGTTGAGAAAAGTATAATAACCATCACCACATGCAGAGTTAGAAGCAAGTAATAATTGATTTATTGAAATTATTGGATTCTACTATTAACTATCAACAGGAAGGTAACTATCATAAATGTGTCTAATAAATGAGTAGTCTGAAGAAAACAAATTTTTGAATTAAAATTAATCTACATGTTCTACACTAATTGAGTGAACTAGAAAATATTTGTGTATAGTGTGCGTGTGCGTGTGTGTGTGTGGGTGCATGTGTATGTGTGGGTGCGTGTGTGTGCAATGTTTGTGTATGTGTACAATGTTTGTGTATATGTGCAATGTTTGCGCATGTGTGCAATGTTTGTGTCTGTGACGTTTGATGTGTGTGTGTAATGTTTGCATGTCTATCTATTTGTATGCAATGTGTCTGTGATTTGTATGCGGTGTGTGTATGTTCATTTGCGTTTATTCGCGTATATGTGTTCGTGTGTTGGCATGCGTACACATTTGCATGTGTGCATGCGTGAATGTGTCAGAGTGGTGTGCGTGTAATGCGACCGAGCGTGTGTGAACTTGCTACAGAATTCGAACAATTTTTCTGATACGAGCAATGTACAACCAGAGTATTAATTATCCCTTTTATCAATTTTCGCAGCTCGCAGTTTGCCATAAATCTATGTGGAACATTTTTCGACATAGAAGTAGCTGCCGCTGGAAGCATATTTGTCCCATGTTACAAAACACGAAAATGAGAAAATCGCACTCAAAGATGAAAAAGTGATTTTTTTAAATTATTTAGTTTTGATGTTTATTATTTATCCCTCTTTGAGATAATGTTGAACAACTTCGCTAAATTCTGAATACAACTTGAAAACATTTTATGTGAAAAGGTAAATGCAGCGAGACAAATATGCGTCTTTTTTTCAGTGGGACAAATTGTCTTCAAATTTTTTCGAGGTTTTCTAATATAAACACCATGTTTTCGATTCATATTATAAAAATACATATATAATTATAACGTTTGACAACAAAATGTCGAAAATGACAAAATGTAACATGGGACAGTTATACTTCCACTGGCAGTAGGTACATGTAATAATAATTGATGAAGACTATTTAGTTAAGGAAATATTTGCAAAGTCCGAAAGACGCAACTAAATTTGTAGTAAATATTGACAACCTTAATCTTGAAAAATCATGAATAATAATTACATTGGTTGATGTCAAGGTGAAATTAGTCGTCATCGATTCTGCAAATTTCAAGTTTTTTTTTCTTTGAAACAAAAGTTCTGCTCATGAAAATATTTTCGCTGTTTTCAGATTGGTTAGAAGAATGCAGTGAATACGTTTTTGAATACAGAATCCCTGAAGTTTTTGGAACGTCTTAGTAGAATACGAAACCTAAGGTAGTGTCGTATTAGTAGAATACGACACTGAGGAAACCTGCAAGTCGTAGGCGAAATACGTATCTGTCAAGAATAAAATGTAGAATTAAATTGGATAAGTTTTCTTTTTATTTAATTTCCAGGACAGAATCCCTGTTTTGTGCCCAAAAACTGCTTCCAAAATTGGACTTTCCGACGAAAAGGTAATGACTGCTAGTTTCCCGTAGCATCATAGCATTACTTCAGCTTCAGCTATCGCGATTATTGAAAACGCTGATGAAAAATGTATTAACACTGTTCTCGTTTGTTTACGAACCTAGAGTCAGCAGTTATTAACCCCAAATTGTTAATCTTCAATGGTTCGATAACACACGCGTTTTGTCTCTTGGGTACATTCTCCACTGCGACCGGTTATTTGATTGATATATTTTAGCAGGCCCCTATTTACTGTAAACCACGTCACGGTGTCCTATCACTATTAGCATGAGTGGTTTCCACTTGATGATTAAGGGCTTTGTCCCAATAAGGTTTTATATAACGAATACAGTTTATTGTCTTATTGGGAGAACTCGTCCATACTACTGAGGGTTGTATTCAACCCTTACCAAGGAAATAACTCGTTCTATTATAGAGTGGTTCTGGTCCAATCGAAGATTTTATCGATCCATTTTCCACTGACTAGCATTTTCATCACCTTTAATTCCACAGTGCCCAGGTACAAAAACAAAAAAGATTTAATGTTCATGTTATTTCAGCCACCTGCTGTAGGAATTAAATGCATTTCCAAACCAGTTTAGATGAACACGAAACTGACTTCAGTGCTTTTAAAGCAGCATAGCTGTCAGAAAATATACATAAATTTGTATGTCTGACAACAACAGATCTCTAATAATGATCGCAGTGGTTCAGTCTCCTGTAAATTCGCAGCAGACAAACTGCAACATCATTCAATGGTTGAAATACAGTCGGCCATTGGTCCATGGATATTGATAGGATCCGGTACCAACTCTGTTGTTTAATTTAGAGTCGTCACTGTAGAAGATAATCGATCCTGGTTGAATATTATGTCTATGATTTCTGCTCCGTGCAACTTGTTTCAGTCACATGGAACAGTCGTGCAACGTTCAAAGTTATATTAACTATCCTTCCAGCCATCCTAAATTTAATTAATCAATTTGAATTAATTTGAAAAACTGAGAGATCGCAGTAAACCGCGACCACGAATGGTCGTAATTTTTATCGTGTCAAAATTTTTCGAATCTGACAATTTTTAAATTACCTGTATTATGGAAAAGTTTTGCAAAATAATAAATGTCGATGTTCTTGTGTTTTGTGATTGATTATTAGCTATTACATGCCGAAAGCAGACCTGGAGCTACTTTTTCAGACACTGCTCTTGCTTCAAATTGTAGTGCTAGGGTAGATGTTCCAGTAATGGTGGGATTATGTCGGAGGATAGTACTTAAAGACTATTTGAATGCGGGTAATTCCATCTCAAACGTACACAAAAATCGGAAAAATTGGATCCAACCATCAGCGATTTCAACCAAAGTTGGCATAATTGTTCATTCCGACCCCACAACCAATTTCCCAAAGTTTTACGCCAATTGATCAATCCCTCTAGCAGTTGCGTTACTTCTTTTTTTTACAGATTTTCAAAAAGAGGCATTTTTCGGGTTTAAAAATCTCTGAAACAGTTTAATGTAGAGACATGCCAATATACCTTTTCTGTGGGTTTTTGGCCGCGCAATCGAATGATGTTATCAGTCTTTATCTAATTTTCAACATCATACTTTTTTTTGCAATTTAAAACGAAAAATGCGAATATCTCAAAACACCCCCAATTTTATTTTCAAATAAATATGCTTAAAATGTTAGCCAGAGAATTCTACATAAGAATTACTTAACTAGAAAAAACAATATTGGTAGTTTGGGTGATATAACATTTTGAATATTTGGGGCAGGCGTAATTCTATTTGAATGGTCGAATCCAAACCTTGTGTACGTTTGAGATGGAATGACCCATGCTCAATTTATCATTTTTCAATTGAACTAGATGATAATATGGTGCGCTATAATGTTGGCTTTAAAATCATACCAAAATTATACCATTCTTTTCGTTAATACATCTAAAATATTGTTTTTCCTGACACTAGTCTGTGCTCCTACAATAGTGGTAATATTCCTCTAATAATGAAAAATGTTCCTACAATAGTGGAATTTTGCGTATCGCCTTTAAATTACTCGCGGTGACCATAGCAGCAGGTAAAAACAGTGTAGGCTTATTAAAAGTATTTGGTTTGATATGAATATGAGAACGTCATTGGTCTGCCCAAAAGGAATTTGTAATTTTGGTTGTTTGATTTGTATGGGTGCCCTCCCTTCTAGATGGGGGAGGGGTCTCAAACTATGCTAATAACATTCATCAAAACATACGTAATGTGTATGGCAAGTTTCATCCAAATCCGTCGAGCGGTTTGCGAGTCTATACCGGACAAACGAACAGCATTTCATTTTTATATACATAAGAGATTTTTAGTGATTGGGATGTTTGATCTATTTTAAGAGAGCGAAATAAGGCGCTATATCCTTGGCCTATTGCAGCCTGGCTTTTGGTGTTGGTCTAAATACCATAAGTTCATCCCCGAGGGTCCGGAGTATTATTTAACTATTACTAGCTAAATACTCCCAACGAAAAAAGCTCAGTCACTAATAATTAATCAGAAGCGGTTGGTACGAGACGTCCCCGTTTCTTCTTCCCCTGTTGATTCAGAAATGTATGTATGAATAATATACATTTCACAGAATCGTCTTTGCGGTAATGCTTCACAGTTGGCCTGGCCGATTTGACATTTGTGACATACCCTCAAGTCGCTTTTTACGCGAAAGATACGTCCCGCGTAAATCAAAACCGCGTAAATTCCGAAATTCGCGTAAAAAAGCGCGTAAATTCCGAAATTCGTGTAAAAAAACCGCGTGAATTCCAAAATTCGCGTAAAATAAACCAAAATATCGCGTAAAAAAAGCTTTATGGATTTCAACACTACGCGAAAAAATAGACGTTTTGAGCACATCCGCGTAAATTCCGAAGATCGCGTAAATTCCGAAATTCGCGTAAAAAACCGCGTAAATTCCGAAATTTGCGTAAAAAAGCCGCGTAAATTCCGAAATTCACGTAAAAAACCCGATTTAATCCACCTAGTGGTGAAAGGAACCTTTGTTATACGGTCTTATTTGCTATTTGAGATAGAAATCGACACGTCTTCGGAACATAATTCATCTATTGGTTAACGTTGCGTGGTGCGTTGGTTTTCATAAAATTTTTGGAAATTGAATAAGTTTACAAAATTTAAACAAAATAGCAGCACCTATAAATTTTGATAGATCCTTTTTCATGAAATTACTGAGTAAGGGTAAGCTGGTTGTTACTAATTTTAGTAAGTGCAAGTAAAAGCAAGTTATAAGAGGAAATATTATTCTTTAACATATACATTGCGTAGTAAAAGTCTAGTTTATAGGTTTTTGAACTACGCATAAATTTCTGTAACGCCATTATTTTTGATTGACATCAATAAAGTTTTCTTGAATAAATTTCATCAATTTTTATTAACCTTCGATTACTCACGCTGTACAACACGCATTTTGTACAACACGTGTAGGTTTTTGAATGCCATATTGTTATAAAGTTACAAATCTCTGTTTAACTAACGTATATTCTTCAATTACCTTGTTATGAGCAAAATGTCATAATTATTCAATGCATTAATACTTTAAATTGTTGGGCAAATAGATCAGCATAAACTGACATCACAGAAACGAAGCAATCAGCATGTGAGTTGTACCACGATTGGCCCTGGAAGTTTCTCTCGTTTCTTCATATGTAAAAATGGTGTCTGTATGCAGCAACACAATCAGCAAATATAAAATGTTTAAAATGTATCTGTTGGTAGTCGAGTCATTCGGGGTCAAAATTAAGGCATTTTTTTTAATCAAAGTTCTACAGTATCTAAACAAACAAACATAGAGGTATACTATATTCATCAAAGTTGTGTATTTTTACTATTTATACAATTTTGTAATACATGATAAAGGAATACAACAATTACAAAAAGAGCTAAAATAGAAAAAACTGATCTTACAAATTCATATACAATAAATAAGATTTTTCTCTCTTCGCTTAATAGATAGAAGGTTACTGTATTCAACCAAATTTCTTGTAATAATATGTTCTAAAACTTTGCAGAACACATCAATGTGTTATATTGAAACTGAAGAAAAATATTTTTTTTATTTCACTTTTAGGGGGATTAATCAAAATTTAAATTGCACAAGACGATAGAACTTTCAATTTTAAGAAATTCTTCCGAAGGTTCCATAAACTTAAAACCAAGTTTTCCCAGTCAAAATTCTAATGCGCATGTCTTTTTGGCTTTGGGCCATTGTGCGCGCGAGTAACCGAATTACAAAAGTCGGCGCGAGTGTTGGAGGGTTAATATCTTTTGATCGGCAAAACCGATTCTTCTGAAATTTTGCAGATATATTAGTAGCATTAAAATCTCTAATTTGATGCCAAAATAATTCAAACTAGATAAATCATCTTAGATGAAATCGTTTAAATTATTGTAAATTTTAATGTGTTGTATTCAATTGATCATAACTTTCAAATTAAAAGTCCAATCAAAAAACAAATCAATAGTGATCTATTAGGTTATGTTAGCTGTCAAATGAGACTAATAGCGTCTAAATCGCTTTAGTCATTTCTAAGAAACAGGCGATAATTATTACCTTGTCAAAACAGGTTTTTTAAGCATAACTTTTAAACTGATTGTTTGTTTTCAATAAAATTTATCCGAAAAATTTAGTGTTAACAAGAGCTTTCATTCGATACCAAGATCGTTGAAATCGGTCATTTGGGTCCGGAGAAAATCGTGTCACGTAATTTTTACTTGTTCACTTATAACTTTTAAACGAAATGTCGGACCTCGAAACAATTCAATAGTGATATACTAGGCAATAATATCTTTCAAACAAAAGTAATAGCGAACAAATCGGTTCTGCCATCTCCGAGAAATAGGCGATAGAAAAGTTGCGCCCCGCACATACATACACACATACACACACACACACACACAGACATTGCTCAGTTCGTCGAACCCTGTCGATTGGTATATGTGGCTCGGCCCTCCGGGCCTCGGATCAATTTCGTGTTTTTCGACCAATTCCTAAACCTTTGTTATAGTATAACAAAGGTAAAACAAACCGCGTAAAAAGCGATTTTAGTGTATCTAGGATATTTTACAAATGTCAATACTGACAAGAAAATAATTCGAATTATTTCTTTGCTTAGATATAAGGCTTATACAAAAAAAGTTTATGTCCGGGTCTCAAAATATTGTCGAAGGGAGGGGGGGCAAGAAAAAAATAACATCAAACCTTCAATAACTAAACAAAAGAGAAGAAACCAATGTTTATTCTTCCATATTATTAAGATTTAATATACCAAAATTTTGTACAATACTTTAATTTTATTTCAAACCAAACCAAACTTCAAAATTTTTTGACCCAAGCACATAAAGTAAGCATCCTGGTAAAGATGAATCACTTTAATAATAGTGGAGTGCCACAGGATCCACAAACGTATACTTCATTTGAATTTTGCTTTAAACTTGTGTGTCAGTCGGTAGTTACCTTGTTTTTTTTTTGGATAATCCAATTCCGTGTCATTTACTAGTTCAGAACTCGGTAACCACGAAATAGTATCGTAATCTAATCATAGTGTGGAAATGTGAGTTTAGGCCCTACAACTTTTTTAATTGGAACGCATATGCTGTTCTACCGATATGTTTTAAGAAAACATATCTCTGAAATTATTCACGTTTGAAACCGCTTGTTTCTAGGTCAACCTTTTAGTCGTGAATATTAGGCGGCCATTCCTCAGCTGATGCTTGTTCTCCAACAATAACGTGTTTACCTTTGTATATTAACCTATTTCCTCCCAGCGTTGCGAAAACGCAACGCACTTTCATTCGATTCTAGAGAAGGCTCGGTTACATGTAACATAATTACAGCTGTGACAAAACAACAGGTTTTGCTTTTTACCGGCAGTTAAGGAAAAATGCTCATAAAACTCGATTTTACCTCTATTAACGACTGACCTATTAATCAGTGTTAGTAAGAATCGGTTGCTTGCCAAAAAAAACTTTGTTTCATAATTTTGATTATTTTTGTAATTTTAAGATAGGTTTTGAGCTTTGCGTTGCGAAAACGCAACGCTAGGAAGAAACGATATTCAAAATTTGCAACGGGAACGTTTGTTTTCGTTCGTTCGCTGCGGTGTTTCATTTGATGTAGTTGCTTTTTAGTAAACAAATGAATGTAAATCTTATCTTTCGCTTGTTTAAAATGTCTAGGAAACATTATAAAAGTTTACATAACATAGAATTCGCAGCTTCAAACACTGGTGGCAGATGGAGCAGCCATTGTGATAAGAGCGTAATAAAATTGTTAAAGTACCTTTGCCTCCGGAATATCTGGAGGAATTGAGTGACAGCAACGACAGTTTCATGGACCCATATTTAATGTTACAACCTTTCCGGAACGTGTTGGTAGGCATTTAATCATCTGTGATGATATGCATATAGCATTCAAACTGCATACTATGCGTCTAGTGCAAAGATGGTCTCCAACCCAAATGTTTCAATACTTTATATATAAAAATGGATTTCTGTCTGTCTGTCTGTCGGGATGTTCCTTATAGAATCAAAAACTACTGAACCAATCGGCGCGAAAATTTGCATGTAGAGGTTTTTGGGGCCAGGAAAGGTTTTAGTGATGGTTAGAGACCCCTCCCCCACTAAGAGGGGGGATCCAATACAAATGAAACACAAATTACTGCATAACTCGAGAACTAATCAAGCAAATAGAACAAAACTTGACATGTGGGTGTTTTTGGTGACAAGAATTTATTCTATGGTAAATTGGGACCCCTCCCCTCTTTAGAAAGGGAATTATGACTCCTCTCCCCTTTAAGAGGGGGGGTTTCCATACAAATGACAAATGAAATACAAATTTCCTCATAATTCGAGAACTAATCAAGCAAATGGAACCAAATTTGGCAAGTGAAGGCTTTCGAGGGCAAGAATATTTTCTATGGTGAATTAGGACCCCTCCCCACTTTAAGAGGGGGGGCTCCTGTACCAATGAAATACAAATTTCCTCATAACTCGAGAACTAATCAAGCAAATGGAACCAAATTTGACATGTAGGTATTTTTGGAGGCAAGAATATTTTC
This sequence comes from Sabethes cyaneus, assembly GCF_943734655.1. Classification (NCBI taxonomy): domain Eukaryota; kingdom Metazoa; phylum Arthropoda; class Insecta; order Diptera; family Culicidae; genus Sabethes; species Sabethes cyaneus. The sequence continues at coordinate 68,514,851 of NC_071353.1, forward strand.
TATGGCGAATTAGGACCCTTCCCCACTTTAAGAGGGGGAGCTTCTACACAAATGAAATACAAATTTCCTCATAATTCGAGAACTAATCAAGCAAGTGGAACCATATTTGGCATGTGGGTTTTTTCTATAGTGAATTAGGACCCCTCCCCACTTTAGGAGGAGGAGCTCCTATACAAATGAAATACAAATTTCCTCATAACTCGAGAATTAATCAAGCGAATGGAACCAAATTTGACATGTAAGTGGTTTTGGAGGCTAGATTTTTTTCTATGGTGAATTGAGACCCCTCTCCACTTTAGAAAGCGAGTTATGACCCATCTCCCCTTTAAGAGGGTAGGCTTCCATACAAATTAAATGCAAATTTTCTCTTATCTCGAGAAATAATCAAGCAAATGGAACCGATTTGGCATGTGGGAGTTTTAGATGGCAGAAATTTTTCTATGGTGAATTACGACCCCTTCACCTTTTAAGAGGGGGGCTCCCATACAAATGAAATACAAATTTCCTTATAATTTGAATACTAATCAAGCAAATAGAACCAAATTTGGCATGTGGGGCTTTTAGGGGGCAGAAATTTTTTCTATGATGAATTAAGACCCCTCCCCTATTTAGCAGGGAGGGGCTCCCATACAAATGAAATTCAAATTTCCTTATAACTTGAGAACTAATTAAGCAAATGGAACCAAATTTGGCATGTGGGAGATTTTGGAGTCTTGAATTTATTTTATGGTTGTTAGAGACCTCTCACCCCAGTGGTAGGGAGATATGGACTCTCATACAAATAAGACAGATTTTTTTGCGAAACTCAAAAACTAATTGAACTCGAGAAATTCGAGACTCTTCTATAAAACATTAGTCAATAACAAGACCACAAAAACTATCTATAGTAACACTAGATCATTCAGGACGAGACGGCCGTGAGTGTTGCCGGCGACCCGCCGTCGGAAGCGCCGCCCACTGGGGGGAGGCAACTCCCCGCAGAAATCACTACTGTCTAGGTTTATTTGTTTTCCTAGGTCTACCTGGGTTTCCTGGAACGAGCGACAGCGAGTAAGGAGAGGATCGCGAAATGGTACTTTCCGCTTAAGGTTTTTCGCAAAATGATATTCGGCGAAACGTTGTACAATCATGGCGAATATTACTATCCGCTTTCTGGCTATGCAAAGAGGGGACATGGGAGTTGTTTTCTACTTTACTGTGAGGAAAAATTGCAAATTTGTATATTAAACTGCCCATTCCTGGTAACTAATAAGCATTAACATTACAGCAAATCAGCGTATCTGGCATTTTATACTGCACGTTATTGTATGTTAGCTTTTTGACTGCATAGGTGTTGTAAATTGGCGTCCAAAATTGTATTCAAATTCTTCGTGTCGGTAATTAGCTGTAAATTAGCATTGTCAGCACTATAAGAAGGTTATCAGTAAAGTAGCTGTATATTTTGCCAAAATAGCATTTAAGTAGCATTTAAGGCGACTTAAATGCTTATTGGCCTACATTTGAATAGCATTGGTGATGCGTATTGGTTACCTGGGATGCTTTCATAGTTACGTAACTGGCAAAATGAATCATCTAAGGTTGAACTCCTCAGAAACTTGCAAAACTCGAGATTGTGACAAAGATCATCCGAGATTCATGATTTATGTACAACACAGGTTAATTTGTGGCAATACGAAGTTTGTCGGGTCAGCTAGTCTATCATAAAACATAACATGTAATACTCTAAGTCGTTTATTCAATCTTTATCAATACTAAAAATCACAAAAAAATCCCAAATTTGATTTAACGGTAAAAAAGTATGAAGTATTTATATGAATAATAATGAAGATATGCAAAAACGGTATACCCTTAACGCCCAGCGTTGCGTTTTCGCAACGTAGCGTTGCGGGACACAGGGTCAAAATTAAAAATACATGTCGGCGGCTTTTTCTTAGTTGACCTAAGAGAGAATTTTCCTAAAAGTTTCAACTTTCTATCCCTGCTGGGAAAAGTGTGGGACTTAATGGGTTAAGGATGCAAACTATATCAAAAATTTCAAATAGATCATTGACATCCTTTCTGCATGCATCCAAAAAAACTATCTCTTTGAGTTTTACGTACCCAACATTCAAAAAATAAGGTATGCACTTGGACACTACAGAATAAAACGACCAATTTGAACTCCCGAAAGCACCGATAGCTGATATTCCGGTGTGTCTAATTTGTCGTATTTCTATTTTTATCTTATCTAATACCTATGACCGGAAAAAATAATCCCACTGCAATTCGGAATATCTTCGTCAAAAGAGGTAGGGTATGTTGCTAGATCGTCATAATTGTCTATTCCCGTCCTATCCAACACAAATTATTAAAAATATCAGCATTTTTATGACATACAACGCAAAACTAGTTATTCCCTAATAATTTACTTTGTTGTCTATCAGACGCGATCAATCAAAGTGAGCTGAGATCTATTTAAATGTTTTTTATCATTAAAGAAGTCCTACTAGCCAAATTTTCTACGTTTTTTCGTGCGACGAAGAAGACAGTGTCGACTAATCGTTTTAATTTCCGTCATTCATAAATGAAAATAACTCACGCAAGGCATTGTCGTTATTCTACTTCCAGGAGAACTTGCCTGACCTGCAGAAATTTTGTAGAATAACATTTGTCATGCCATCCCACACAAATACAATCGCGTTAGCTTCGTAAACATTGTTGTGATTTTTAGTTCGGACGATGAAAAATTTTGATGGACGGATTTTAAAACGGTACGACGAATTTTAGAAATAAAGTTAGTTGCGTAATTTCCATAATATGCTTTAATAGTCGCTTTTCAGTGATTTGAAAGTTCACGGATCGGAAGGTAAGTGTGTTTTAGTCAAATCAGCACAAGAACTTTTGAAGTATTCATTATCCATCCATCCATCCAACAAATGATGAAAATTAGAATGGCTTGACTTATTACGACGGGAAAAAGAAAAAACCTTACTGAATGTTACTCACATATTGTTTGATTGAATTTTGTCTCAATCTAATTCGGTTCTTTTATAACAAATTGAATTAAGATGGAACAAAATTTAAAGCAAATGAAGCCAAAAGTCTGATTGTAAGCACCCTAATTTTCGGTCAAGCAAAATAGCTGCCTGTGAATTGCAGCAGGAATCAGAAAGCTTAATTTGTGAAAGAAAGTTGATCAAGACTAAAGGGATAAAGCGCCAAACAGAATGCTGCGTCAACGCGTCCGTCAGCATTGTTCTGAATCTTAAAGTACTCCATAAACTATTTATGCTATTTAAAAGATTAGATCGAGAAAATAAAATACTCCGGAGAAAACGGCATGGTCCCAAATTTATGCATGCACAAATATCTGTATTTATGGCAGCTCTGAACAGGCCTCGAGAAGCTGCGAAGCTGATGCGTCGGTGGCCACCATCGTTCACGTTGATGTGCAGGCTATGGGGCCATATATACAGGCCCATGTGTGCAGGCTATATATAATACATATTATACTAGCTGACCCGACAAACTTCGTATTGCTACAAATTAAACTGTGTTGTACATAAATCGTGAATCTCGGATGACCTTTGTCACAATCTTGAGTTTTGCAAGTTTTTTGGGGAGTTCATGGGTGTTTTAATATACAAATTTTCCTCACAGTAAAGTAGAAAACAACTCCCCCCATTTCTTAGCCTGATAAAATAAAGCGGATAGCATTTAAACATTCGCCATCATTGCAAACCATTTCGCCGAATACCATTTGGCGGAACACCAATTCTCAGTTGACCATAACGCGGAATACAGAGTTTCGCAGAATACCATTTCGCGAAAAACCTTACGCGGGATGTACCATTTTACGGAAAATCTTTTCGGAGAAAGTAGGTACCATTTCGAAGGGGTGACCCAACTGAAGGAAAGTAATAGAGGTCAGTAGATCTAGGAAAATAAATAAACCTAGATAGAGGTGATCTAGAGGCCCTGCAGTGGCCGGTGCTTCCGACGGGAAGTCGCCGGCAACACTCGCAGCCTGTGGCCGTCTCGCGCTGAATTGCCTAATGTTAGTATTGATAGTTTTTGGTGGTCTTGTTATTGATTAATGTTTTATGAAAGTCTAAAATTTCTGGAGTTCGATTAGTTTTTGAGTGACGCGAAAATTTCTGTTTCATTTGTATGAGAGTCCTTATCCCCCTACCACAGCACCCACACGTCATATTTGGTTCCATTTGCTTGATTAGTACTCGAGTTATGAGGAAATTTGTATTTCATTTGTATGGGAGCCCCCCACTGCTCCTAATTCATCATAGAAAAAATTCATGCCTCCAAAAACACCCACATGCCAAATATGGTTCCATTTGATTAATTAGTTTTCGAGTTATGAGGAAATTTGTATTTCATTTGTATATGAGCCCCCCCCCCTCATAAAGTGGGGAGGGGTCTCAAGCCACCATAGAAAAAATTCTTGTCTCCAAAAACACCCACATGTAAAGTTTTGTTCCATTTGCTTGATTCTCGAGTTATGCAGAAATTTGTGTTTCATTTGTATGGGAGCCCCCCCTCTTAGTGGGAGGAAGGGTCTCGAATCATCATAAGAACCTTCCCTGGCCACAAAAACTCCAATATGGAAATTTTCACGTCGATCGGTTCAATAGTTTTCGATTGCATAAGGAACAATCAGGCAGACAGTCAGAAATCCATTTTTATAGGTATAGATTTGTATGGAAGCCCCCCCCCCCTCTTAGTGGGGGGAGGGATCTCTAACCATCATAAGAACCTTCCCTGGCACCAAAAACCCCTACATGCAAATTTTCACTCCGATCGATTCAATAGTTTTCGATTCTATAAGGAACATAGAGCAGACAGAAATCCATTTTTATAGACATAGATTTGTATGGGAGGCCCCCCCTCTTAGTGGGGGGAGGGGTCTTCTGCCATCGAGAGAACCTTCCTTAGCCTCAAAAACCCCTACATGCAAATTTACACGCCGATCGGTTCAGTAGTTTTCGTTTGTATAAGGAACATAGGGACAGACAGACAGACAGGCAGAAATCCTTTTTATAGGTATAGATTATATATACCTTTTCCCTGCTAGAGATGTCCTTTAGTCGTTCGATTAATTCAACTAATCGAATAACAAAACATATTCGAATATTTTTTAATTGAATAGGATAACGACACCACAAATCGCCACTTTTTCAGACAGCAAACAAGAAAATCGAGATTCATTGACATACAGTTCCATATCAATGAGAATTGTTTGGGCTATATTAAACAGAAATATTTTTGCTATGTTTTCAGCATAAAACATTGGCCCAAATATTTAAAAAAATCGTTGTCAATGTAAAATTTCTGATGCATGTTGAGGGACCAGTTTTCGACCCCCAAGATCCAGTTTTCGCCATTTCTGTGCTCCAGTTTTCGCTACCCCCAGAAGCATTGTTTATATCTTGTTCTAGTCTGAAGATCCATTTATCTTTATATTTTTCCGAAAAATAGAATTAATTTTCAGTTGAATAGTCAAAACAGAGTAGATTTTCGTTAAGAAATAACCGCATCACTGGTTCCCGCCATGTGGTTAGGAACGGTCCATTGATATTCGCTAATTGTGAAAAGTGGTTCACGTTTAAATCATTTCTATATGATGACCCCGTTCCGTTACCCTACTACTGGCACGAATAGAAGAATAAATCGATTAGTGAAGACAACGTTCATCGATTAATCGAATAATCGACGTGAATGCTAACCGCTTACCTGGATTGACCACATTAAAGTCATGGATATTTATCATAATGATTTAAAGTCTGCTATCTGTGCTAATATATGGCGGATTGAAAGAGACTGGTAATGAGGTAATGAGAAAATTATAGCATGAATTACATGCTCCTTTACATAAAAATGCTTCAACCATTAAGTCGTTAGTACTACAATAACTACAGTAATTCTCGACCAAAATTAGGTTATTAATTGTCAAATAACATACATAAGAATTTAAACTATTTATCTTTCTACGAAAACTAAAAAAATTGTCTTATTACAAGAATTGGTTTGCATGGCGAAGCGTTATACAATGTACAATAAATGATAAGTGTTGTTACATTTTGGCCATATGATTCACTATATACTATAAAAGTATTATTTGTACAACTTTTAGAATGAAAAAAGTTTATCGAATAAATTAACATGGGTTTGCGAATTAATCCTGGATGACATTCTCAGTGTCTTTGACCTTAACCTTATAACGGGTAACATCATGTAATTGACCAAACTCGTGATTTTTAGTACCGTGATAACCGGATTCGAACCCTTATAATCTCAGATTATAGCTTGGTTCGACCCATGCACCTTCCAGCATTGGACAAAAAGTAGGAGTCACAACGACAACTTGTTAAGCGTAGCTACCTATTACCCCCCCTCCTTTCCACGCTTTCCCATCTATTCTCAAACAATCCTTCTTCATTACTTTCCCTTACCATCCCTTCATCAATTGTAGAACCATCGTTTCAAAAAAATATTAATATATGCCTGACCGCATTTCAAGGTCATGAATAAAATCACGAGGTTTGGTTAAGAAACTCTGTCCGGACTCTGTACCGGCACAGAGATCTTTTCGCCGTTCTCAATATCAGAATTTGCAATTGCTCTCCTTTCGTGCAACAATAATGCTCCAGGGTTAGACGGAATTAAATTCAAATTGTTGAAATATATACCTAACTCTGCCAAAAGGCGTCTATTGAACCTGCTTAATAGGTTCCTTCAGCTAAATATTGTTCCGTATGGCTGGAGACAGGTGAAAGTTATTGCCATTCGAAAACCAGGAAAACCAGCCTCCGACCACAATTCGTACAGGCCGATTGCAATGCTCTCCTGTATCCGGAAATTGATGGAGAAAATGATCTTTTAAATTGAATTACTTTCAAATACTCAATTTGGCTTTCGCAAAGGTAAAGGAACAAACGATTGCTTAGCGTTGCTTTCTACAGAAATACAACTCGCTTTTGCTCGTAAAGAGGAAATGGCATCCGTATTCTTGGATATCAAAGGAGCTTTTGATTCAGTTTCCGTGGAAGTCTTAACCGAGAAGGTTCATTCACGAGGGCTTTCACCGAACTTGAATAATTTTCTGCTCAATTTGTTGTCAGAAAAACACATGCTTGTTAAACATGACGATCTGACAACCTCCCGAATCAGCTACATGGGCCTCCCCCAGGGCTCTTGTTTAAGTCCTCTGTTGTATAATTTCTACGTTAACGACATTGACGAATGTCTTGCTAACCCATGCACGCTAAAACAACTTGCTGACGATAGCGTTGTATCCGTAACGGGAAACAAAAGCGATGATCTGCAAGGTCCTCTGCAAGATACTTTGGACAATTTGCCCAGCTGGGCTCTTCAGCTTGGTATCGATTTCTCCCCGGAGAAAACTGAGCTGGTCGTTTTCTCACGGAAGCATAATCCAGTACCAATGAGGTTTAAAAAGGTGTGGCAGATGAAGACATTTGATGGTATTAGTAGCGAAAAATCAGAAAACGACGTCAAACTACAAAAACAAGCCGTGTCGGACAATGGGGTTTGTTTTTGGAGTTTAACGTCACGCTTCATCGTGATTGGTCGATTTACGATTCCACCCACACCATGATGAAATTTCTTCATTGCACTAACATCACTTAACCACCATTGCCACACCTGTATATATCACATTGATCCAGTACAACTGCAACTTCTACTAATGTGTAGAACGATCTTGCAGGTTTTAGTCACAAAATATCTCGGGGTCTGGTTCGATTCTAAATGCACTTGGGCATGCCATATTAGGTATCTGAAACAAAAATGCCAACAGAGGATCAATTTTCTCCGTACAATAACCGGGAACTGGTGGGGCGCCCATCCAGGAGATCTTTAAAGGTTGTGCCAAATAACGATACTGTCGGTTCTCGAATACGGTTGTTTCTGTTTCGGCTCCGCCGCGAACACGCATATTATTAAGCTAGAGAGAATACAGTATTGTTGTTTGCGTATTGCCTTAGGATGTATGCAATCGACACATACGATGAGTCTCGAAGTGCTGGCTGGTGTTCTTCCCTTGAAACACCGCTTTTGGGAACTGTCCTACCGTCTGCTCATTCGATGTGAGGTTATGAACCCATTAGTGATTTGTAATTTCGAGAGGCTTGTCGAACTTCAATTTCAGTCTAGATTCATGACTTTATATTTCGATTACATGGCTCAAGATATCAGCCCTTCTTTATACACTTCCTTTTGTGTCGCATCGCAAGATACTTCTGATTCTGCTATATTCTTCGATATCACCATGAAAGAAGACATAATTGGTATCCCGGATCAAATTCGTGCACTTGAGATCCCTAAGATTTTCTTCAATAAATTCGTAAACGTTAGTTCCGATAAAATGTTTTTTACTGATTGATCTAAGCATAATGAGTCCACTGGCTTCGGTGTCTTCCATGCTTCTTACAAACTCGATGCTCCTGCTTCTGTGTACGTGGCAGAATTGGGCGCAATTCACCACGCTCTAGGGATTATCGAAACCATGTCCATAGACCACTATTTTATCTTTACAGATAGTCTCAGTGCTATTGAGGCCCTTCGCTCAATGAAGCCTGCAAAGCACTCTCCGTATTTCTTGGGGAAAATACGAGAGCTTTCAAAAACTTTGTCAGGGAAAAATACCAAGTTACTTTAACGTGGGTCCCCTGTCACTGTTCCATTCCGGGCAATGAAAGGGCTGACTCATTAGCTAAGGTGGGCGCAACCGAAGGCGAAATTTGTTGTAGACCAATTGCCGATAATGAATTTTTTAGCATTTTGCGCCAGAGAGCGCTCATCAGCTGGCAATCCTCATGAAATAAAGGAGAACTGGGACGGTGGCTATATTCCATTACTCCTAAGGTATCGACGAAAGCGTGGTTCAAGGGGTTGGATATGGGTCGAGACTTCATTCGTTTGATATCCAGGCTCATGTCCAACCACCATACGTTAAACTCGCATCTCTACCGAATGGGACTTGCAGAGAGCAATCACTGCGTTTGTGGCGATGTCTATCACGACATCGAGCATATTATATGGTCGTGTTCCGAATTTTGTGATGTCAGGTCCCAGCTAACAGATTCCCGTCGGGCCCGAGGAAGACAACCAAACGTGCCGGTGCGAGACATTCTGGCGAGCAGGGATCTTCAGTACATGACTCTGGTTTATAACTTTCTAAAGAAAATAGACGTAAGAATTTAATACGCTCTTGTATAATTCGCAGACCAACCATCCCAACGATTCCCACGTACCAATGCCACCCCAATGAACACACATTAACTCTAACGTTTCCACGAAGTACGCTGAAAAGCACCTTATCTATTGGACCCTGCCCATCGCAAATGAAAGAAAATAATAATAAGCTTCGAACCCTTGAACCTATCCGCCTATCCCTCCTTGTCCTCCAGCTTTGGGATATAAGTAATTAAACCATACTAACCCCAGTAAATCGGGTAATGACATGATAAATGACATGATAAAAAAAAATTGCTGTCGAATGTTATGATAGAAAAAAAAATATATATTTTGTAAGCTCAAGTATTATAAATATCGCATTTTAAATTAGGCCATTACAAATATTTTATAAAGTTTTTTTCCTTCCGATGTTCGGCCACTGAAGGGGGGGGGGGGGGGGGAGGAGGGGGCGAAAAAAAAACAAAGTGAATTTTTTAATTGGCAAAAAAACATGGATTTTAAGATGGATATTTTAGGTTTAAACGTGAAAACCGAATCTATACTTGTTTATAATATATATGTTATTATTTTCTATGTAAAAATATAGGAAAAAAGACAAAATCGAAGGGAAATTTTTTTGGACGATTTTTGGAAATTCCATTGTTAGAATTTTCATTTCTGTTTCGTGCTAGAAGCGTTAATTCAACTCGGAGACTCATTTTTCGAGTTTTTCAGACTGTAGAGCCCAGAGACAATTGATTTAATAAAAAGAAATTTGACTCATATCCTACAAATTATTTTTTTGCCCCCCGATTTTTTAAGCCAATTTCCAAGGGGGGGGGGGGGGTGACAAAAACTTTAAATATGATTTGCAATGGCCTTAATTAACGGCAATGATTACTAAGTCATTAAACAGTACGCAGCGCATACAGCGTGCAACGATTTCAAAGAGCGATTGAACTGATTAAACAGTCGATTTGACCAAATATGTTTTTCGGTGATAAGTATGAATTGTGATGCAAGCTTTTTCATTAAGAAAGAACCTTGCCCAAATTATTTCCAGTGCACATTTTGTCAATTTTCTGTAGTGATGAAACCTAACTAAACCATGTAGCATATGTACCATTTTTACGAGGCGCATTGCGATAACAGTATGGACATTATCTATTTCAAAACCTATACGATTGATTTTAACAGCCAAAACTCTCTCCTAGCCAAAGGTATTGCTCTGCTATTAAAATGGTGACCCAACCATGCGACATTCTCTTACTTGGTAGATTCTGGTCGTTTCTGTATTATAGTCGCATTTATGACTATTCTATAAATTTTTACAATCGCGAATGCAATTTATAAAGTTGCAAAAAACACAAATATTACAATAGCTTAGAAGCTTTCTGAAGATGCTAAAATTAAATGATAAATTAAATAGTGTGCGCGAAGAAGTAAACTTGTTTGTTTTTCCATTACATTTAATATATAATACAAACTTTTTTACGTTACCGTCCTGTTTTATATATCCAGTTTCCTTTTCAGTGCATACAAGAGATCTTATGTGCTATATTTACATTTATATAAATGTAATTCGAAATAAATAAAGCAGCTAATTGCACGCAGCCAAACATAAGAATTAAAACTTACAAACTGATACTAGAGAAATAAAAGGTAATTAAATTTTTATAGCATAAAAAACGACAAACGCAAGCTTATTAAAAATATAAACAATTCAAACAAATATTATAGCAGGTGTATTGAAAGGTGATAAATAATCTGATCAAAATTAGTCACACTCTAATCAGAAATGGCATCAAAGCATCCACCATTTTTATTATAATTAGATGCAAAGTTTACATCTCCGAACAAACATAAGGCATAAGTGGAACAAACTGAAATGATATATTTTGGTCTTACCTTACGATTGACTCTGTCAATTTGTCTGTTCTGATTTTCGAGTTCAGATCCCATATCCAGGGCCATGTTTCGCAAATTACCGATCATTGTATTAACCTGTCCCATGTTTTCTTCCATCTCGTCTTCACGCGCGTCGTTGGTTATTCTTTGAAAAGAGGCATATAAAATTTTATTTCTTGATTTCGGAACTGATGGATCTTCTTCTACCACTACCGCCAACATTCCCGTTTTTAGTATGTTGGTTAAAATATATATACAGCAACTTCATAAAAAAGTACTGCCAAATTTTAAAATGCTTCGGTTTTGTTCAAATGTCGGTACGTGTTCTGCTCCGCTTGACACCATTGCAATGATTCGATAGGTCTATTACAAAGAATTGAAATTAGTTCTGAACTGCCCATGGATTCATAGTTGACGTAAAAGTCAAAATGACCAAAATGTACTTTTTCAAACAACATTTGTTTGTTCGAAAATATTCTAGAAATTTGGGGAAATAGAGCTACTCTGCATAGTTGACGTAACTTGCCGCATAATCATCTAGCATAGCAACCTGCTTTTCACGGGTTTTACGCCAAGTTATGAGAATAAACAGTCTGTTTATTCGCATAAATGGACGTATGTATTTTTTGAATACAATAAACGAGGAATGAATCACAAAACCCCATAGGCCCTCTTTTGACTAATAATCTCCACTAAATTGACAGATTATTTGATTGAAAAAGTATGCAGTTAAGATTATATGGCCTTAAACATTTTTCTCGATAAAAGTGCGTGTTTTTGGATGAACCATTGGTAGAAGCATTGTCTTTGGTTGTTTTACAATGCTTTAATGTTGCTGTATATTAACATACACAATTTTCGGCTATGTTATGGTTTTTAATCAAATTTGAATGTGGGTCCTACTTGCCCCGGTAAATGAGGCAAGTGGGACCTAAACGCCATGATTTGGAAAATTCCCTTAGATTCATTTCATGTAAATCGATAGTCCATTTTTATAATTGATGCGTCGAAGTGATACCACAGAAGAGTTTCTATGCTGCAAGCTGCAAGAATTTTAAAATAATCAGAGGTGTGCAGTCGAATATACCATAACTATGCAATTTTTAGGTCCCACTTGCCCCGGGGTACCTTATCCCAAATCAAAACATACGGGTGAAAACAAACTAACCATACAAGATTTGAACAAAATCGGAGCTCTTTGAAATTTCGATAGAACTTTTTTTTATCAAATTGGTGTATGTATGTATTTACTTATAAGATGTACATAATTAATAAAATATATAAGATGGTGTTCAGGAGATTCCTCCAAAATACCACGGTTTAAGTTACGAAACGAAACAGTAGAGTAGGATCCGTATTCTATCATTGTGAAAGTATATGTGTTAGTTGAATCTTTGCCAGATCACTATAAAATAACAAAATAGAATCTTTAGAATATTTCTTAAAAATATTAGATTCGGAGTAGGGTTGCGGAGCTACAAATACAGAAATCGGCTGATCGGCATATTACTCAACACCGAAACACGTGAGCAATTATTGGTACTAATAATCCATAATGCAAAGTAAACATACACAAAAAAGGAATAGCTAATTAGATTAGCAAATAAGCCTTCACTGGTTTCTTGCACATACTGTTCAATTTAAATTTATTCTGTCTTTACTTCTTCGTAATTAATTTTTTTTTTATTTGTTCAACGTTTAGTTGCAAAGATTGTTCGCTAACTTTAGAATGTGGTATGTATTAAGAAAAACATTTTATTTTCATAGAACTATTCATTATCAGTACGGTCAACTTTCACTCGTTGGGCTATCTTGAAGTGGGCTACGTTTAATTTGGGTTCCCGTTAATTGGGTTATAGGAGGCCATCCAAAACTTCATTTCTGACAGTGTATTTTTTCTTCCGAGAGGCTCTTGGAAGATATAATATATAATATAATAATATTTGAAATATTATTTCAAATGCAGAAAATAGGGCATATAGTCTTAGCAACTGGCCTTACACTTAAAGCTGTCAAAACAGCTCGAACGAGAAAGAAGATGAAGTAATGTAGAAAATAATTTATATAGAAAATATCAAAATTAATTGAATGGTATACAATTGCATTATGTCGTTTAGCATCATTTTAGCATTACGGTAAAACAGTTAAAAATACCTCCATTGTCATATGAAATTCTACTGCATTAAGTATATTAATGCTAAGGAAAGTGCTAACACATTTGAATCTTAGTAACTCGCTAGCTAAAAAGTTAGCGGTCAGCTGATTAGCGGTGCCTAACTCTAGCAAATGGCTTTTGTTGTAATATTTTTATCTGGCTTTATTATTTTAGTCTGGTCTGCTCGACAGGCCTGAGTATTTATTATACAACGTAGCAGTGTGCATGGAAGTAGTGGGGTAAAAGCAATCAAATGCAACCAAGACTACCGAAATAAATTGGACCCCATTTTTATACACTTTATGGTATTGACATTAGTTTGAATAAAAATAACATTGTAATATTAATCTAAAGCGACCTGCCTTATTCGAAACAGATGTATTATGTTTTGATAAGTCTATGAGTTTTTTGTTTGTTTTGAAAATAAATTATCTGAACTATATTTGCAGACAAAATTTTCCAACTAACGTTGACCTGATCATGAAATCGTTCAGAGAAGCCCAAACTGTAAACTCTGTCATTATCAAAGCAATTGGCAAAGATTCAACATGATTTTGAAGCTGGTTGTAATTTAAATGTCAATCATTTAAGTTGACGATAAAATACAACATCAATCATTTGACAAACACAAGAAATACCTTCCAATGTAACCGGCTTGTGGTCCTAGTCCATTACGGTCGTCCATAACTCTTTGTGGTTGATTGTTCACAACTTTACCATCGTCGTTACCTTTCCAAGTTCCGTCGTCTTCCTTAAAAGATGCGCTCCTAAGGCGAAGATGATAATGGTCGATAGAATATGAAATAAGTCATTAGTTTTTTTTTTAGGAAATTGTATCCTAAAGCAACCTTCTTTTACTATTGTTGGAAAAACTAAAGATTTACAGACGCATAATTTGACTTATTTCGAATGTCGATTAGTTCCATTGCTACGAGTAGATTAGAAGAAAGTATATTAGTATAAATGGTCATACTTATTGCATGGTAGTACACAAATGCCGCAGCATTTCTCCATTCCGCTGAGATTCTTTTCGGCTTCTCGCATGTCGGCATTTATTTGGTCCATACCCTCCTCAATGCGGTCCAGTTGCTCTGTAGAATCATGAAATCCAGTCATGTCACACGAATAAATTCAAATGAAAGCATTAGAAATTGTCATTCAACTAGAAATAAATTTGGGTTATTTGATGGATTGAGTAGATGGACGTTATTTTTTCAACATGAAAAAGCATTGTGTGCATGGTTTATGAGCGTAATATAACAAAAAAGACTAATAATTGTGCTTTTGCTAGAAGATTCCAATCGTATGGTGTAGGAATATAGTAACTCGATAAGAAGTATTCAAAATATAACAACTGTTCTTCATTGAAAAGTATAAAATGATTGAAGGAAATCTAAAGACGAATCAATTTAATAAAACACATGCAAATTGTTTCTATTCGCGAATGATGAAAAGGAAAACAGTTACTTTTATAGAAAAAATTAGTAGTACAATAGGCAAAGTAAAAATATTTCTACTTTATCGTTGACCGGTAATTGTAAAAAGACATTTGATTTCTAGCTATTGAAATAGCGAGTATTTATTACAGATGAAGGATAATGTGTTTGTAGTAAAATTGTTATTTAGAAGTGTATGTTAAGGTAAGGGAATCCAAAACACAAAGTTCAACACAAACGGTTAGTAAATACTGGGACAAGTATGTGATTCTTTCAAATATTCTGGTAGATTACTTCAATGTTCTTGCAACTGTTAGAGTGAAAGAAAAATCATGTATTGTTATCTCTGATAACGCAACCAGCCTACATAGTGTTTCATAGTGACAAAATAACACAACTTTTAGGTTAACTAACGTATCACAGATTAGCAGTGTTGTTATGATAAAATTGCTTTCTAGCCGTTCAGTTCTTCCAACAATAAAAAAAAATTTTATTGAGTTGAAAACTTGAAATTAGAGATTGCATCAATATGTCAAGGTTATGCATTTCAAACTATATGTACATAGTAAACGAAATAAGATAAATTATACACGACTTTTTACCGGTAAACAAAATCTTACAAAAATCAACAAACTAAGTATGAATAAAATAATCAAATACTTAATAGTAAGAAAGATTAAAGTTGTGTTTTTTTCTGAATACAATGTAACGTATGTTATTACTCACTTGTGGTGGATCTACATTGAGAAATAGTTGTATTTTGTGATGGAGTTCTTTTTGATATATAATTGTAAGGCAATAAGAAGCAGAGTTTGCGTTAGTTGTTCGATGTGGAAAATTTATGTGCGGTGCTGTTTAAGTTCTGTTGCTAATCGTAAAATCAAAATGATTACATATTACAATTGAAATACTTTACTATCTGTAGTCTTGGTTTGTTAGTGAAATGATTTTTCAAGTTTTTGTGCTCGCTCTGAACGTTGTACATTGTAGTGATTTGTGATTAAAATTTTGTTTTGTCCACTGTTGCTTGGCCTACATATGGTATCAACTCATTAATTGAATTTAAGAATAATATTGAGTTTGATTATAGAAAAGATAAAATAGTTGATAATTAGATCTCGAAATTTATTTAAGTGTAGCCCTATGATGTGATGCCTTCATGCTCAACATATTTTATTTCATTGTAGAATTTTCTTCCTTACCCTTAAATTTTGGTTCTTAGTAATAGCATTGTGCGAAGCTTTTGCTTTCTTCAAATTAAAAAGGAAAACCACCAATAAAACCCAGCTTTTCAAAGACCTATGTATACCAGGCAGGCATAAAAAATTTTGATTTTAGCGCATTGGTGACATTCCTTTGCAAACTAATTTGTATTGAAAACAAAAACTATTCGCAGGCTCGGTTGATTGTTAATGTTAGTACAGAAGATAACAAGCAGTTAATGTCTTACCTCCTTGCTCATCCAGCATAACGATGGTACGCATTCCCACTTCAGTGCTCTAGATCAGAAAATATTACAAATTGCGTCTTAGCAAGTACCGTATCATTTAAGTAACTAAAATCTTAAGTTACTTAGAGCTATGTTTGTATTTCGTAAAAATGACAAAATCGTTCTGAATACAATTATCTGCTGACTGAACCATGTTTAGCCGTCATTTTATAATTGTTATTACATCAGTATTACATATGTGTATCAATTTATAAAAGCCTCACTCACTAATCACTACAATTTTGCACACTTGTACTTTGCTTTGCTTTGCTGCTTATTCTTCTTAAGCAGATAATTATAACTAACTTCATATTGCAACATGTTAAGTCGATCTTTCAAGTTGAAACTTCATAGAATTTATAACAGACGTAGCTTACCGCCTTGCTTACAGACAATGAATCAACGATTTAGATCCCGCTTCTTCGCTCTACAATTGGGACAGGAAAGAGGAAAAAATATCAAACTAATGCTAACTATACATAACTTCATCATCCAATATACCAAACAGTTTTATTTTAATTACAGTTATTTTTACACATTTTAACTCTCTGAAGTACATAATTAACTTAAAACAAATCCGGCAGATGATTTCACATCCACTTGGATATCGAACCAACTCTTTAACTAAATATACATTTTGTTGTAAGTGTAGACTGAACTAATGTAAAATGAAACAAATATCACAACAAAAACAAGCACTCTAAATTCCTACAATGACAATAACAGAAACATAATCATATAGCTAAGAACGACAAAGATTACATAACTAAATTCGCACTTCCAAAATTTAGCGGCTAATGAAAGCAATTGGCAAAAGTTTTTTACAATAAAAACTCTAAATATACTTTGGAAAGATATTTGAATTATTATCTGATTATTTGAAATGTGTTTTCAAAGCCTAAAATAACAAAGAATTTGTTTTTGGTACGTGATAAAAAAGGTGTAGGTGTTTTATTTTCGTGTCTGGGGAGGTTGAATGGGAAACATGTGGTAGGGTAGGACGGGGCAAAGTGTGTCACGGGGCAAAGAGTGTCAGTGAAGTTTTCTATGTCCTATGACATTATTCCAAGATCGAAATATTTTTCTTCAAAACATCTCATCAGTACCTTTTGTTACCAGGGATAGATAATAAATGAGTTTCTACTTAAAAATCATTGAAATTTTTGGCACCGTCGCTTATGTGATACTTCAAAATGGAAAATTAGTTATCATTTAAAAATGCAATGTCTTTAACCCATATTTTAAATTAAGTAATTATTTAGGTTTAACGACTGCATAGAAAAGTGATTTACATGTTTATTCAAATAACATGAATCGGGGCAAAGTGTGTCACAGTAGTCTGGGGCGAGGGATATAAATGTAAAGTTAGAAAAATATTGCTTTGAATACATTTTAAACATCTACCGTTTAATCTGGATTACCTATATGACATAAGTGTGCATTAAATAACAATGATTGAGAAAAGAACGCTTAAAACAACGTGTCGAAAATATTAAATACACGTTGCGGAAAACTGCAAAATTTGCACTGATTGACTTGAACATGCAACTACAATGGTTTTTCACTATTTTAAATAATTTTGCTGAAACCTACCAATTTTAACCATCCTGTTTAAGAACGTGACACACCCCGGTGTTTTACCACCGCCAGAAAAAAGGGTCTTTTTTAAGCTCTTGGAAAAATAGAAAAAAACATTTTCTAATGCTCACTATTTCCACGATTGTTTAGAAAATATCCTAAAATGTTATGTACACAGCGCATTCCGGTTAAAATATTAATATTTTTTAATTTAGCATAGTTTGAGCTCACGTGACACTCTTTGCCCCGTCTTACCCTATATATTAAGGTAATTATACTTTACCCTACACCTTTCAAGAATTTTTGAGTTAAATCTGTGAACATACAAAAGACGCGCATCCAATTCAAAGTTGAGTCGGAGTGCAAAAGCGCTCAAAAATCACTACAAAATTCCCATGATTCTCGAATTATGAGTTACAAAGTATCCTTTATAATAATTCAATTCAATTAGGACAAAGTTCAGTGCAATGGAGTCAAAGATTTAGGAACGTAAAGTTCGTATATTTTCTGCTAAATGGTCCAAAACAACAGAAAACCTGATAATATCCTAACCTTAGAAACACTTTTGGTTGCAAATTGTTCCCTCGCAAATAATTACTTTTATTTTTCTTCGTAAATTACTCAAAAAAGCAATTTTACCCAATGTACTTTTCATAATAACGAATCATTGTTCTTCGTTGGTGTTGGAACCTATCAGTCAATCACAGAATGAACGTGTGCTAAAAATGAGCACGGTTCATTTTATTAACTAGTGAATATAGTGATACGATAGTTCTTTTATCGAAGTTATTGCGTAGCTTAACCATCGAAATGTTTTGCAATACTTTTCAATTGCGGCATTTAGCTTCGATCTTCACTGATAAACCAGAAACGATTCATTTTTATCCTCTAACTACTCCAGTATAACAATTTTAACATGTTTCATAGAAGTTATGACTGAACCTTTGCTTCTGGCTATTTTTATTATAATTATCGACAAAAGTTCAAAGGATCCAGCAAAGCCAGTAAATAAAAAAATATTGCTAGAAAGACTTATTTGGTCAAAAGTTAAAAGTGTAACGGTAATCAAATGTCATACCTGAGCAGCGATAAAAGGCAAAATAATGTTAAATACCTACTTGTGTTATTTGAATAACAAAGCAATAACCACAGTCATGTTAAGAGTTTGAAATATTATATTTTAGTGTTATTAAGGTATTAAATATCGAATGCAGTAGCATATGGGATATTAAAAAACATTTTATGATAACACAATCAGTTATTAAACTCATGTTACTACCAACATTCCAAATATCTACTCAATAACTTAATGTGTTATAATATATATCACCATATCTACTAACAAATTATATTATCATAACGCAATAAGATATTGGTAAAAGGTATCTACGGTAAAATTGCAACACACTCAAATTGATCTAACTTGTTGGGCAAAACTGGTGGAAATTTTGCGTGAAGAAAGTTCAAAGTGCATTGTTTACACTGTGTAAGTCTTGTCACCAGGTGCTTAAAGATCTGGAAAATGACATCGAAAGAATAACCCGCTCATGAAAAAATTCTGTATAAGTACATCGAAAAGAAAAATCGGTAAGGCATCGGTAAAAAGTTGAGAATCCCGAATTCTACGGTTTCTCGTGTCATAAAGCGGCTCGAAAAACGTTTGGCTGTCGATCGCAAGCCAAGATGCGGAGGAAAAAGTTGTCCGTATATAATTAAGGATCACATCCGCGTAGTTGGGGTCTTCGACGGGAAACCAAATTCCTCCGTTCGAGATATGGCAAAAAAACTGAATCTGTGCAAAAATTTACTGTGCACAGATACTATGAATGGACAGATGTATTTGAAAGGGTGTCTCTAAAAGCTACAACGGTCCTACGGTCTTCTGGCCGGATTTGGCTTCATGCCATTACGCAAGGGACGTTCTGGAGTTGTTTAAGGCAAATAAGGTCGATTTCGTGCCAAAATATCTTAACCCCTCAAATACACCGGAACTGCGTTCAATCGAAAAATACTGAGCTATTATAAAACAAAATCTTCTGAAACGTCCTAAGGTAGTCAAAACAGTTGAAGATATGAAGTAAATATGTAAAAACATGTCGATTTTTAGGTTGTGCAAAATTCGGATACGGAGACGAAAATAAATGAAATAAAGACGCTAAAACTAAGTTTAATTGTTTCATTTAATACCCTGGAAATTTGATGGCAATCGGATAAAAACTCGAATTTTGCGAATTTCTTTTGAGTGCTG
This sequence comes from Sabethes cyaneus, assembly GCF_943734655.1. Taxonomy (NCBI): domain Eukaryota; kingdom Metazoa; phylum Arthropoda; class Insecta; order Diptera; family Culicidae; genus Sabethes; species Sabethes cyaneus. The sequence goes on from NC_071353.1 coordinate 68,534,857, forward strand.
CAATTTTACTGTCACCCTTCGAGATATTCTTTTGGTATGGAGTATTTTGCACGATCAAAATTGCTGTTTGCAGTAGGAATAATATCATCAATGTCAAATTCCAAACACCCGGACTCACTCCTCCACTTTTTGCCCATACACACGGGCCCCAGCTAATGTCACTCTTGTTAGTGACGTAATCTCAAATTACTCCAACGCCTCCTGCTCAGGAAGGTATAAAAACACTCCCACTTTACTGTCAGGTGTACAGTTGTATTAGCATTGGGGGTTACGCAACATGCTCTCTAACCTAAACGGGAGATAGGCCAATAAATAACACTTGTGAAGAGTATTATCGAGCAGCGATTCATCGTGGAGTTTAGAGTGTTATATTACGATCCTGTTAACGAAAATTTCCAGCTATATCCGTTAAGCTCGCTGCTCCAAAATAGAGTAAGATTAAAAATTTTGTAATTTTGAAAGCTATGAAATAACATTAAAACAGTTAACCATTAGATATAATTTTTATTTTTTAAAATTTGTTGGACACTGAAAAAATACAGAAATATATGAGGTTAGATTAACCTGGAATTCACAGAGATGAAGAATGTGAGCCTGCACACAATATTTTTACATTCTAAATATTAATTTATAGAAAACGTTTTACTTGATTTAGACTCTCGGAATATTGTCTGCGGAGAATCTAGTTCCAAAGTATACAGCGGCGATATACGCATAAACGGTTTATTTCTACTGATTTTGCACCATAAAAGTTCGGGTCAATATCGGTTGAGGGAATCATGGCGAAAATGGCGATTTTTTGGTAAATTGAACATGGCAGACGAATCCAAGATGGCCGCCATTTTCTTTTCACTTCGTTTGAAAGCTCAGTTCTTCTTCTTTACGGAACTGTGCCATTTATTAGTAGTTTCATTGCAAATTTAGGAAATATCACATGATATAGATCTCCAGGTTTGCTGAATATTCCACACTTTTAACTGTCGGGCTCCTTTGCGAGCGAGGGGTCCACTATTTCGAGGTATTATTTGTTTATTTGTTTATTTGTTATAAAATACATCATCTGACAATAGTAGTCTTAATGATTAATAAGCAGCACAAAACAAGCAGTATAGATATACACAAAAAAACATATTCATCTTCGAAGCCGTTGTTTAAACGTTGTTGCGGTAATATTAAAATCAAACAAATCAGCTACAGCATTAAGGTGAAATTAGTCATCATCGATTCTGCCAATTTCAAAAGCAGTTTTTTTGTTTGAAACAAAAATTCTGTTCATGAAAATATATTCGCTGTGTTCAGATTGGCAAGAAGAATGCAGTATTTACATTTTTATAAAAAGAACCCCGTTTTTGGGCCCAAAAACTGCTTCCGTAATTGGGCTCTCCGACGAAAAGTTGTTGACTGCTAATTTCCCGTTAAAGCTTGTCGACATGAAGCGGATAGGGTCATGTTGCCCATATGTTGCATTTCGCTGAGGTAAGTACAACAGATCTCTGGGCCTTAGAGTCCTTTCGGGTGCATACATATTAAGCTGTCGTAGAATAACAGGTGCATCGATCACGCCAGACAAAACCTTTCCCACAAAGACAGCTTGAGCTTCGAACCGCCTTCGCTCTAAAGTCTGCATTTCAAGAAGTTGGCAGCGCTCTACATACGGTGGTAGCTGGTGTTGATTTCGCCATGGAAGAAATCGTAAAGCATATCGCACGAATTTTCGCTGAACGGCTTCAATTCTTGCTATCCAATTAGCATTGAATGGGCACCACACAACCGAGTTGGTCTCAAGGACGGAAGTGTAATTCTCATTTTTTAACCATTTTCAACCAATCAAGTACAAAAGTTCTAATATTTGAAGACCTCGTGTCAGTAATGGCCCCGTTTCAACGAGAACTAATCAGATATAAATTTATTCTAATCATTACTTTAAAACTAACCAAAATTGTATGAAATAAGGAAATTTATTCATTTGCTTAGAGGTGTCAAAATGAATTCAGCTAGTATTTTGCTTAAACGTTACACACACATCCACTTTAATTTACATAAAATTAATTAAAGTTATGGAAAGTTATAGTTTACTAGTTTACTCGTCTTTGTAAAATTTGATCACACAATTTCTTGATGCGGAACGAATTATAACAGTGAATTTTTAAGATATAAACAAAACGTTCATGCAAACTGCTGTTGATTTTCGTGTTTTGTAACTTGAGATAATTATGCATCCATCGGCAGTTTAGCTTTTACGCCGCGCGGAGAAACATTAGATTCCATGAAGTTATCCACACGGCAAAAGAAACTGTTTTATTCATACGGGCTAATATCAAACATCCGCCCTCTCCTCTTGTTCCCACACAAACGGGCCTTAGCTAATGACATTCTCGTTAGTGGCGTAACCGTAAATTGTTGCAAACCTCCGGTAGTTGGGGTCAGCTTTGCCTTTTATTGCAGTTTCTTTGTGACCCAAAAATTTACAGTAAATACGACACGCATGAAAATTGGGAAAGCGATTTTGATAAGTAGATACTTCATTTAGTGAGGATTGACCACAACACTTTTTCTACAGAGTTTTCATAGCTAAATTGACAATGTTCCTTGGTAGAAATAAACCGTATACATTCATATCGCGTCTCTTTTCCTTTGAGGTAGATTCCCACTGACCAACGCATCGGGAATCCGGTTTTTATGCAATGTATTTATCATGAGTCGTAATATTTGATTGTTCGAATAGAATAAAATGGAATATTTTTTTCACACACTCTAGAAGTCTATTGTTAGTAGACGAAACATTTCTAAAAACAATTTAGAATAATAAAAACATTGTGTGAATGCTAAATTTTCACCATTCTACTGATGCTATCCAGGTCAACATGTTTGTGTCACTTGGTTTGTAGACCCATTTTAAAACTGTATGAAAAAATTCTTTGATATAGAATTTATGGTTTCCACAAAACCGATTTAAAATTAAAAAAATTCTTGCACTTTAAAAGGTGTCGAAAATCCTCGTAGCAAATTACGTTAAAACTGTCCGGTGGTGTAATGGTATCCCACTCGGAAAAATATGTAATATTCAACAAACAGTATCAAGAGGGAATTAGGCATCCGTTGATTCGAAATTTTGTAATAAGTATGACAATCAATAATATATTAGTTTTTCTCATTTCGGGTATAAGCTCAATTTTATGATTGATTATATTATACAATTACTCACTTTTAATAAATAGCAAATCGTGAAAAGTCTTGGCAAACTATTTTTGTTGGATTTTATTGAAAAATGATGTGGAAAAATATATAGTCCCAACAGTTTAGAAATTTGTAGGGAATAAATCTTCTTATAGTGCTCAATATAATATTTTTATGACGATAGAATATCTTTCAAAAATTGTTCCTCAAATGTAAAAAAATACTTCGCGTCTGTAAAAACAGTGCTGTGAAATATGGTGCGCTATTTTGCATACAAAATATAAATACATAAATAGATGCATGTATGAATACAAAGCAATATTAAAGAATCAGTTAATCGAGATTCTAATATGAACAACTTTTCGTTCATTATCGTATACAAATGTCTGAATTCGCATCATAAACAGTTATCTAGCTACTTTTAAAATTTTATTAGTAAAATCAAATCTTTAATGCAGAAATATTAGCTTGCTTGAAAACAAGCATTCTTGGAATGTATACGAATTAAATCTGTAGTCTTTTTAAGATTACATTAGATATTCGCAACTAGTATTATTTTCAGAAAGTATGGTTGGTTCATGTATTGGGAGTGCAATTAGATATGCAATAATAACGCTATTTTTAGAGATTATAAATTTTTAAATGTAATTAAATGTAATTTGTAACCAATCGGAAAAAGCAAATTAACAAGTTTCAAGATGCTACTCAACAGAACTTATGAATTAAATCTAAAACTAAAGAGATGTAGCATGAAAGTTTGCGAGGAGGCATCAACATTTCGTTCAAGAAGACGAACTAATACTGCTAGGTAGTAGAGATAGTGAAACTGTCGAAATTTAGGAACTATTAAGAAATTAGCGACTTTTTGATGTTTTAGGATATTTTAAAAGTATTGAGAATAGCATGGTTTCACAAATGAGGAGCAGGGGAATAATAAATATATATTGCGACACGCGTCTTTATGGCGACTCACCTCCCTGATCGTCAAGGGCTACTAGGGTGCGAATCCCAGCTTCCTTGCTCTGTGTTTGGCGGCATAAGAATGATTAGGCAAGCAATAAGTGTCATTATGTAGTAGGACCCGTAATGTTTTGTAGATATCTCTGATTAAATTTTGAATAATTAATGTATTGTTAACAACGAAAAATTTAAAAAAAAAATAGCCAAATCTTGTCTCCTGAATGTAATTACTACTGCTGTGTTAAAATCGATTTTTCTATTCTGTGAAAATCTCATTTCTTGTTTTCGAATATGACCTGCATCAAATCTGTATGTAATGCTAAATCAAGTGCGAGTTGTAATGAATATTTGAAGAACTTATAACTAAGAATGATTTTCGGTATAATATGGTGATTATATTGTAGTAAACATAAATGCATTGTGGATCAGTGTTATTTAGCATTGTAGCATCTAATCTGTCATGTCAAAATAGTAGGTTCAGTTTATATTTACCTGTATTACAAGTTTTACATGTGCAAAATGTTCTTACCATACATATGTATATTTTGAAGTTGAAAAACAAACTAAAAATTGTTATGTAATCATATGTAATCCTCAGTTTATTTGATATTATTTTTGGAATAAATCAATCATTCTTTCGCAATTTTGATTTTTTATTATCATTTCAAGACATTAACAAAAAGTAAATATTGCAAACATGTTACCATAGACTGACTAATTGATAGCAAGTTACAATTTGCCCGTAAAGTTCACTTCACACTCTGTGTAGAACAACTGATGATTCATTTCTTCAATCTTGGAGTTTTCACTCTGTACCGAGACATTGACTTTCGAAAAACGCCTTTTAAAAGCAGCCACGAACAGTAAACGGCATTATACAAAAGAATAAGCAAGAAATACGTATAATACTATTAGAAACAAACAGATTCACTAATTATTTTATAACGTTTTAAGCAATTATTTTATAAAAATTGCCGGTACGCTGCTTGGAATACTATATTTTATTGAGGAATATAAACTAGACCTAGAATTAGATCAACCACCTTGTGCTAAATGAGTAATAAATCTATCTGGAATAAGTGGTAAATAACTTCATGACCTTTATCTAGTTTTACTGGAATATTTTACACATTATTCCCGTATAAATTATTGTTTTGTTCTGGTCATGGGGTAACACAGGGTATGAGGCACAATGTTTATAATAGACTATTTAATCGAGAAACTTTTCTATTTCTATTCAATTCGTTATTAGATTTGCCTCATGTATGGTAATTTAGCGTGATTTAAAGCATTAAAATGAGCAGGCTAGAAGGTATGATGAATACTCCATAAGCAGTACCTTTGAAATGAAAGTGAATTGTATTAAACTTTGAAAATGTTTGTATTTTTTTATAGTACTGAACCGGTAACACCATGCCACCGCAAATTATATTAATTCAACCCCATAAACACAACTGAAATAAAAATGTTGCTAAAGTTGGGTTGTTTCAGATACATTTGTATTTGCTGTCATGCACTACCATTAGCCATTATAAAAAAATTACGTATTAAATTGATACTATACTGATGTGATAAAACACAGTATTCTCTCAGTATTGTTCTCACAGGCTGAAGAAAAGAGTTGATTTATCACTCAAAAAATCTTTACATTTATTAATTTAACTATTCGTTATTATCGTTCGAGTTTTTTAAAATCTACTGTTTCTTTGCAACGTATTAATTTGATTTATGCCGCAAAGTAATTGAACTTGAACCTTCATCACTTTTCTTGTTGTAAGTCATTGCCACTACGTCAAAAATATTTGTTTATTCTGACAAAATGTAGCACACAACAAACACGATAATAGAATTAGTTTAAATATATTTCTGTGGCTTGAAAACAAATAGAGTTAAAGGGGATATAAGTATCTATTTATTGTTTGACTAATATGACGAATTAGGAGCACAAACGTGTGGTGCATTCTAAAGTGGAATAGAAGTTATAGCTTAGGTGTCTTGTAGGAAATATGGTTACGAATTATATCATAGTAGAGTTGAAATTCAATATACGTGGCAAGTAATACTTTATACAATATAATCCATAATGTGTAGAAGATGATATATCAGATCTGCAAAACTGGAGGAAGCCTTAAAAAAGGGCTAAGTAGTCAGAAAGATACACTAGACACGACAGAGGCAGACTAACAGCTCAACATACATGTTCGATTAAATAGCATGCTTTGTATCTATGTGAATTTATATTATGAAGGTTTAGTTTAATGTTCTGTATGTTGAATTATATGAATCGCATCGTGTTTATGTGGTAGTCGTCCAGATTAATGTTCTTTTTTTGCTTGGTTAAATCAGTATTTAATATCATTTCCGACACTTAGGGACCAAATTAAAAGTGAAACATGCAACACGGACATACAGCCTCAGCAAAAGAAAAAAAACGAGTAACAACGAAAATCTGACAAACTAATAATAATTGAACATATAAAAAAATCGAATAACTGATATAGCAATAACAAGTGAGCTTGTTGTGTTGTGACATATTACATATCGCTCATCGAATTACATATTTCTTAATCCGAAAATCTCTTATACAAATAGTGACCGAATCAAAACAATCACAGGGTGGTAAGAACGTACAATCAATCAAACTATCATCGTTTATTGAACATGAACTAACGAATTAGTGTAACATTACGCTGATAATTTTTAGCACGAAAAGTTGGGAAATTTCTTTTCAGTATAAAGTACAGTAATAAAATAATACTAGATTAAGCTGATGGCCGTATTAATAATCGTTTCATTCTTTCGTTGAGTTAACCTTAATGGTAGTAACATTAGGTATAGTCACCAATTATGTCAAATTTTCATTACACGTTGCCGACCAGTTATCGTGCGCCAGAAATTTTTATCAATTCTTGACATCAAGCAAATGCTCTCACAGTTTCATATAGGGGAACCATGTTCAAAAGCTGTTATACTAATCTGAACTACGTAAGCACAGAAAACCTCACTTATCAAATTTGCACAAAATTTAATAAAAAGGTGTATGTATGAATATTCACCACACAAGACGAACTTTAAAAGACTGTCGCAGTGGTCTTTTGACTCAATGCCTTTCTGGCATACAAAAGAAATGTATCAATATTACCGATTCCAGATATTGAAAGAGAAACTGCTGTCTCATACAAAGCTCGATAGTGCTTTTGGCTTTCTGTTCTATTCTGAATTAAGAGTCGCTTTTAAATTAAAATTTATTACAGAATTGAAGACAATGGCAGATAATCTCCTCAATTGATTATTTTCACCTTAACACTACAACTGAACAAATTCAGTCAAACGCCACCCTCATACAGACAAAGATCTTTAGCATTTCACAAACTTAATTTACTGCTAGTATTATTTTAACACCGCTATATAATTTCAACAAAATGTGATCCTGGACAACTCGATTGCGTTTTTGACTCAAAATAATTCATATGCTTCAGAAATAACTTTTAGTAGCGCACAGCTCACAGTTCTGTGCATAACTTCTAACCTGCATGAAATTAGGCTTATACAAATTTGAAAAAAAGTTTATGTCACCCCCCCCCCCCCCCTTTGAAAATTTTCGAAACGTGAAGGGGCAAAAAAATAAAGTGTCATATTAGTCTGTTGCATTTTTTAGTGACAAGCAGATTTTTTCACAGACTTTCGGCTTGATTCCATTTTAATTTACCTTGTTTTAAGAGAACCGAATTAGATGGAGGCAACAATCAATTAAACAATATATTAGTGAAATTTGGTACCGCTTTTGACGGAGATATTCCGATTTTTGAATTGCAGTGGGATTATTTTTTTCCGTCAGAGGTCAGCTGAGGAGAGGCCTGATATTCATGACTAAAAGGTTGACCAAGAAACGTGAAGAGCTTCAGAGATTTGTTTTCTTAAAACATGTCGATAGCACAGCATAAGCGTTCCAAGTAATAAAGTGGCAGGGACTTAAACTGCCATTTTCACAATATGGTTAGATTACGATACTATGTCGTGGTTACCGAGTTCTGAACTAGTAAGTGACACGGATTTCGATTCTTAAAAAAAGCAAGGTAACTAACCGAGTGGTTCAAAACAAAATTCAAATGAAGGTCAAGTTATACGTTTGTGGCTCTCTAAGGTGATCCTGTGGCACTCCACTATTATCAAACTGGTTCATCTCTGCCAGGATGCTTACTTTATGTGCTTGGGTTGAAAAATTTCGAAATTTGAAAGTCTTGAACTAAAATTTAAGTACTGTACAAAATATCTGTATTAAAATTTTAATAATATGGAAAAATAAACGCTGGTTTCTTCTCTTTTGTTTGGTTATTGAAGGTTTAATGTTATTATTTTTTTCTTGCCCCCCCCCTTCAACAATATTTTGAGACCAGGACATAAACTTTTTTTCAAATTTGTATAAGCCTTATTGATTAACTAGTTAAAGTTTGCTGATAGACCCATTTCCTCCTAGCATTGCGAAAACGCAACGCATTCTTCTCTCGATTCTAGAGAAGGCTAGGTTCGACATATCAACTTGGACCCTAAGAAACAAATAAAGATTGGGAAAAAATCTAACCGATCGGTTTTTACTTAAAGCCCAGATGTTAAATATAACAAAGTTACAGCCGTGTAAACTGGTCTAGCTAATTTTCAGTCAGCTCAAACTAGTAACTTTGTCCTCGGAAGGCGGAGGCGAAAGCGGTGAAAGCGAAAACGTCAATGACAGCAGGGGTACCTGGGGTAATATGCACCGTCGAGACAAAATGCACCCCCTCCGTTTCTAAGCTAAAACGCATTTTAAAAACAAAAAAAAAGTAATTCTGCCAGTTAAATCGATGTTTGTTTTGAGTACTGTGTCAATTTGGCAGTTTTATCTAACAAGGAAACGCAAATAATAAAAAAATTATGTTTTATATAAATAACCTGTAACTTTTTGCTTCGTTTCGCTAACGCTGTTTTACTGCTCTGAGAATATCAATAACCGGTGAATGTTATAGTTCGATTAATTGTGGTTCGAGCTACACAATTCTGATAAAACATCGAAATTCAGTTATTACTTTTGTTTTAACCAAGAATATTTTTTGTGTAAGTTCGGGGCAAAATGCACCCTCAGTAAACATGTTTTATTTGCTTTGCTTCTTTTAAAAATTGATACGCAATTACGTCCGAATGTCTAATACGTTTGTCAGGTATTATTAAACAACTGCAGTCAGTACTGGAGACTGTTAAATACTGTGTTTTAAAAATTATGCTACTTGAGTACACAAAATTGCAAAGTAAACACACCTCCAATAATTCTTCTAGTGGTGAAAACTAGAAACGACTTTGTCAGTTAGCAGTTAGCACGCACGAATTGTATTACAGTTACTGAATTCATTGAATATATTCCCGTTAACTGATGCAAAACATGCATGGGTGCATTTTGCCCCGGTTAGGTGCGTTTTCAGACTTTTGCCTCAGTATCAAAAATCACTTTGCACGCCTTTTTCTCAAAAGTTTTCAGCATGATAGCTACAGAAACTTTTAATCAATATGCATGAGATTATGCTCAGTATATAAGATTGGTATTAGTTTTAAGCTTTGACAAGCAAAAACCACGATTTCCTTAAACGGTGCATATTACCCCGGGCTACCCTATTTCTGGATTCGAATCTAATGTTCTAACCTGTCCGGAATAAGGTTTTGCAAGGTGACGTCACGGATGAACCGGAATGAACGCAATTCACCCATTTGACATCCACTCGTGGTTTGTTTACTATTTGGTAGACGAACGCCATATGCATAAATTGGAGTTAAACGTTTTAAAAGCGTATTATCCAGCAGTGTCGCCCTCCAAACTACTCGGAATGGTAGTTTTTGTGCTTTTCTGACTGCCGTTAAGGCCTTTAAGCAATATTCAGTTTCAACATGTTAACCCATGTTCTAAGTCCATGTACACAAACCACTGATAGACGTCAAAGAAGTGAGGTTACGCTCGCCCGGGCAAAACCTTATGACAAAGCTGAGTAAAACTGCATACCACCTCCACCCCCTGATGTCCCTGCGTTTGAATTTTTTCCGCATACCGTTGCTGAAGCCACCACATACTCGTTAGTACAGAGTATATAACTCAACGAGGAAGTGACGAAAACGTTCTATTAATTTCTACTCTACACCAAATGTTACGTTTCTTTCTACAGAAAAGGGTATTTCAATTACTGATAAGTGTGGATAGCTATGAATTGCAGACTGATGGTATGGTGTACTAAATTTAAATGGAACATTGCAAATTATTTTTAAAGTTTTTGTCAACCCCCCCCCCCCCTTCTTGGAAAATGGCTTAAAAAATCGGGGGACAAAAAAATTATTTTTAGGATATGAGTTAATTTTTTTATAACATCAATTGTCCGTGGGCTCTTAGCCTGAAAAACTCGGAAAATAAGTGTACGAGTTAACATTTCTAGCACGAAATAGAAATGGGGATCAATCAATAATGATGTCCATTGCTTATGGGGAGGGGTTGGGGGGGTGTCAATTTTGTGACACGTTGTGACAAAGTGGTGGGAGGGGATCTAGGCAAATATGACATCCGTCGAAAAAAAATTGCATTTTCATTAAAAGGCAGCAAAAATATGTATCTCAGTCATTCATCACTCATCGATTTATTTCGATTTTCGAACTTATTGTTCCAGCTGATGACGCTTGAAAGTCAGGCACAATTCGCGTTGACGAACGTAAGCTGCTGCCATCTCCAAAAGTTTACTGTAGGGGTGAAGCGGAATAGAAATTTCTGGAAGAGCGCAAGAGACCGAAACATTTTGGCAGATTTTCACCCACACGTACATACGGGAATTTCTATGAGTGTGCAAGAGATCGTTTAATGCCGTCAACGCGAATTTATCAATGTTAACTATAGATAGACCACGCGTTACATTGAAGGATATGTGTAAATCAATTTCAGTTCATTTGCAATCAAAGTTTCTAGCTTTTTACTAAATATTGGATAGAAAAGTACAATGAACTCTAAAAGCTGTCGTCACGATGTAGTGAAACCTGCTTCGCCGAGGCAGATTGAAGCTTGTTTTGAAGCAGAGCCGTGCTACTTCAATTGAAACCAAAGCTTCATTTCTTTATTGATTTGTAACAATTTGCAATTGAATGTTGTTAGAGCCGCAGTTCGCAGTTATTTTTTATTAATTGTTATTTTCTATATTTTTTTGAGCATACAATAACTTACAATAACAGGTTAAGCTATTTTTATAAACAAACCAGAAAATTGGTCTAGGAGACCAATGTTCGTGTGATTTGTCACCTCTAGATTTTTGTTGTGGGGTTACGTGAACTTTGTATTCTATACGAATAAATCACCAACGAATGTCATTCGTAATGCAGAATGTTCGAGCAATGCTACAAAACTGGACGTATCACATAGGGCAATGACCCTATTGACTCTAGCAGCACCACCCAGGTGAGATTCGAACATGCGACTACTGGCTTGTTAGGGTAGCATTGTACCTCGAAGCCAACTGGGAGGCTATTTATGTTTTCTAGGCTATCATCGTTGAATTATATTTTGATTGTATGTTCATATGAAAGTTAGGACTATTTCCGTGAAAAACATTTAAAAAGTAACATATCTATTTTGTCCGAAATCGTTCACCTATTTTAATCATTTAATACTTATATCACCATCCAAATCTTTCAACCCAATCATTTATCCAACAATAATGTTATATGATATGGATAAGGTTAGCTAAGAATATTTTATTGGCGGCAAACAATAGTATCACATAGTTATATTTCAACGAGAATATATAAATACAGACTGTATCATGCAATAGAGGATGATGATTAAATTCTTTGTTTAATGTAGCCTACATAAAAGTTCATATTGGGCAATCAACGCTGATGCATTTCGAAATTTAAATGTCAGCCTTTTGCTTAGCCAGAAGTTTCAGTCGTCTTTTGTGCAGGAAAATTGCAAGGTTAGTGCCTTTCTCAGGCTGTGAACCATTTCGCGAAATTCTTAACTTTTTGGTTAAAATTTGACAGTACGATGGTTTTTCGAAAATAACCCTGCTCGGGAGCATGGTTAGTTTTAACCAAGTTCTGAGAGCCAATGAGATATGCACAGGTGAGGAAGAGAGCTTCGATGTGTTTCACTGATTTTTCGTTGCATTTTTTTTTTACATTGGTATGGATGCTTATCGCATAATAAATTTATTCAAACAACCCGGGTTGAAATGAGATGAATTTTATCTATCAAATAAAAGCAAATGAACATCAAAAAGTCATCCGATTTTAACTCGGACAGAATAAATAATATTTTCATCCTCACCTTATATGCTCTCATTGAGCAAAAAAAACTATCTATCCGTCAAATATGAAATGGTTCACATTCTGAACTGATTTTAACCACTCAAGGAGAAATAACCATCGAACTGTCAAATTTTAACCAAAAAGTTAAAAATTTCGCGAAATGGTTCACAGCCTCAGAATATCTGCGGCTCTTTCCTTATTGGGAGTGTACTATCTTTTTAATGAGAATGGAAATGTAGTAGAAAACGTTGAAAATTTGCCAGCGTATGCACGCACAAATAATGGGAATGACAAACGCCGTAATCATCATTATATTTGAAATACTTTTTTTTTACAAAATTTTGTAGAATTAAATAAATGTAATAATTAAAGATTTTGCTTATTAAACTGCCATATTTTTTTATAGTTGACGTAGGAACGATTTTAATGCTACTACTTCTTAATTACACTGTCCACAGCAGCATTGTACACGATCTAATTGTATAATTAAAATTTATGAAGATATGGTTTAGGAATTAAAAATGAAGTAAATCATTTGGCTTTAAACAACAGGATTTAATTTTCAAATAACTGTTATCTTAATGAACATCTAAAACTAAAATGTATGAAATAAACAATTCAGAACATACAAATCTTTAAAAACTGTACTACATATTTAGCTTTCACTAATGTAAATGAACGTAATATTTATGAATAATTATGAAGTTCAAAATAAAATGCTTATCAAAACGACTTTAGCTATATCCTGATCGCGAATTATTTAAAATTTAGTTTAGCGTTTCTAACAAAATTAACTGCATTTTCCCTGTCTAGAATACTTTTCTTCCAAACGATTGCTTTTTTGTTGTTATTAAAATACAGAACGATTATCCTTGCGGTAATTGAATAATGTTAACTTACCTCTTCGCATAGCGCCAACATACGTCGTGTACTGTCAAGAGACTGAAATAGCAAAATATGATTAATACAAAGAGAACATTTCATAAAGTTTGAATAAAAACCCCACCTCATCCACCACCTGCTGTTGTTTGAGCTGCAACTCTTGCAACTCTGTTTTTGGGACACCGGCCCCATTTTCTGCGGGAACTGCAGCCGGCATTCTGAAAATAGCGAAAAATGCAAAATGCAATAAGATTAAAACTAAAACTTGAATTAAATAAGAAAAAACAAGAATCAATAAGTTATAACTGCCCGGTTACTGCTTATAGTTTTGAAAATGCAACGGTGTGATTTGATATATTATATAATTCAGTCTTCAAGACTAAACCCACAACTAATCTACCATAATGATATATAAAAAATCATCTCGCGCTGCTTGCATACTACTGAACCTGCTGTACCTATACGGCTCGTTCGCAGAGGAGTGGATATATCTAACCATTCTTATGTGTCTTATAAATTCGGTCTCGATCTAAATCTGAAAAGTGCTGCCCTTGATCCAGTTGATCGTGGTCAACTAGCATGCTGTTCGGGGAATTTGTTGATTTAGCAAAAAACTAGATGTTACCTGTTAAGAGCCTACTGTCGGATGCATCCACTCGCTGTCGTCGTATTATTATTCTGTTGCTGCTGTGGACCCAGGACACCCTTTAACAGGCACTATGGAAGCCCCAACCCCCTCTGACGCAGTCAAGCTTTCTGCTGTCACCCGCCATCGTTATCGTCCCGGTTCTGTTGTCGGAGTGCGGGATGGGGTCTTCCAGCATGTATAATAATAGTTATGAACTTTCGGTACCTGATCTTTTCCACTGTTGTAGTATTTCGGCTTCCCGCTGCGCCCGTTAGTAGTCTACTACGTGTGAGACAAACAACATTTGACTCAACTATCAGAACGTGCGCGGGCTGCGCACAAAGATTGATGAGATTTTTCTGAACACGGAAGATGTCATAATTCTTACTGAAACTTGTCTGGACGACCGTATTCATTCTCTTCAAATCTTTGGCAAGTCATTCAGCGTTTTTCGGCGCGATAGAAGCGAGTTGAATAGTGCTAAACGTTCGTTTGATGGCGTTTTGATTTCCGTGGCAAAACAATATCCATGTGCTTTATTCGAGCCCGTCCAAGGAAGATATTTAGAGAAAGTTTGTGTGAAGGCATTCGTGGCTCAATAGTATTACTTTGTGCTATCTATATACCGCCGAATAAAAGTAACGAAGTAGCAATCATCGATGCCCACATTGCATCTGTGCGCGAGTTTTGGAAAAATAATTTTGTAAATAGTACTGTGGTTGTTTGCGCTTTGCGATGATTACAACCAGCCGCGTATAGTCTGGAATATTAACAATGGCGTGACTCAACATACTGACTCTGCGCAGTTTTCTGTGTCAAATGTAGCGCTGATTGACGGCATGGATGTTTTAAATCTATATCAGGTTAATACGCGGCAAAATCATCTGATAGCATGAGTTGGTGTTTAGTGATAATACCGATCTACGAGTGGATAGGTGGTGTTGTACACACTTAAAAAAAAGTACCGAGTTCGGTAAATTATCGTAAATTTTACCGAACTCTGAGCAGCAGAACGTTCGGTAAAAAATTTTTATGATGCCAAACAATACTAATGATCCGTAAACGTCGATTGGCGCCATCGAATTTTACCGAACGTTCGGCTGCTTAGAGTTCGGTAAAAAAAATTTAAGTGTGTAGTACCTTTAACACAACCGGTTTTACATCACCCCCTTTTGCGCATTTCGCTTCCCACCATCCACAAACATGTGACTGTGCTGGATTGTGCTGCTCTAGAAAAACATGAAATTACCACAAAATTAATTTTGATGCCCATTTCACGCACCTTTCGAATGTCGATTGGTCAAACGAGAATTTATCTGTTGTGAAACGTCATAGCTCTCAGGCGTGGGGTACTCTTCAATTGCGTGAACTAAAGCGACTGAAGAACAGCGACATCGACAGCGTAAATATCGGCGGTTTAAAACTACTATTCGCTATGACGGCACCGCACGACCTCTTTTCCACCTACAGAACTGCACGTAGTTGAATGCGTGAAAATTATTTTCGACATATTCTGTCTTTTGCCCTCTTTAACAAATCGCTATTCTGCTTCACGCAAACTCGAAACTAATGTAGGTGTCTCCACTGCGGCGCCGTCATAGCGAATAACGGGGCTTGACTTCAACCACCAGGATTACCATCGCCTTTATATTCATTTGACAATATCGTATCAGCCACGCAGAATTTGAAAAACTTATATATGGGGCATTTGTAGAGCAAGTTATTATCTACAATTTTCCTGAATAAAGTAAGGCTGCATCTTTTGTAGTTACGATGCTAAAATGCTCCTACACCATTGGTAGCTAAGTGAACGTTCATTTGATTACCAACGGGTAGCAGCAGTATAGCGCCATAAATATGAAAGATGCAGCTTAACTTTGTTAAGCAAATTGTCATCTGTCTGTCGCGTGAGAGTAGGCTTCGTTGGCTTCTCTCTTGATTTGCAACATTGGCGCTAGCTTCTAACTCGATCAACTAAAACATGTCAATATTTTTTTGAAACGATGGTTCTACAATTGATGAAGGGACGGTAGGGGAAAGAAATGAAAATTTTAGTGAAGGAGGGGAAAGAGCGGAAAGGAAGGGGGGGGGGGGGTATTGGTAGCTATGCTTGACAAGTAGTCATTTTGACTCCTACCTTTTGTCCAATACTGGAAGGTGCATGAGTCGAACCAAGCTGTAATCTGAGATTATAACCGGATTCGAACCCACAACACCCTCCAGAATCCGGTTATAATCTCAGATTACAGCTTGGTTCGACTCATGCACCTTCCAGTATTGGACAAAAGGTAGGAGTCAAAATGACTACTTGTCAAGCATAGCTACCAATACCCCCCCCCCCCCTTCCTTTCCGCTCTTTCCCCTCCTTCACCAAAATTTTCATTTCTTTCCCCTACCGTCCCTTCATCAATTGTAGAACCATCGTTTCAAAAAAATATTAATATATGTATGACCTCATTCCAAGGTCAAGACTAAAATCTTGAGATTAGTCTAAAACATGTCAGTTGAGACTCTCATAAAAAGTCCGATATTAAGTTCTTTGAGTTGTATTCATCTAAGAATTATTTTAAATTGATATGACTGATAATGAAACACCCAAGCGATGGCGCATACAATATTGGTAACTTTCGATTAAGCTTAAAATACCAATTTATGTTTCAAATCCCTATATATTTCATATGTTTCAACACAGATTGAAATGTCCGTTTTCCTTTTATGAACGCTTGTAGTTCACAATAGGATAGCAACCGTGTTCATTATAGGAAGTCTAGAGTATTATGCATAGAAAGGGTCCAGTAATTCGCTAATCGCTATGTAAGCACAAAGCGATCTCTTGTACTCTCATGGAACTACTATTTGGAAAGATTGTAAAAATTTGGTGCAAAGTTTTGTCTATCCTTTTTACTCTTTAACAAACCTGTGCACCGACTTCACAAATAGAACAAACTTCGGAAGGTGGTAGCACCGTTTCGCGCACATAGCGAATGGCGATATTTTTGCATTGTTTACCGTATAATTGACCCTCACTTGTAGAAACCCGAAACCCAATATTTTTGCATTGTTAACCGTATAATTGACCCTCAGTTGTCAAAAACCCGATAATCTTTAATTATATTATTTGATGGTACTAAGCTGCGCAAAGTCGACCAAGTTTACGACCTCGGTATCTTACTGGATAATAAACTGACATTTAATTTGTACCGTGAATCAATCTTCTCTAAAGCATCGTGGCAACTTAGATTTATCTCCAAGATTGGGAGAAACTTTAAGGACGCTCACTGCCTTAAATCGTTATATTGCGCCCTCGCTCGTCCGCTTCTGGAAAATTATAATATCTGGTTTGGTTCCCGAGGCAGCTTACGTGGATCATACGAATTGACTGCGTACAAAGAAGATTAATTAGACTTGCTTTGCGTCATCTTCCTTGGCGAAATCCAGAAAATTTGCCACTCTTTGGAGATAGATATCGTCTACTTGATCACGACACACTGGAACGCAGAAGTAAAATGCAACAGGCGATATTTGTAGCTACAATCCTTAACGGTGAAATTGACTATCACAACTGTTATCCATGCTCAATTTCCGGCCATCGGAACGACCTTTACGGTCAACGGGACTGCTGCAGACACAGTTCCATTGGACGGCATTTGGATCTTGCGAGCCAATGACGGAATGTATAAGAACGTTTACAAAAGTGGAAGAGTTGTTTGACTTCGGCGAACCATCGCGCGTGTTTGCAGTAAAATTAAAAAGATCTAGGTTACTTTACTTCATGTAGATTATTTTGTGTGTCAGATAAATCACCAACAAATAAATAAATAAAATGTCGATTTTAAGACATTAATAAATATATGCAGCTAAAATTTTATAAACTAAAATGTGTGTTATGGTTAGTACTATCTATTTTATGTCATATATCCTCAAAAATAACTAGAACAAGCTAATAAATACGGCAATCATACCCAAGGGTCAATTATAAGAAAGGGTCTACTATAGGTTAACTTACGCACTTTTTGGGTAGATTTTATATGTGTGTACACCACATTTTTTCCTGTATGGTCTCATCACTGCGACCAGTATCGTTGATCTATTGTGATATGTGATATCGCCCGGGTGTTTGCTGTATGACCCGCACAGACGACATAGAAACGACATAGACGCATAGAACAGACGACACTATTAACACGGGGCACAACACGTACCAATATTTTTGAAACGGGGGTTCTACAATTGTATATTTTAATTTCCCCAAAGAGTGGGGGTTTTCACCTCATTTGATAGCCCGTCGTTTTCTGAATCTAACAGTTCTTGTTTTAATTCAATTAAGTCAATATTTAATGAAAAAATAATAAAAATCAAAAATAGAATGTTCTGCTGTTTGACATATATCAACCAAGCTGATTGATTGAAATGATGTCAGAAGTTCTCTCCCTCTCTTCTATCTTTCTGATAGAGCTCTTCATTTTAACGATTTTGACCGAGCTTTTGACAGCTACCATATAAAATCTGTATCGCCCGATGACCATAGTTTTTTCAAACTAATTGAAAAATTTTTCAAATTAAAAAAATGCTTTTTTTATTACTTTCACTCGTCAAATTTGAAAAAGTCTTCATGTGACGATACAGTGACATCATATGTTACCATCAAATGTGAAAGTTTATATACCGCTAAAATACCCAATTGAGAAGGAACGGTAGGAGAAGTAATGAAAATTTTGTTTTGGAATGGTGGGGAAAGAGCGGAAAGGTGAGGGGGGGGGGTAATTGGTAGCTACGTTTAACAGGTAGTCGTCCAGCTCTATGGTTCAAAGGTACATGGGTACCAGCGAGCCACATGCCCTGGCGGGCGTTGTGGGTTCGAATCAGGCTATAATCTCAGATTATAGCGTGATTCGACCCATGCACCTTCCAGCATTGGACAAAACATAGGAGTTACAACGACTACTTGTTAAGCGTCGCTACCAATAACCCCCCACCCTCCACTTTCCGCTCTTTCCCTTCCAATCGGCAATTCAAGGCTCATAAAAAATTGAAAAATTGAGATATCGAAAAATGGCTATGTAACAATTTAGATAATTCATTTTTACCTACTGGAAAAAATTTTCAGCCAAATCGGGTCACTAGATTCTGAGATACACGTACCGTCAGATGAACAAACATGGTATCGAGAAAAACGCGTTTCGTACAACGATGCGCTTCCCTTGAGGTGACCGACCAGTTTTTGCCGTAACTTTTCAATGAAAAAATCCTTTTGGCATGACATTTCTGAAGGTATGCACACTTAAATTTTTAAACGTTCAGCAGTTCCAATTCCGTCAAAAAATTGCGGTATTCTGTAAAAAAAATTGTGTGTAAGCCTCTCAAAAACGCGAAAAAATAAAATTTGATATTTCCGATTTTCCAGAATAGGGTCCCCCCTTAATAGTAATAGTTATGTGTTATAGATAGTTAACTTTATTTTATCGACCTCTGAAGACATTTCTCTGGTTGTACTTCATTTAGACATATCTGCAAATATTAAAAAAAGTAAATAAAAATTCATTTCCTATTCTACACTCTTAAATGAGCAACTTGTAAACAGGTTGGATTTAACTAAAACTTGGTTAACACTACTCAAAATGCCCCTAAAGTGTACAAGCTCAGATTTGAGAAGAAAATTTAATCAATTTTGGCTACCTGTTCCCAATAATTGAATTACTCGCTGTGACAAACAACACAATTTTGAGTTTCGACTACCAACTATTTGATTGAAAATAAGTTTCAATCTCTGAGTAATCTCAGAGTCTGAATTTGTACAGTTATAAATTTGTATACTGTATAAGTTTGAGTGCTTTAAACCAAGTTTTAGCTTAATCAAGCCTCTATACTCGTAAATTAGTTTAAGAGTGTAGTCTAGTAGAAAATAACTGTTATATGGTTTGAAATATACGTCTAAATTTATATGTATTCGACGAATGTATAGCAAATATATGATAATATATATCACACACTTAAAAATTTAAGTGCATGATTTGATTTTTATGTCAAGGTAAAAGTTATATTATAGCGAGTTACGTTATATGCGAATTACGTTAGTTGCTTTAGTTGCAGGTGGCCTTATATCAAGGTACTACACTACTGTCAAGTGAATATTCTCATAAACTAAGTGCATTCAATTGATTAAATTCTATACGAGTTATAACACATTCATTATGCACACACGTCAGATGTATATTTTTTTATTTTCAGCTATTCTGCCTCTACTCGCATAACAGGCTCATTTATATTGGAAACTCCATGGAAAATGACTGTTATGTGAATTGCGGCAATATTCTGGTCACCAGTTCAGTTATAGAAAGTCGAGCAAAAAAACGCATTCATTGGCATAACTCATTGCATCGAAACTCACCTTTGGGATGATTTCAAACAACTTCAACTATGTTGGTCGAAATTGAGTTTAGCACACACCGTAATTGAGTTTATATACAGACGAATTTAATAGGGATAACACTTTTAGTCCATTGAAAAAGAGTAAAATAAAATTTCAACATTTCAATTTTCTTGATATGGATATTGCCCATAAATAAATAAACACATTTATAAATCTGCGAATAGACTCTTATTTTCTATCAAAATATAACTAATAACATAAGAGCAGAGTTTAATACGTTGTTTGATATAGAAATGATCAATAGCATGCACATTATTCTACGATAATACCAGACACAAGAACTGTTCAGTTATTACAATTGAAGTCACGATTCAAATACACTAACATTTGAATTTTTGAAATAATTGTCTGTGCTTGGCTGTATTAAAAACATAACAAACCTGTTTGTTTCGGGAAATCTGCACCCAGTAATCTCTTTTCTCGTTTCCTAGCGTTGCTGCTGTCGTATTTGCATTTAGTTGCCGATGAAAAATCAATACACACGAGAAAAATAATTGAAAACGGAGAGGACTACGGAGTTTGCGCCAAACAAGCCCTTATTATCTATTCTCTAGCTATCAGTGTGCCCGAGTTTTATTCGCTTGTGTTTGGTTTATGTCTACGACAAACATACACGTATGAAGTCTTTATTCCAGAATAAGTTACTAGGAACGTTGAAATACTTAGGCTACTCGAGAGTTTTTAAGATTAAACAATACTTAAAGTAATCATGTTGAAACGGTTAGAATCGTGCCAACAAGCTGTTTTTTACGCAAGGGAGAGCTGAAGGTTAAGAAAATAGTTTTTATATTATTGCACCTGGCAGCAATTTTACGAGTCGTACAAAATTTCATTTTTTAATAAAAATTATCCTATACTTACTATCCTTACATCCTATACTTACTAAATACATTGAAAATAAGCTTGTCAAGCAAGGAGGGGTGCAGTGGGGAGGCAATAATGAAAGACTGATGGCTCAAATTGCTAAATTGCAAACATGTGTGGTAACGGTAAACGCAGAAAATAACCACGCTAATAATTTTCGCGTGGGACTCTAAATAGGTGGAAACTCCGCAATATATGCGTTTCTCTTCCCTGGTGACGTATAATTCGGTTATAAAACAATATTATCTTTTAAATGATTAAATGTAAGATTCTGCGAAACTCTATATTCCGCGTTATGGTCAACCGAGAATTGGTGTTCCGCAAAATGATATTCGTCGGAATGGTTTTTAATGATGGCGAATATTTAAATGCTATCCACTTTATTTTATCAGGCTAAGAAATGGGGGGAGTTGTTTTCTACTTTACTGTGAGGGAAATTTGTATATTAAAACACCCATGAACTCCCCAGAAACTTGCAAAACTCGAGATTGTGACAAAGGTCATTCGAGATTCACGATTTATGTCCAACACAGTTTAATTTATGGCAACTGAGAAATACGACACCATATCTGAACGAAAAAGTGGGCTGGTACCGAATGGCTGAAACACAAATGGCCGAATCACGAATGGCCGAAATCCAAATGGCCGAATTTCAATAACAGTCACAGAAGGCCGAATCACGAATGGCCGAATCACGAAAGGGCGAAATTTTTTGGAATGCCTAAAAAACTACTCAATAACAAACCATGAATTGGCAAATAACATTAATCAAACAAAAAACAAACTACTACTATTAAACAAACAAAACATGCTTTACGAACGCCTTTGTGTAGCGCTTAATAAAAGCGCAACTGCGTCAACAAAATTTTTGCTGCTCATTTTGTGAACATTAACACATTTCAAGTAGATTTTTTCGTCTATTTCTCGGCGCGAATTCGGAACATTCCCCTGAAGAATTCTAAGGATGTTCCCCTCTATCGCGTTTTGCTCCACCCGCAGCTCTGTGATGATCCTGGTCATTGACAGATGATGGGAACCAACAATGGTTGTCCATCGTTGGTGCCGTGCTTCCAAGCTGTTTGTGGTCCGCGGTAGCTTGTCAATGACAGGCTTAAAATTTGACCACTGAGTGGGGTGAAACAATGGTCTTTTATTCCGGTTCCTCCCATTTATGTAAATATTCCGAAAATATGTAAGGAAATTCTCCAATTCTTCAGGCATCGTTCCTTCTATCGCGACGTACGCCTCCTGTATCCGATTTTGCGGCAGAAAAGACAAAGTCTAGAATGTTTATTACATTATAAAAACATCAAATAAAAGTAGGGTAAATGATTTTGAAATGGACCTAGTCGAATTCTGATCTTGAATGGACCTATTTTTAAATAAGAATTTTAGGATATAATTATCAAGTCTTTGTACTGTATTTAGCTTTTATGTTTATCTTTAATCATTTCTGAACGTAAATATATTAAAATTAAATTAAAATTATAGCCAAAACCACTTTATTGCCGCTTATTTAAAAGTAGCTGTTTTTCAGCGTTTTGGCAGTCACCATAGAGTATTTTCAAACTGTTACTACCCGGAACCCTTCTGGTTTGAAATAAAACAATACTCTTAAAATGATGCTAAAATATGTGTAATTTCAATTTAGGTATTTAAAAATTCAGTAAAACTAGTAAAATCTTCAAATTCCTTAAAAATGTTAACCCCCTTTTTTGATCTTGAATGGACCTAGTATTGATTTTAGAATGGACCTAGTTTTGCGCTCCGAGACATCACTGCCGGTAGCTATCATTGCCTACCACCAACGAACACGCCGTTGTATATTCCATAAAACTGCTTGTTGTCACTATAGTATCTCCGTTTATAATTAATCTATAAGCACGGGATATTGAAAGTAGGCTTGATTTATAGCCTAAATAAAAACTTAATTATATTGATAAAACTAACTATCACTCATGCTTTTTCGTAGTTGCTTCATAGTGTTTGTACATTGTAGCCTCTAGTTTTGAAACTAAAAAGTCTTCCTAATTAGTTAGCTAACATATGTCATTTTATGCTTAAAATAATATAAACTTAATTTGTACAAAATCAGTATTGTACAAAAATTTTAACCATCATTGATTAAAAGATAAGATGGATCAAAAGATAAGAGGGATACTAACTGCCTTCTGTTAAGGGGGCATAGTACCTTTTCAATTTTTTAAAACCTAAATTTTTTTATTGATTATTTCGAAAGATTAACATTTTGACCATATGTGTTTGAAGTCGTTTGCATGAATTCCAAATATTGACAAAGTTACAGCTATTTGTACCGCGCATGTCTGGAGCGATTAAACAACGAGTAAAAACTTCAGCGTTGTTTTTCTCGAAACCAGGTTTTGAAAGTCGGTACCATAAATATCTCAAGAACGGCTCAAGCAATTTTTATGATTCTTTTTTTGATTGAAAGCCAACAAAATTATCTAGTGTTTGACCCATCCTTTTCTTGATATTGTAATTTTTGAATTTTTTAGAAATGTTTAAAGTCAATTTTTTCGCTTAAAAACCATACTTTTATGTTTCAATGTCCGCCATTTTGTTGTGTGTTCGAATTCTAAAAAAGGATGGATCAAACACGAGATAATTTAATGTTCTTTCATCTCGTTTTGGAATTTTTCAGTTCGGATAAGCCCCCCCAGCGCCAATCCATGGTACCACAATTCATGGTTTTTTTGAACGACTATCTTCAAGGAGCCGTAGGGGCAAGGGGAAGAGGTTCCCTTATGAAAACAAAATTGCAAATATTAGTATAAAATGCAATGTTTCAAATGCAAAAAACCCGATTCAATTTGCCTTTTGCGTTATCGAGAAAAAATTATTTGAAATTAGGCAAAAAATATGGTGTAAAAGGTACTATGCCCCTTAAAAAAAAACTATTTTTGCTTCATTTGCATTTAGCACAAAACCAGTTACACTTAAATTTTTCAATTGGATTTTACGTATTTGTATTAGCACGAAGCAAAAGTGTAATCTATATAATCTATATAAGTAATCTATATAAGTAGAGCAAAATTTTCCCAATTTATTCGCCCTATGTAAAAAAATTCCCAAATTATGCTAAACGGGACAATTCTTGTATCATTAAAAGTAATGCACAGAAGAATGAAACAAGTTATTTGAGAATACAATTCTGAAGATTTATATATAGCTTTATTGTATAGGAAACTCTAATATTGGAACTTCGAATTGAGAATTCGAAGCTAATATTCCAAACTCTATTTAAAGTGGTTATCCCTGCTAGATAGTTAACTACGGGCAACATCGTAAAAATGGTTGGAATCAAAATTTTTTTCATGGACAAATAACGCCCTGTATTTTCCATATAAATACAGCAAAAAGTTTTGTTGTAAGTTTAAGTTTTGACAAAACTCAGATGAGAAATAGTTTAAACACGTTAATCAAGCATATACCAAAGCTTCAAAACACCTTTAGCGCGCTGACCGAAAACCCTAAGGTCAATAAAATTCAACCGGATCCTGTAGTCACAAAATCAGACTCGTCTGAGTAAAAAGAAGCAGCCACTTCTGATGGTTAAGAACGCCAACTTCCTCACCCTCGTGAAACTTTGTGATGCCCAACCGCCCTACAAAATTACCCGGTTTGGCAATAAAATCATCTGTGTGTCAATGGAGGATTTAGAAATTAGGTAAAGGCCTGGATAATAATATGGCGCAAAAAATATAAATTTTGGATCAATATCTGGACCATTTTCGAACTGGATATGCCTAAAAAAATAATATTGTATTTGATAATTTTCTAGTTTAGTTAAAATAATTATGAGGCTCAGAATAAAGTAAAATTGGGCCATTACAAATATTTTTTAAAGTTTTTGTCCTTCCGGTGTTGGGCCACTAAAGGGGGGGGACAAAGTGAATTTTTTAATCGAGCAAAAAACATGGGTTTGAAGCATTTTTATTTAAAGTTTCAGCGTGAAAACCAAATCTGTTCTTGCTTTTAATATATACGTATATACGTTATTATTTTCCATGCAAAAATGTACGAAAAAAGGCAAAAACGAGAGAATTTTTTTTGGACGATTTTCGGAAACTCCGAATTCGAATTTCCATTTCTGTTTCGTGCTAGAAGTGTTAAGTACACTCATTTTTCGAGTTTTTCAGGCTGTAGAGCCCACGGACAATTGATTTTATACTCATATCCTCAAAATTTTTTTTAGCCACACGATTTTTCAAGTCAATTTCCAAAGGGGGGGGTGACAAAAACTTAAAAAATATTTTGCAAAGGCCTTATATTCCGCCGATAAGTAAGCAGGTTGACTTCACATCACCTTTTGGTCGATTGACAGATAGATTAAAAATCAGTTTAGTAAAATATTCAAAATCATGCAACCGTACTAACGTTGTACTACATCATCCGTGGTCGTATCTTATACACAACCCCTCTGATTTTTTTCTTGGGGGATGTAAAGTTTTCTTTAAGCACCTCTCCCCTCTGACTTGTGACAAAATTAATACCTCCTTGTCCACCGGAATTGAGTGACTCTGAAATCTAAAATATTCATTTTTGAAACTTCCTATTTTCTATCTGGTACAGTTCTTCATCGACTATCATTTAAAATTAAAACCTAGTATCTAAGCTTACCTTTAAACCTAGTAGAATTACCAAGTCTAATTTTTTCAAGCACCATTTACAGTATGATTTCGAATTTGACAACAAATGCGTGTCGCCTATGTTGCCAAAATCGAAACCGTGGCAAAATCTAGACCATTTTTTAACTGAAAAAATTGCATATAAATGTGTCAAAAATTGAATAATTACCACTAATTAACGAATTTTTCACGATTGCGACGGTTTTACATTCAAAATGTTCGACAGAGGCTGTCGCAAACCTTTAGATGCTTTGCAGTAAGACGTAGTCCTACGTCAGTAAAAGTCTGACCTTTCGAAATATGTAGTCACTAAATAAAAACTCGAACCCCACTGTACTTGATAAACTACGTTTAATACAAGTTATATTACATATTTTTAATGAATGGTTTAAATTTTTGAAACTAATAGGCGACATAATTTTTTTATGACGTGGAAATCGTTTCAACCATATCTGAACAACAGGTAATAATAAATTCCCAATATACAAATGTCACACACAGATACATACACAACGCATATCAAGTCACTGAAACATTGTTCAATTATTGGGCTGACATAAAAACAAGACCCTCGGTGACTGTGACCGATTTCAAATTTTTCAACCGACTTTCATACCTTTCTAACAGAGTATAAGAAAGGTAAAAGCTGTTCAACCTTGTGTCCTATTAATAAATAACAGTAGTATAGTTGTACTATTAAAAAAAAATTCTTTGTTATTATTTTGTTCATTTACATGGAAGAAACTATGACAATCCTAATTTAGGTCCATTTCAAAATCAAAAATAGGTCCAATTCAAGATCATGTTGGGTCCATTCAAGATCAAAAAAAGGCTTTGGCAAAAAACGATATATTTAATAAAAGTTTCATCAATTATACATTTTTAAAGTACTGATAATGTAGAAAAAAGGTGGTACTTTCCAACAAATAGTAACATCACCACATATTATTTATAAATGACGAGTAAATTGAGCAGGAGTGCGAGTGGTGGTGTTAAAAAGCGCTAAATAGGTCCATTCAAGATCAATTACCCTACTTTATCGACAAACCTGCAGCCATTTTACCGCCATGAATATGTCTGTGTTGGTCGAGTAATGTTGTTTTAGTCCGCGTATATTTAATTGTTTTATTATATTTTGTGTGAAATGAAAAAAGCATAAGAAGCATTCCGCTTCTGCTTGTTTTTATTGAATAGTATCCCATCAATGGAAAGCATCGGTTTTCCTCTCTGCGACAACACAATTTTAACGACAGGTGCACTTTCTTCGTTATTGAAACCAGCAACATCGGATGAATCGCCGGATGCACTCATTTTTCACAGGACAACTACCAACTACCGTGCGGAAAGCAAACCGTGTTCAACAACAATGGACTTACATGTGCGGTCAACAAAGATGGACACGGCGAAATATTGAATGAAATATTTCGGCCGCTTTAGTAATAGGGTAATAAACTTGTAGTTTACTGCATTTATTTCTTTATGAAAATCCATGACAGTAAGAATAAAATTACAAAATCTATACCTATAAAGAAGGATTTCTGTCTGTCTGTCTGTCCGTATGTTCCTTATAGAATCGAAAACTACTGAACCAATCGGCATGAAAATATGCATGTAGAGGTTTTTTGGGGCCAGGAAAGGTTTTAGTGATGGTTAGAAACCCCTCCCCCCACTAAGAGGGGGGGCTCCCATACAAATGAAACACAAATTTCTGCATAACTCGACAACTAATCAAGCAAATAGAACAAAATTTGGCATGTGGGTGTTTCCGGTGACAAGAATTTATTCTATGGTAAATTGAGACCCCTCCCCTCTTTATAAGGGGAATTATAACTCCTCTCCTCTTTAAAAGGGGGGGCTTCCATACAAATTTCCTCATAACTCGAGAACTAATCAAGCAAATGGAACCAAATTTGGCATGTGAAGGTTTTCGAGGGCAAGAATATTTTCTATAGTAAATTAGGACCCCTCCCCACTTTAAGAGGGGGGGCTCCAGTACCAAACAAATACAATTTTCCTCATAACTCGAGAACTAATCAAGCAAATGGAACCAAATTTGACACGTGGGTGTTTTTGGAGACAAAAATTTTTTCTATGATGAACTGGGACCCCTCCTCACTTTAGGAGGGGGGGCTCCTATACAAATGAAATACAAATTTCCTCATAACTCGAGAGCTAATCAAGCAAATGAAACCAATTTTGACATGTGAAAGTTTTCGAGGGCAAGAATATTTTCTATGGTGAATTAGGACCCCTCCCAACTTTAAGAGGGGGGGCTCCTATACAAACGAAATACAAATTTCCTCATAACTCGAGAACTAATCAAGCAAATGGAACAAAATTTAGCACGTGGGTGTTTCTGGAGACAAAAATTTTTTCTATAATGAACTGGGACCCCTCCTCACTTTAGGAGGGGGGGGGCTCCTATACAAATGAAATACAAATTTCCTCATAACTCGAGAGCTAATCAAGCAAATGAAACCAAATTTGGCATGTGAAAGTTTTCGAGGGCAAGAATATTTTCTATGGTGAATTAGGACCCCTCCCAACTTTAAGAGGGGGGCTCCTATACAAACGAAATACAAATTTCCTCATAACTCGAGAACTAATCAAGCAAATGGAACCAAATTTGGCACGTGGGTGTTTTTGGAGACAAAATTTTTTTCTATGATGAATTGGGACCCCTACCCACTTTAGGAGGGGGGGCTCCTATACAAATGAAATGCAAATTTCCTCTTATCTCGAGCACTAACCAATCAAATGGAACCAAATTTGGCATGTGGGAGTTTTAGATGGCAGAAATTTTTTCTATGGTGAATTACGACCCCTTCCCCTTTTAAGAGGGGAGCTCCCATACAAATGAAATTCAAATTTCCTTATAACTTGAGAACTAATCAAGCAAATGGAACCAAATTTGGCATGTGGGAGATTTTGGAGTCTTGAATTCATTTTACGATAGTTAGAGACCTCTCACCCCTGTGGTAGGGGGATAAGGACTCTCATACAAATAAAACAGAAATTTTTGCGAAACTCGAAAACTAATCGAACTCAAGAAATTCGAGACTCTTCCATAAAATATTAGTCAATACAAGACCACAAAAACTATCTATAGTAACACTAGATCATTCAGGACGAGACGGTCGCGAGTGTTGCCGGTGACCCGCCGTCGGAAGCGCCGCCCACTGGGGGGCTTGCAAAACTCGAGATTGTGACAAAGATCATCCAAGATTCATGATTTATGTACAACACAGGTTAATTTGTGGCAATACGAAGTTTGTCGGGTCAGCTAGTATAATATAAGCATATATCTACGAAAGATAATTTTTATAATGGTTTTTACCTCATATTTCTTGATTATAAATACATCTTCATTATAAGTCGCGAGACGTATTTACCGTGTTAGTAGCAAATGTTTCCTAGATGATTCAGGGCGAGACGGCCGTAGGCCGCGAGTGTGCGCCGGTAACCCGCCGTCGGAAGCGCCGGTCACTGCGGGGAGGCAGCCCCCCGCAGAAACCACTACTATTTAGGTGCATGCATTTTCCTAGGTTTACTGTCTATTAGGGATTATCCCTTAGTTAAGTCCGAACGAGCGGCAGCGAGTAAGGATATCATGTACCCAACGTTTGCGCAGGTTGAAGGCTATGAAAATTTTCGGTCGAATATGACATTCGGCCATTTGTGATTCGGCCATTCGTGATTCGGCCATTTGATATATTATGCCATTCGTTATTTCGGCCATTTGTGTTTCGGCCATTCCTAGGTAATCCGAAAAAGTTATATTTCACGCCAGATAGAACATATAAGTACCAAAATGGAGGCAATATACCTTCGAAAATTTTGACAATAGAGGTTTTCCGTCAAAATTTTTTTTTCATTAAATGTTCGGTTTTGACTCTTAAGAATAGTATACAGTTTCAAGCGAAGTGAAAATTGAAGCAGGTGAAAAAGTGTGTCTTTTCGCTCGCGGAAAATAAAGACTGTGGATCTCTTCAAAATTTCATGAGCTTTCGGTTTACAGTTCATGCGAAGTGAATTGAAGGGTTTACAGTTCGAGCGAAGTGAAAATAAATTTAAAGCCAATGCGGTATTTACAAGTGGGGCAATGGTGCTGCAGTAGTTAAGTGTAGCGCAAAACATTATCACTACATTTTTGGAACCGAAAAACCAGGGGTGACATTGCGCATCTCGTTTCGAGTGATTTTCGTTCGTTTCGACCACGTTAAACAAATGGGCGTCTCGAACTACCCCGTAACAAAGTGACAGTTATTAACAGTTTCCCATAACACCCGCCAGTGTCAAAAATGTCGCGACGATCGTTTTTACGTGCCGATCAAAATTGACGCACCTTCGATTTCCAAAGGAAATGTTAATTTTTGTTACGTTAAATGTGAACGCAAAAAGCTGTCTGGACAACGATTTGAAAAGTGCATATTGATTATTTCAGTATTGTTTCATGTTTTCGGTAAAACTGTTTGAATTCTTGGTGGGTTGTTTGATTGATTTGTCTACAAGATAAAAAGCGGTATTTATTACAAAATTGTCACTCTTGTGTACGAGTTGTCTGCTCTAAAGTATTTAAATATAGCGTGTTTCATTGAAAGATATCCAAAATGAAATGCTCTTTCATGATTGCTGGATCGATTTTGTCGTTAACAGAACAGGTTAAGCAAAATTCAAGAGTAAATCCAAGCAATAGAGATCGTTGCAGTTGTACAAAAACACTCTGTTACATGACAGAACCAAATAGAGCATGTTATTATGACAGAAGAACCAGTTATGCTGCTATTGTCATTACCACGGAAACGTTTTGATACTTGACATAATGTTGTCAGTTCGTAAAATACTCTATTGAAATAATAAACCAATTTAGATCTTATATGCACAAGGGATTTTTTGCCAAAACAAATGATAATAAACTCTTTCTTAGATATTTACGCCGCTTTCAAACATCTGTCGTGAACCATGAACCAGCAGTTTTAGGTACGTTTGATTAGTATGGGAGCTGTCACATTGTTACCGGGTTGGTCTCGAACGAAAATCACTCGAAACGAGATGCGCAATGTCACCCCAGTAATAACGGTTAGGCGTGACGTCCAATTCTACAAAAAATCTGCATTGCTTGTTGCGGTATGTTTTTGGAGTCATAAAGTTTTTGTTGCCAATATTGCTGATTGCAAGGAAGATTGTCCAATCAATAAGTGAGGAATCGCTCATAAAAGTGCTATTTTGGCTTAAATCGTTTCGTTGTCTTCAGGGCACTTATTGCTTTGAATGTAACGAAAAAGTGCGCCGAAGATACCGAAACGATTTAATGCAGGATCGCACTTTTATGAGCGATTTCGCACTTTGGATGGTACAATTTTCCTTGCAATCAGCAATATTAATAAATATTTTCCTTTTCCACACCTCTACACACTCATTGGCTTGAAACGTCAAGTTTTCGCTAGCTGCAGCCTTGTTCACGAGCGTAGGCCGTAGGCGCATACGAAAGAAAAGTACCCAAGTGAAAAAGATGTCACCCACAATCTTTAATTTCGGTGGATCACGTTTGTTTACAGTTCCGAGTGAAGTGAAATGCAGCTTTTGCGCTAGTGAAAAAGTTGAACGTTTTGTATGGGATTTTCACTTCGCTCAGAACTCTATACTAGGCTTTAGGCTGTGAACCATTTCGCGAAATTTTTAACTTTTTGGTTAAAATTTGACAGTTCGATGGTTTTTCGAAAATAACCCTGCTTGGGAACATAGTTAGTTTTGACAGTTCGATGGTTCGCTTACGAGAACCAATGAGATAGGCCACAGGTGAGGAAAGAGCTTCGATGTGTTTAACTGATTTTTCCTTGAATTTTTTTTCACCAATGTATGGATGTTTAACATATAACAAATTTGTTTATTCAACCCGAAATGAAATGAGATAAATTTTATCTATCAAATAGGAGCAAATGAACACCAAAAATTCATCCAATTCCAACCTGGACTAAATAAATAAATTCGCTGTTATATTGCCCCTTTTATGAATATTTTTTTTTTTTTTTTTTTTTTTTTTTTTTTTCCCTCCACTGACCCCCACACCAAAGAGCTCAGAAAGAGCCCCCTGGTAGTGGACACTTACAAAACAAAATATTAAAAGAAAAACGCGGAGATTTAATTAACAACAATTAACAACGAAGTGAGAACCCAGTGGAACTTAGTTCCTTTGAAGGGTTTCACGTACAAAACGGAAAAATAATTTACAAAACATGAAAATAATTTAAACATTGATAACGTAAATTACAATTAAGAATGCAGGAAAAAACCAGCAGGAGCCAGAAAAACCTACATTTGCAAAATGGTGAACAGATCTATGTAATATATTCATTCACGTTCCTGATTAAGTGATGTTTCAGTCTGTTTTTAAAGAGAATGTTATGTGTTATTCCTTTCAGTTCATTGGGGAGCGAGTTATACTTTAATGGACCATAATTTAGAATGCGCGACAGGCCTAGGTTCGTGCATGCCCTATTTCTCAAAAGTTCATTCACATGTCTGGTGTTCTGAGGATTGACCCTAGTGGAGAAACAAATATTGTGATGGAATTTAGGGTTGTGCAAGACATTGTGTACAAACGCGATCGTTTGAGAGTCACACAAGCCTCGAATGGGAATAACTTTGTGATGTAAACTTGTATAAAGTGAAACTGTTGAGTATAGGTGAGGTAAACCGTAAATTACTTTTAAGCATCTATTCTGCAAAGTTTGTATTTTTTTAAGTTTAGATTTAGCAGCGTGACCCCAAACAATAACTAAATATTGCAGTATGGAATGAATACATGCGTAATAGAATCTTAGCAATGCTTCATTGGGAACAAAACAACGCACTCTTTTCATGAGACCACACAATGCTGCAATTTTACTCGATACATGCTTAATATGAGCATCCCATGAAAGGGAAGAATCTAAATGCAGTCCTAGGTACTTAAAAGATGGAACTTTTTCAATGGACAAGTTACCAATCGATGGGTCAGGGTGTTGAAGTATTTTTTTGCGCGGCGAATGGAAAACCATATATTTTGTTTTAGCGAGATTCAGAGTAAGATGATTGCCATTAAAATATTCCATAAGAGTCACTAAATCCGTTTCGATGTCTGTTACAATTGATTGAGTACTAGACCGAGGGTAAAATAGAGCTGTGTCATCTGCAAAGAGCCTCGGTATTCCACGCAGCTTTAAGTTACCGAAGTCATTTATGTACACTAGGAATAGTAGAGGACCTATGTTGCTTCCTTGGGGAACTCCTATATCGATTGGGCGCAAACTACTACGTACACCATTAATTGACACATATTGTTGTCGATTTGATAGGTAGCTCTTTATTAAGTCGTTTGCTACTCCTCTCACCCCGTAACGATCAAGTTTTTTCAGAAGAATTTCGTGGTCCAAAGTATCAAATGCTTTTTTGAGGTCAATAAATAAACCCCCTACTATTTTTTTTTGATCAATTTGACCAATTAACTCATCAACGAGTTCAGTGATGGCAGTCGATGTGCCACAGCCTTCTCGAAAGCCATACTGAAATTTATATAAAACATTGTTGGCACAAAAGAAGTTTACAAGCCGACTAGTTAATAACTTTTCCAATATTTTGTTAATGACAGACAATGTTGAAATTGGACGATAGTTGGATGGATCACAATTATCTCCAGATTTGAAAACGGGCGAAACTTTAGCGATTTTCAGTACACTTGGATAATTTCCAGTTACTATAATTCTGTTGAAAAGTTTAGCGATAACCTCTGAAAACCGGTTTATGTTTGCTTTCAGCAAATCTGCAGGAAAGTTATCATGCCCTCTACTTTTTTTAGCGTCGAGCTGATTTATTAGAACGATGACTTCATTCATACTAGCAGGTCTTAAGAAAATAGACCTACTTACACATTTAACAGTTTTCAAATAATCAAAATTATTTTTTGGAAGCTTGCTAGCTAAATTGTTCCCAATACTAGAGAAATAGCAATTGAATGCTTCAGCAACATCATGATTCGTGTCCAATTTTTTTTCGTTAACATTCAATTTGATTTGTTCATTAGGTTTAGATCGGCCGAAAATTTCATTCAGTTTTTTCCACACGTTAGAATGACTTGAACTTTTGAGCACATTTTCATAATATTCTTTTTTACATCGTTTCTTGAGAGTTTTAACCTTTTTCGATACATGAACCAGCATTTCCTTGGCTCGAACGTCATTGGGATGGCATTTAATTTTTTCGAGATATTTATTTTTAATTTGTATTAATTTCCATAGGCCATAAGTCATCCAAGGGCAATATTCACCTTTTACTTGGACAGTTTTAATAAAAGTTCTAGTACACTCAGCTAATAAATTATTATAAGTTGTAATAAGAGTATCAAGAGTAGTATCTACATCGTCGGCAACTTCAAGTTCTTCCAAAAACATTGAAAATTGATTATAAAGTTTTATACGATCAACAACGTTCACTCTCAACTCTTGTTGTCTTTTTTCATTGTTCAAGGGAAGGGACGAAATAACAGGAATGTGGTCACTGATATCACTAAAAACAGTGTGATTTTGAAGTTTCGCGGCAATGTCGATCGAACAGATGAAATGATCTAAAATATTGGAACTTGCTGGGCGAGTAGGGAAGGTATTTGTACATACATTTAGACTACTGTGATAATCATTTAATGAAGCATACCGCATCTTGCAGTGTTAATTTGACACTAGAGTGGGTTTTACTTTAATCAACTTATGAGTTGAATTCTTTTTCCTTCTTGCCCTTCTTTTTCACTTCATTTTCCTTGAGCGAAATCGTGTGCGAGATGCGACTGTGATAATTGTGTAAATCGGGGTAGTCTAAATAGGGGCAAATGTCGCAATAGAAACATATCTTCATCCTCACCTTATATATACCCTCATTGAGTAAAACAACTATCAATCTGTCAAATATGAAATGGTTCGCATTCTGAACTGATTTTAACCACTCGAGGAGAAATTTGGTTTTAGATTTCAAAAGGTCGCATAATGCATGTAAAAGGGTTGATTATGCGACCTTCTGAAAACTAAAGCGAGAAATAACCATCGAACTGTCAAATTTTAACTAAAAGTTAAAAATTTCGCGAAATGGTTCACAGCCTTAGAAATGATACCCATCACCCGTCGCTTCTCGGATGTATTACATGCCTTTTTGTTTTTTGATTAAAGCAGAGGAGCGTTTGGTGCGAAAAATGTTAGACTGAATACTGGGCAAGTTTCGATCTGCGGCTAAAAATATATTGGGTTTTAGTTCGTGGCACTGGGACTCTAACCCAGAATTTCTCGATTAGTACTCGAGTGCTTTACACATTTAAACTATACCACACCCATGTATTAATTAGTCTCAGATCTAGTTTTTGTCCTACCAGCACAGAACGGAAGATCAACTTCAAGTAAAAGCGAATTCAAAAACTGGCCACAAAAGGAATGCAAAAATCAGCAACGATTTTTTCTTACTTCGAGTAAGTTTCTCAGACCGTGCACATTTAAGCCGCTTTGACTGTGGTATAAACTGAATCTAGTCTGAACAGCATTAAGCTGAAGACAGTACGCAAATAAATAAATAAAAACCCGATTTAATCCACCTAGTGGTGAAAGGAACCTTTGTTATACGGTCTTACTTGCTATTAGAGATAGAAATCGACGTCTTCTAACGTCTACGGAACATAATTCATCTATTAGTTATCGTTGCGTAGTGCGTTGGTTTACATAAAATTTTTGATAATTAAATAAGTTTACAAAATTTGAACAAAATACGAACACTTTTAAATTTTGATAGATTCTTTTTTCATGAAATTGCTAAGTAAGGATAAGTAAGTTGTTATTAATCTGAGTAAATGCAAATAAAAGTAACTTATGAGAGGAAATCTTTTTCTTTAACATATACATTGTCTAGTAAAGGTCTAGTTTATAGGTTTTGGAACTATGCATAGTTTCCTGTAATCCTGTAATTCTATTTGAATCACATCAATAGAGTTTTCTTGAATAATTTTCTTCAATTTTATTAACCTTCGGTTACTCACGCTGTTGTATTTTATATTTTGACGTAGGACTACGTCTTACGGCAAGTTTTGAGATAGGGTGTCATTCCAAAAAATCGAAAAATGCGAGCGTCACGAAAAATGAAAGGTTTTGAGCGCTAATAGCTCAGTGGTTTTCCGATCGATTTTCAATATTCTTACACCAATCGATCGGTAAATCTTCTAAGAATTGACCCAAATGAAGAAAAGTATGGATCCTTGATGTTGAATTATTGAAAAATTGAAAATAATGAACCTATGTTTTACCAGAATTCTCGCTTCGTGATTGGTTGGAAGATTCTTTGCGATAATCTAAACCTATACCAATTTGATATCTTGGGAAGTAAGCCAAAACAAGTGACAAAGTTTTCTCATTTCAACAAGATTTCTTAACACCGCGGTTAAACCTAGACCATTTTGAT
Organism: Sabethes cyaneus; assembly: GCF_943734655.1. Taxonomy (NCBI): domain Eukaryota; kingdom Metazoa; phylum Arthropoda; class Insecta; order Diptera; family Culicidae; genus Sabethes; species Sabethes cyaneus. Next base: position 68,571,218 of record NC_071353.1, read on the forward strand.
GTCCTTGCTTGGGAAGTACGCCAGAAAGAGTGACAAAGCCCCCTCGTACCAACAGATTTCTTACGAACGCGAATAAACCTAGTCCAATTTGATGTCTGTGTTAGGGAAGTGTGCCAGAAAAAATGACACAGGTTCGTTGTCCCAACAGATCGCAAATTCTTTACTGCGAGACGATTAAACCTCGGCGAATTTGATCTGTGTTGGAAAAATGTGCTACAGCTGTAGTGTTCGGTTATAATACGACTCTGTATGAATACGCATGCTTGCCGTTTCATTAGAAGTGTAGTGGAAAGATTTGCTGTTGATAAAATAGGATTGAATTGGTAAAATCCCTTCAACGTGGGGAACCATGGGTAATAAAAATAATCTTTAGTTTCAGTAAGGTAGCAGGAAAACAATAGTTTGTGTTCTTGATTTTGTTAAGTGGTTTTCAAATGCACAATCTTTTGAGACTTGAACGTATGCAATGTTACTACTTTGATAAATGTTACATACAACGCATGTAGCATGTATATATGTTGCATATAGCATGTATACACGAAGAATGGAATGATTACAAGCATGAATACAAGCTACTATCACTACAAAGAGACTTACGTAGTCCTGCGTCACCTATATATGCGGTCGTGTCTTGTACACAACCCCTCTGATTTTTTTTCAACGCCATATTGTTATAAAATTACAAATCGTTATTTAACTAAGGTATATTCTTCAACAAACTTCTTGTGAGCAAAATTCAAATAATTATTCAATGCATTAATAATTTAAATTGTTGCGAATATGTATGCAACAAAACTATCAGCAAATGTAAAATGTTTAAAATGTATCCGTCTGCTGGTAGTCGAGTAATTCGTAGTCAAAATTAGGGTATTCTTTATAATCAAAGTTCTACAGTTCCTAAACAAGCAAACATACAGGTATACTGTTTTCAGCAAAGTTGTGTATTTTTACTATTTGTACAATTTTGTAGTACATGAAAAAGTCATACAATAATTACAAAAAGAGCAAAAAGTAGAAAAACTGAATTTACAAATGCATATACATTAAATAAATTTTTTTTTATCTTCGCTGCAGAGATAGGAGGTTACTTTCTTTAGCAAAATTTCTTGTGTTCTTTGCAGAACACATCAATGTGTTATATTGACACTGAAGAAAAATATTTTTTTATTTCACTTTTAGGGGGATTAATCAAAATTTAAATTCCACCAGACGAAAGAGCTTTCAATTTCAAGAAACTCTTCCAAAGGTTTGATAAACCTAAAACCCAGTTTTCCCAGTCAAAACTCTAGTGCGCACGTTTTCTTTGGTTTGGGGCTATTTTGCGCGTGAGTAACTGTGTTACAAAAGTTGGCGCGGGTGTTCGAGAGTTAATATCTTTTGACCGGTAAAACCAATTCTTATTAAATTTTGCATATATATTCGTAGTGTGAAAACCTCCCGTTTGATATTAAAATAATTGAAATTAGGTCAATTATCTTGGTTAAAATCATTATAAATTATTGTTAATTTTGGTGTGGTGTATACGGTTGCTCATAACTTTCAAATTAAACGTCCAATCAAAAAATCATTCAATAGCGATCTATTAGGATATATTACCCTTCAAATGAGACTAATAGCGCATAAATCAGTTTGGCCATCTCTAAGAAACAGGCGATAATTATTACCTTGTCAAAACCAGTTTTTAAGCATAACTTTTAAACTACTTTTTTATTTTCAATTAAAAATTGCTGAACAATTTAGCATTTATAAGGGCTTTCATTTGATACTAAGATCGTTGAAATCGGTCATGTAGTTCCGGAGAAACCCGTGTTACGTATTTTTCACATTTTTGCCTATAACTTTTAAACGAAACGTCGTATCACGAAACAACTCAATAGTGCTCTACTAGACAATAATACCTTTCAAACAAAAGTAATAGCGAACGATTCGGTTCAGCCATCTCTGAGAAACAGGCGATAGAAAAAATAATTACATACATACACACACACACACACACACACACACACACACACACACACACACACACACACACACACACACACACACACACACACACACACACACACACACACACACACACACACACACACACACAGACACACAGACACACACACACACAGACACACACACACACACACACACAGACACACACACACACACACACACACACACAGACACACACACACACACAGAGACACACACACAGACACACACACAGACACACACACAGACACACACACAGACACACACACAGACACACACACACACAGACACACACACAGACACACACACACACAGACACACACACACACACAGACACAGACACACACACACACACAGACACATACACACACAGACACAGACACATACACACACAGACACAGACACATACACACACAGACACAGACACATACACACACAGACACATACACACACAGACACAAACACATACACACACAGACACAAACACATACACACACAGACACATACACACACACAGACACATACACACACAGACACATACACACACAGACACATACACACACAGACACATACACACACAGACACATACACACACAGACACATACACACACAGACACAGACACATACACACACACACAGACACACAGACACACACACACACACACACACACACACACACACACACACACACACACACACACACACACACACACACACACACACACACACACACACACACACACACACACACACACACACACACACACACACACACACACACACACACACACACACACACACACACACACACACACACACACACACACACACACACACACACACACACACACACACTTGGATGGTAAATGGTTGAACAATGCGCTCCAGAACTATCACGAAGTTCCACAGCCTCTTATTTAGCAACTCCTATCTCTACCTCCTCGTGGTACCATCCGGGATACGCTCCTTAGTGGAAATCGGACAACCGGTGGAAACTAGGGTCGTATGCGGACAGAGAAGGGGGCACTCATGCGAAGGCTGAGTGTAAACTCTCCGCCTGCAAATGACGGATCTCGGTAGAAGCATGTTCGATGAACCTGAAAATACCGAGAACCTGAGCAGAGGGTCCAAAGCCCCCAAAGGAGGATGGTTTTAATAGCTATTATCCATGGCTAAAAGTAAAAACATGAATGGATAAACCCCTAATCCAAGGTGTCATGCAACCCGTGCCGAGGGATGAATGGTGGGGGGGGGGGGGGGTTCTATAAATACTCAGCCTCAAACGGAGCCTGTGGAGTACCAGAGCGCCCTCCACAGTAATCAGCCCTTACCGCATCATGAGGGGCTCTGATGTGGCGGACTTTTCTTTCCCCTCAACTCGTGGGATTCTTATGGAAGACAAAATCAAGGAGCGCTAGTGTGGGTGGCAAAGGCAGCGGTATGCCTACCACGCCGGACACAGCGATGAACGGCCCAGCGCTTATCAGGGCGATGGAGAAAAATAGAGACGCTGTACCTAAAGTGGTAGCAGCGTCACAGCAGCTTGAGGTAATAATTGAGTTTACGTCAGGTCGCGGCAACTTCTCCAAGGACCTGAAGCAGAGCTTGCTCATGCTTCGGAGAACCTTGAATGCAGCGACCAAAACGCACAACGACCTCGTGGCGCGTGCAGGAGAGGCTAAGAAGATGACCGTGAAGGCGTCGAAGGCAGTACAAACGGACGCTTGCCCGTTGACGGAGTGTCGTAACGCGGCCCAGGAGGCTACGGAAAGCGCTACCAGCAGCGGTAAGGTATCCGCCAAGCGCCCGAGACAGTCCCCGGGGGATAGCACCCCTGGCGGACCGAAAAAACGCCTGATCGGTAAAAGCCCTCAGGCTAGCGGGTTGGCAGAGCTAACCGATGAACCAGTGGGAAGCTCTAAGACAGGTGGCCCGTGGACCGAGGTTAGGGCCAAGAGAAAAGGCGAAGGAGGCTCCAGTAAAAAAACTGCTCCACCTAAACCGGCAAGAAAGCGAGCGAAGAAGGGCGACGCTCTTATCCTGAAAACCGACGGGTCGAAATACTCGGAGGTTCTGAAGGCCATGAGAGGAGACGCCCTACTCAAGGATCTGGGCGCGGACGTACGGAGCATCCGCCGCTCACGCACGGGCGATATGATCCTCGAGTTAAAGAAGGACGCCACAAAGAAGAGTTCCGCATACAAGCCCATAGCGGAAGGAGTGCTCGGGGACGGAGTGAAGGTACGTGCTCTCACACCAGAAGTGACTCTCCAGCTTAAGAACCTGGACGAGATCACCGAAGTGCGTGAGGTCGTACAAGCTCTCAAAGAGCAAAGTGGAGTGGTGGTGGCAACCGAGGCGGTTCGCCTACGCAAGGGTCCGGCCGGGACCCAGGTAGCCACCATACGACTTCCGCTGATTGACGGAAACAAAGCCCTGAAAGCTGCTAGGCTAAAAGTGGGGTGGTCGGTATGCCCACTGAGCGTGTCCAAGCAGTCGGAAGCTTGCTTCCGGTGTTTCGAGCACGGACATAAAGCCTGGAACTGCAAGGGGCCAGATAGGAGCCAGTTGTGCAGGAGATGTGGCAGTGCTGGCCATAAAGCAAAGGACTGCGCGGAGCCTCCTAAGTGCCTGATCTGTACCGGTAAACGGGACGCAAAGCACGTAACGGGAGGTCCAAGGTGCCCGGCCGGTGTGCCGGCGACTAAGCCACGTTCATAGTGCAAGTGACACAACTCAACCTGAACCACTGCAGCACAGCTCAGCAGCTGTTACACCAAGCAGTTTCTGAGTCGGCAATGGACATTGCTATAGTCTCGGATCCATATCGCGTCCCTGCCGGAAACGGCAACTGGGTCTCGGATAGATCTGCGACGGCGGCTATATGGACAACAAGCAGGTTCCCGGTTCAGGAGGTTGTGTCAACTGCAGACGAGGGATTTGCGGTTGCCAAAGTGGGTGGAGTGTTCTACTGCAGTTGTTATGCTCCGCCGAGTTGGTCTATCGAGCAGTTTACGCGGATGGTAGACCGAGTATCAGTTGTGCTGACTGGTTTAAGGCCGGTGGTTGTGGCGGGCGACTTTAACGCTTGGGCGTTAGTGGGAAAGTCGTCGCACGAACCATAGGGGTCGGATTCAGCTTGAAGCTCTGGCAAAGCTCAACGTAGATCTGGCCAACGTCGGCAACACAAGTACCTTCAGTAGGAACGGTGCGGAGTCTATCATCGACGTGACTTTCGGCAGTCCTGGTCTGATAGGAGACTGGCGGGTAGATAATGGCTACACTCACAGTGACCACCAGGCGGTCCGCTATGGTGTCGGTCAGATAACGAGGCGGCAGGCGGCGAGTAGGGCCAACACTCCAACCACCCGTGGATGGAAGACATCATACTTCGATCCCGAAGTATTTGTGGAAGCGATCCGGAGAGAGTGCGGTGATCGCGGTATGCCCGATCCGAACGCTGATCATTTGGTTGAGGTACTGTCGCGAGCATGTGACGCTACCATGCCTAGGAAAGGTCGTCCTAGGTATGGCAGGTCACCGGCTTACTGGTGGACAGATGAAATTGCGGAACTCCGCGGAGCGTGCTTTCGTGCGAGGAGAATTATGCAAAGAGCTCGTTCGGATGAAAGCAGGGCTGAATGTCGAGTAGCACTTGTTGCTGCACGCGCAGCGCTTAAGAGCGGGATAAAAGCTAGTAAACGAGACTGCTTTGAAAGGTTATGTGCTAGTGCCAATGCGAACCCGTGGGGTGATGCCTACAGAGTCGTAATGGCAAAGACCAAGGGTGTGATGGCGCCCGCTGAGCAATCGCCAGAGATGCTGGAGCGGATCATCGAGGGCCTCTTTCCGCGCCACGAGCCAAGGCCCTGGCCCCAGGCCGCTGAGTCGTCCCACGGCCGACGTTCCAGTATCTCAGACCATAGCGTAGGATGGTCGGCCTCCCAGCCGAACATCCAAAGTAACGTGGGCGACGGCGGTTTGGAGGTCGGGGAGGAAGTGACGGTTACGAACGAGGAACTCATTGATATCGCTAAATCCCTAAAGGTGAGCAAGGCACCGGGGCCAGACGGTATCCCGAATATGGCCATTAAAGCGGCTATTTTAGAGGCTCCCGAATTATTCGGGGCAGTCATGAATAGATGCCTGGAAGCTGGCCACTTCCCGGACAGATGGAAGCGACAGAACCTGGTCCTATTGCCGAAGCCGGGAAAACCTCCGGGTGTCCCCTCGTCATATAGGCCGATCTGTCTACTCGATACTGCCGGCAAGGTGCTGGAGAGGGTTATCCTTAACAGACTCGTACAGTACACGGAGGGTACAAACGGTCTGTCAAGGAACCAATTCGGCTTCCGAAAAGGCAAATCTACGGTGGATGCCATCTTGTCTGTCACTAAGACAGCCGAGGTGGCAATCCAGCCCAAGAGGACAGGTATTCGTTATTGCGCAGTTGTCACGCTCGACGTGAGAAATGCGTTTAATAGCGCTAGCTGGGACTCCATAGCCAGCTCGCTTCGGAACGTCCAAGTGCCGGTGTCGCTGTACAGAATTCTGGAAAATTATTTCCAGAATCGTGTGCTATGCTACAACACGGAGGAGGGTCAGAAATGCGTTCCAATCACCTCAGGGGTTCCGCAAGATTCCATACTGGGCCCGGTGTTGTGGAACGTCATGTATGACGAGGTGTTGAAGCTAAAGTTTCCGGTAGGGGTGGCGATTGTCGGCTTTGCGGACGATATCACCTTGGAAGTCTACGGTGAATCTATCAGAGAGGTTGAGTTGACGGCTGCCCACTCTATAAGCATTGTTGAAGATTGGATGCGATCCAGGAAACTGGACCTAGCGCATCATAAAACGGAGGTTATCGTGGTTAACAACCGCAAGTCGGTGCAGCAAGCAAATATCAGTGTCGGGGACTGCACTATTTCGTCAACGCGGTTCTTAAAACTCCTTGGAGTCATGGTCGATGACAAGCTCAAGTTCGGGAGCCACGTCGACTATGCCTGCAAGAAGGCTTCCACAGCTATTTCGGCATTGTCTCGTATGATGTCTAATAGCTCTGCGGTATATGGGAGCAAGCGAAGGCTTTTAGCCAACGTGGTCCAGTCCATACTCAGGTATGGCGGGCCGGTGTGGTCATCGGCGTTAGGTACCAAAAGCTATCTAGCCAAGCTGGAAAGCACCTATCGTCTCATGTGCTTAAGAGTGGCGAGTGCGTACCGCACAGTTTCACATGACGCAATCTGCGTCTTAGCGGGTATGATGCCTATTGGTATCATCATCAGCGAGGACGTAGAGTGCTTCAACCAACGTGGAACTAGAGGCATACGGAGTACCACAAGATCGGCCTCGATGATCACATGGCAGCGGGCATGGTCTGATTCCACAAAAGGCCGGTGGACACATAGACTTATCCCGGAACTATCCGGATGGGTCAACAGGCGTCATGGCGAAGTCAACTTCCACCTGACACAGATTCTGTCAGGGCATGGTTGTTTTAGACAGTATCTGCACAAATTTGGGCATGCGGAGTCCCCCGAGTGTCCCGAATGCGCGGACGTTGAGGAAATTGCAGAACATGCTTTCTTCATATGCCCTCGTTTCGAGGGCGTGAGAAGCAACATGATGGCAGTTAGCGGACAGGACACTACTCCGGATAACTTAGTCCAAAGGATGTGTTCTAGCTCGGACGTCTGGGGTGCGGTCAATGCGGCTGCTACCCAGATCGTACTTGAGCTACAAAACCGCTGGAAAGCCGATCAACGGCGAATAAACAGCCTAACTACCATAGTCCAGTAGTTATCTAAGAGCGTGCGTTAAGCACAATAGCCCCTCCCTGAAGTAATACCGATAAGGTGGTTCCAGGGGGGATTGAGGCTGGAGACTCGAGTAGGGTTTTAGTGAGTCTGGATCTTCACGATCTTCACGGGATACCAAACCCCACTCCCTGAGCTGTCTTCTCAGGTGTCTGATAGCAGATTTCCCTACTCGTTAAAAAAAACACACACACACACACACACACAAAGACATTGCTCAAATCGTCGAACCCTAACGATTGGTATATGTGACTTGGCCCTCCGGGCCTTGGATCAATTTCATGTTTTTCGACCAATTTTTAAACCTTTGTTATAGCATAACAAAGGTAAAAATAAAGTGGTATAATATTTTTCTATGTTTTGAATTGACCGTTAGCTCTACAGTTCTACCTGGTTAATAAGGATTGTTGTTATTAATGACAACTTAAAGAAGATATTATTGAAAAATTATAATCGGAGCAGAAAAGTAATGCACTATAATAAAGATTTTACTGTTTTGAAATCTAAAATAAAATATCGGCTTGGCACATATCAGTAATTGAAACTGAAATTAAGATTTCAGTTCTATGGAACGGAGATGATTTGGGACTTGGAAGCCGTTAATAGATAAAATGATTTTAGTGGAAGGAATTTCTTATACAGGTTGTTCCTCTATCTGCTACCTGTCCAAATTGCACAACTTAGACGTTTAGCAAAATGGGGCCTGCTTGTTTTTTCCCTAAGTTCAATAGATCAGTTCGTTTCATTTTTGGCACCGATCGTTTTTGGTTCATCACTTCATGTGTCTAGACCAATCAGCATCTATATTAACGCACATATGTATGAAATTTGACACCAATAGAGCCTCTTTGTTCGAAGTACAATTCTCCGATAAGAACGCTAAGACGGACCGCTTTAACGGCTGTAACGCTCTGCGGCTGGTTCGCCTTAGCTGAATAAATGGACGTAATTCGACCCCCGGTACATAGCCATTTTTCTGTGGTTGAAATCTAGACGTGAAAAGCACTGGACGGAAAAGAATTTCATAGAAATTCTATGGAGCGGCCATTGTTGCTCCGGGGCCAGCATCGATGGGCCCATCAGTATGGGGCTATTGTCAAATCATATGTGAGAGTGTATTGGTGATACCGGACTGACTTAATTGGTTCCAACATGTAGAAGTATGTGTGTTTGAAAATATTTACATGCTTAAGGTAACTTTGCTCACCGCAATTTGACACTTTGACTCATTAACAAATCATTGCGTACTACTGTCACTTTAAATGTAACATTTATGTACGTTATTTTCACAGTTTAAAATTATGCGAGGGACCGTCGCTCCTAACGATTTGTATCGGATCGATTTTAGGTGCGAACACAAGGTATATTCATTTTGCTTCTGGTAGGATTAAAGTAGTTATGTGAAAAAAATATAAACATCTACAAAAAAATTTCACACAAAACACAAGCCGCTTTACAAAGGTGAACTTGTTATCTCGCACATCGTTAATTTATACCAGAATATTAGACATGTCTATTGAAAGTGGTATAATTTTTTCCATGTAAAAAGCGTTCCTGTTACCACTAGATGACAGTCAAAAATGAGCTGAGTTGTATCCAGTTTTCAAATCGAAGATGATATTCCTTTCTTTGCTACCATTCCAAGCATTCCACCTTTCGCACACATACGCTCCCACGGTGACGGTTATTATTTGTAATATGACTGCCCTTTGCTTCTACACGAGAAGATAGACTGTTACCGACTGCATTGTGTAGAAGCTAACAGTGTGGTGCCTATCGTCGTCGAGGCTCCTCTGCTTTAATCAAAAAAGAATTTACGTTTGACCGCGAAAAAGTCAGTACCAGTAAAAACAAACAATGCCTTTTTGTACCAGTGTCCTCTATTTTCACCACTTCGAAACCATTTGTGCCACTCTTTACTCTTGTGGCAAGCAACACATGAAACGAAAAAGAAGGTAATCATTAGCTTTTCATTCATTTTGTCCTTTTCACTCAACCGCGGATACACGCTGATACGCTGATCAAAATCTGTTGTGCAATGCTGCCAGAAAAACTAAAAATTTTGATAAACAGTGCTGCAGAAACGAATTTTTTAAAACTCAACATTCGTGATTTGGTGAAAAGAAATTCAACATTCTTGCAATTTTCATTGTTTTAAAAATCGTAGTAAATTCTAGAATCAACGAAAAAAATATATTTTTGCACCATTGTCACTCGTATTGGGAGTACTTTCGAGAAAAAATAAGAAAAGGAGGGATAGGATCTGACGCCTGACGGAAAACCTCTATTCTTTCTAATTCTAGTTGCATTTTATACAGCGGTTTTTATAACACGCAACTTAATACTCCTGAATATATGACTAAGATATAACTTAATATTGCAATCATCTACACTGCTTTATAATTCACAGACATGAGTTGTATATGAGAATACGTACGACTGAAAAACAACTTAATGTTCAGTTTGTTTTGATATACTCCGGTGATGGCCAAACTGCGGCCCTTCGGGATAATTCGTGTGGCCCGCGGACTAATTTGAAGGACGGTGGATTTATGAGTCAATGACACAGGGGTCACTCATTTCCATGTGTGGACTCATCACTGCGACCAGTATCGTTGATCTATCGCCGATATCGCCCGGGTGTTTGCTGTATGACCTGCACTGCATTTCTTTTAGCTATAATCGCTATTAAATGAGCGATATTGCTTATTAAATTTTATGAGTGTTTGTGTGTATTGGGGTTTACTGTTCCTTCAAAGCTTGATCTACTTTACCCACATATTCCTCACTGCCAGTACTATCCCCATTATAGCCGTCCCTGGTGAGGACTCATTCGTACCTCTGACCAGTACACACTAAGCTGTAGGAGGGACATTTGCACTGTCAAGAGGCGTCAGAGGGTAAATACAGAATTCAGCATGAAGGAAGAGTAAATGGAGGGGCCTGAAAATAAACCCATGCTAAAGTCACTTGAATCGAATGATTCTACTAAGATTCGAACCCACGACCACTCGCTTGTCAAAACAGACTCGATAACCTTGCGGCTACGGAGCCCCCCACAGGGGTCACTCAATTTAGTCCTAATGACTCGTGTATGTTGTGGATGCTTTCCGGCTTAATCCTTTCCTAAATTCCTTTCCGAAGGTAATTCCTAAATGGTTTTCACTGCGGCATATTTTATATTTTGTAAGGACTGTATCGAAAAGTCTTTAGCAACATCTATCCGTGAATAAAAATGAAATATGATTACTATTTCAATTTTTGTTTTCGGTTTATTGAAAATCAGTCCGGCTTGAAACAATAACAAGGCTACGTCAAAATATTAAGTTCTAAAAAATGAGCGCACTTTTGATGGAACTCCTCCCAGCAAATTCTGCACACTAGCTTTTGTGCATTTCCTGGATGCTATCCACACTGCTTCAATTGACCCAGCGCAGGGTGTACAATCCATCCGCGCAGAGTGCGGCTCTTGGTGTGGTAAAACACGCAGCAAATTTATCACACTGCGTTTGCGACTGCCTTTTTTTCGTGCGCGTAAAACACGAAAGAGCGTGTTTAGCAAAAGAGACACTGAAGGGAATTCTTGTGCGAACACACACCGCATGGCGAGTGTTGTGTTGTTTAAGAATGTGTGTCTTTTGGTCTGCGCTGCGGTTTATACCATCTCTGCTCGACGAATTGGATATTATTATCTGAAAGGCACTGTAGTGCAGCCTTAGCGCAATGTACAGATGCCAAATTCGGCCAAAAGAGAGCACGAGACTGATACTATTTGTAGAGGGGCCACAATTTTTTTTGACGTAGGACTACGTCTTTGTTTACTATACTGGGACTGGGTAGCACTTTGTGAAAACGAAAATAGAAGTGTAACGTTTGAATGAAAGATTTCAAATGCTAATAACTACTAAACTACTGAACGATACTGAACAGTTCATATGTCGTTGGATAGATAAAATGACCAGCAATTTTATAGAGGGGAAGAGAGCAATTTCAAGGAGGGAATAAGAGGGGGGGCTCCTATACAAATGAAATACAAATTTCCTCATAACTCGAGTGCTAATCGAGCAAATAGAACCAAATTTGACATGTGGGGGTTTTTGGAGGTAAGAATTTTTTCTATGATGTACTGAGACCCCTTCCCCTTCTAAAAGGAGGGGAGGGGGGGCTCCCATTTAAATGAAATACAAATTTCCTCATAACTCTAGAACTAATCAAGCAAATGGAATCAAATTTGGCATGCGGGGGCTTTAGGAGGCAAAAATTTTTTACGGTGAATTGAGACCTTTATGAGGGGGGGGGGGGGTTCCCATACAAATAATATGCAAATTTCCTCATAACTCGAGAACTTATCAAGCAAAAGGAACCAAATTTAGAATGTGGGGGTTTTAGAAGGCATGAATTTATTTTGAATTTATTTATTTTATGATGGTTCGAGACCCCTCTCCCTTGTGGTAGGAAGATAAGGACTCTCATACAAATAAAACAGAAATTGGTCATTCATTACCATTTTAACCTTTATGATGCACACAAGTGATTTTTAAAAGAAATCTCTTTGTCTCAAAGGTTACAGGCGTTATACTTATGAATCCCCGTCAACGTATTTTCAAAGTCATCATTGCATTCAATGAAGAATTGAATCTGAATATTTCGCTCTTGTCTTTTAAACATTCACTTAAACAATGACACTCACAGATTCTTATAAACAAACATATGCCAGAAATGCAGTTTACGTTAGTCTTTGATCTGATATAGTCCTACGTCACCCTTTCGTACAACCTTCAGGGCTGTATACCTTGTAGTTTTTCAATTGTTCATTTTTGTAAATTTGAGCATTTATTGCACACTTTGTGAAGAAAATACGCATCCCGGACCACAAGTACAAATAGCTTACCATACTAAAACCTTTTGCCCAAATTTTTCCAGTACAATCGTACTGTCGGTGTCGTTCACCATCTCGTCCGCCGATTTCGTGTAGAATTTCGGCCCTGGAAGGGCTTTTGAATCCTGTGTGACATAAGTTTCGTCGTCCATATAGATGCACTTGTTGCCGTTGTCTATTATCCGTTTATAATTACCGTACTCTTATTTAGGCTCGAGATTGTTGCTCTCCGGATGTCTTAGACATCTTATGCTTCTTGTATGTCTTTACGGAGTCCTTACCTTGATTCACTGAATTATCGCTTGTTTTAAGTATTTTAGCCAAATAAGACGTTGTTACCAATCGGTGTGGTATAATATGAGTTATTACTTTAGAATCTACCGGGGGCTAACTGGAACCAGGTTTTCTTCCGGAACGAGGCAGATACTTCAAAGATAACTCTTTTCCTTACTTATCGATGACATTTTTACGCTTATGTGGTGCACTTTAAACCGTTTTGCGACTTGGTTCATAGAAAACACCGTTTTCAGTGCACCAAGTGTGCAGATTTTTTTTCTGATTTCAAGATCAATCCGAGCCATAGCGAAAAGTAAAAAAATAATCGAAACAAATCGATTGCACAACTTTTTTTTAGATAGTTAAACAAACTTTTGCTTGCATGCACATAAAAATTACTTCACCCATTTTTGAGTAAAATCATTACTTTTCGATACAGTCCTTAATGCGCAGGAATAGTCAGAGGTCGTTGCGGCCCGCGGCACTAATGGGACGATCAGATTTGGCCCGCACCATGACTATGCCTGGACACCACTGATATACTCTAATCATTATACAATTCCAATGTAAAATTGACATTCATACGACTTAAGGTGGATTTTCTATTACGATGTTGTGTTATCTGGGTTCTCCTTCTCATTTTGGCTTATAACTTTAAAACGAAATGTCGTATCACGAAGGTATCCTTTGCTTATGTTAACTTTAAAATGAAATGTCGTATCACGAAACATTTCAATAGTAATATAGTACTAGGCAATAATACCTTTCAAACAGTAATAGCGGATGAATCGGTACAGGCATCTTCGAGTAACAGGCGTCACACCCATACATACATACATACATACATACATACATTCATACATACATACATACATACATACATACATACATTCATACATACATACATACATACATACATACATACATACATACATACATACATACATTCATACATTCATTCATACATACATACATACATACATACATACATACATACATACATACATACATACATACATACATACATACATACATACATACATACATACATACATACATACATACATACATACATACATACATACATACATACATACATACATACATACATACATACATACATACATACATACATACATACATACATACATACATACATACATACATACATACATACATACATACATACGGGTCATTCCACGGGAAATTTACAGTCAAAATTTTTTTTCTCTTCGCAATATTTTTTTTACGTTCTTTGTTCAAAAAAAATCGACACGTATTTTTGTATTTCGATGTCACTGTTGGAATTCGCAAGATATGATTTTTTAAAGTATTGTAATCTGGAAAAATCACTATTTTTTAAATACTGATTGTAAACATTGTTTGTAATATCAAAAAATGACTTTCTACCAGATGTGTTCACTATTCCACAAGCTTTCAAAATTGGTATACCATACCTCCTCTCGATTGTTTTTCAATAGTTAAATAGTGCATTTTTATAAACAATTGCAATTTTTTCAAAGTTGGAACTTTTTTTTCTCGATTTTTTTTATTTTAAAATATTTGTCCATCTTTCTCGAAGAAGCATGCAAAATTTGGAAATGGAGAAATGAAAACTCTGGAAGTTATGAGTTTTTATGTCGCAGCGCGTGTGTTAATGTGAAGCGAGCGGAAATGCTCAATCGATGTTCTAACCCACGAGCAGCTTCATAACGAGGCCGCCTTTGATGCTATTAAGTGTAACGTGTCGTTGAAGCACGCGTGTTCGTCCTCTCGTTTGCATTAACGTGCGCGCTTCGATATAAAAAATCATAACTTCTAGAGTTTTCATTTCTCCATTTCCAAATTTTGCATGCTTTTTCGAGAAAGATGAACAAATATTTTAAAGTAAAAAAAATCGAGAAAAAAAAGTTCCAACTTTGAAAAAATTGCAATTGTTTATAAAAATGCACTATTTAACTATTGAAAAACAATCGAGAGGAGGTATGGTATACCAATTTTGAAAGCTTGTGGAATAGTGAACACATCTGGTAGAAAGTCATTTTTTGATATTACAAACAATGTTTACAATCAGTATTTAAAAAATAGTGATTTTTCCAGATTACAATACTTTAAAAAATCATATCTTGCGAATTCCAACAGTGACATCGAAATACAAAAATACGTGTCGATTTTTTTTGAACAAAGAACGTAAAAAAAATATTGCGAAGAGAAAAAAAATTTTGACTGTAAATTTCCCGTGGAATGACCCATACATACATACATACATACATACATACATACATACATACATACATACACACAGGTATGGTTCAAACACTTTGACTCAATTTTGATTTATTTGAGAGTACCGTCCCAGCCTAGAACAAGTTATGATCTACAATTTTGCTGAACAGCTGAAAGTTTTGCTGTATCTTTTGTAGTTACGGCGATACAATGCTTAGTGACTAATTGAACGTTCATTTAGTTAATAAAGAGGTACTTGCATTGTAACACCGTAAATACAAAAGATACAGACTAATCTCAAGATTTTAGTCTTGACCTTGGAATGAGGTCATACATATATTAATATTTTTTTTTTTTTTTTACCAGAACCATCGTTTCAAAAAAATACAAAAGATACAGCAAAACTTCAATCAGCAAAAATGTAGGTAAAACTAGTTCTATAAATGTCCCATACACATTGTCAAATTTTGCTCGGCTGAGACGGTACTGTCAAATGAATCAAAATTGAGTCAAAGTGATCGAAACATCCTTGCATACACACACTCATACTGCTCATAAATGAAAAATTGGCTAATACCGTGAAAGCACCTGTCGCCGCGCAGTTCCAGTGGCCGCGCACCCGGCAATATTTTCATTAATTACATAAAATTAAGAAAAAAACATATAATTTTATGCATACAGTTCTGTTGTTACACTTGTTCTGTTTATGTTTAAGCAAAATAGACAACCAGGCGACACTTGAAGAAACAAAGAAAAAATAAATTCAAGCGGGTGATACTACAAGACGCCATCTTTGCAAATTTGCAAAACAAACTAAAAAAGTGCATTCTTGAATTTAAGAGCTTCTTGGGACGCGTAGTAAAAATATTTCACAAAAACGGAAACGAGAAGTGAACTAAACATTTCTTCATATGAAATGCTGCACATTTTGATTGTTGTTGCAATTTTGCTGGTATTTTCGAGTGCGCGGCCATTGGTACAACTAAAATATTACCTTATCCTATCGCCGCGCATGGGTCTTTGGAAGATAGCATCTACTTATAGAACCAGGAAAAGGTTATGGAGAATGTTCTAATGTGCTATTGTACAACAGTTTTTCTAAAGGGAGGGATTGTTTTGCATTTGGATGTAGGTATATAGAAGTATTTTTCATATATTTTATATTATTTTGCTCTAAGAGACTAATACCAAAATAGATCAAAATAATGGTCGCAGTGGTCAAATCTTCCGACAAAAAAAAAGAGACTAATAGAAAAGAACTATTGAAAAACATATTTATGATAGTAAAATTTCTAACAACATATTAGCAGTTGAATATAATATAAATGTTTATTGAAATAAATGGGTACGGAAAGTCCGCGGCGATTGAACCATTGGTGTACTGCAATGGAAACGGAGCAAAATTATGTGCGCGGGGATTGGTACATATACATGATACACTATAAGTCGTGTTTTGCTGGTTAGTGGCAACAAAACGACGTTTTTAATATATTTGTCTGAAAGCGTAATTAAAACACAAACCGAAAAGTATTGCATAATAATATGTAAAAGAAATATTTTTATACATGCATTTATGTACCAGCCAACGTACTAAGCGCGCTGCGACTGGTGCATTCACGGTATGCCACGAACATGAAATTGAGAAAAATGCAGTTTTATTATTTTTGTGTGTCAAAGAGGTTTTACGCGGTAATGGCAACAGACAGACACTGAGAAAGCCTGCAAGTCGTAGGCGCAATACGTATCTGTCGTGAATAAAATATAGATAGTAGAATTAAATTGGATAAGTTTTCTTCTTTTTTAATTTTAGGTAAATGGCAACCTGTTTAATGTGTATATTACCACTCATACATGTTGGAGCCATGCCGTTGTATTGAGACAACGATACCTGTGGCCAAATTCCCTCCGGGAAATATTTTTAAGACAGTAGCCATTTTTACATTTATATACGAGGCGAGTTGACAATCCAGGGAAAAATTTGGCTAACGTGCATACGTTGTCAATTATCTTATGCTGGTTAGTCTTCAAAATGGTTTTAAACTATTTAAAACAGTGCGGAAGTACAAGTGACGACGAAGTGGACGATGAAACATCTAATCCGTGCACCCCGAAGAAGTTGCCAACAAAGCGTGAGGTTCAAGCGCTTGAAACTAGAAGGTAGAAGGAGCTTCGTCATGCCGTCGCGGCTGTTGTAAAAAAACGAGATTCGATCCAAAAACTTAGCGATTGTTAGCTTTACGCCTGAAACCACCACACCATATGATCAGTTTGTATGTGTGATGGAAAATGCGAAATAAGAACACATCAGTTGCTGCGCATGCGGTTTGATATCATCACGAATATTAACCAACTTCTCATTTATTTTGGCTATTAGCCAAATTTGTTTCAGGTCCGCGGGAACGTTGGTTGGGATGTATACTATCACGTAACATTATGATCTCAATTTTGGGAAAAATGCATATTAGCCAATTTTTCATTTGTAGGCAGCATACACACACGCACGCACGCACACACACATGCATACATACATCCCAAGTAATAATGTGAGTTTTATTGTACCCTTTTGGTACCTAATTTTGGTCTTAAATACCATCATAAGAGTAATAAAACCCAAATTGTTACTTGGGATACATACATACATACATACACACACATACATACATGCATACACACACATACATACATACACACAGGCCGGTGAAGGCCCTATACCAGGTTATGGTGCCGATCAAAGTCAATTTGGGTTTGTACGACCCTATATAGCCATTAAGATGGGAGCGGGAACTCTTATCCCTACCTCCACGCGGTGCCGGCTGGGACGCAACCGGGTCTAGGGTCGATTAAATACCAGTCTTTGGTTGCACCCTCGGTTGTGTGCTAACAGGGAAAGGGAGGCACGCAGTGCTTTCGGGCGGCGTAGTGCAGTGGTGTAAAGACGCGGGCTTAGCTCAAATCTCATGAGCCAGCTGCAGACGTCGCGTCGTAGTGTCCTGTAAGAGCTCAGGACTTTAATCCCAAAAGCCATATCAGGAGTGCCGTGGGTACATTAGGATCGGTTCCAGGAAGATCCTAATTACGGTATACTGCAATTGCGGGAAAGCACCGAAAGTGGCCAGAAAAAAGAGGTGTAAAGGCGGTACCCTTATCCTCAAAACTGAGGGACCAAAATATTCGGAAGTTTTAAAGGCCATGAGAGGGGATGATCAGTTGAAGGAGTGTGCGGAGTATCCGCCGCTCTCACACAGGCGACATGATCCTTGAGCTCAAAAAGAATGCCACTGAAAAGGGTTCTGCTTACAAATTGCTGGAAAAAAGGTCCTTGGCGATAGCATACAGATCTGCGCACTAACGCCCGAGATGACTCTCCAGCTTAAAAACCTGGACGATATCACTGAAGCGGGCGAACTAGCACGAGCTCTCAGGAGCAATGTAACGTGGCGGTGACTACCGAGGCAGTTCGTCTGCGCAAGGGACCGGCGGGAACCCAGGTAGCAACTATAAGACTTCCACTGGTAGACGGAAATGCAGCCCTGAAAGTGGCTAAGCTGAAGGTGAGATGGTCTGTATGCCCACTGAGCGTGTTCCAGCAGCTGGAGGCCTGCTTCCGGTGGTTTGAGAGAGGACACAAGTCCTGGAGCTGCAAGGGGCCAGACCGAAGCCACCTCCCTAGTAGCACAGTTGCTACAATCCAGTTCTGGCAACCGATATACGACTATTTTCAGTTATAAATAAGTACCTACAACCAGAAATGTCATAAGTGGGTATGAAATGGGGAAGGCAAATGAGCGTCCAATATAGCTCTAGCCATCCCAAGCCCCTACCTAGCGCCTCCACGTGTCCATACCTGGTAATGCTCTATTGAGTAGCCAAGCTAGGAGGTGCGTTGCTGGGTGGTTCCCGGCTGCCTGGTCTCAAAACCGCGGTTTTGGGCAGACGGCGGAGCCACACGGCCTAGCTAATAGGTAAGCCTAATAAGTTATTTTAATTATTTTTTTCGTTTTAGCTTATGAAGCATCTCCTGCTATATAGTAAAAACTGGCCAAAACGAGTTTTAATACTGCACATGGATACCAGAATGAAAAATTAAATTAACTTTTAAAAATTAAAATTAAATAAGAAGCATTTATGGAACCCAAAGGACGCTACTCTATTCCATACGAAGGACTGCTGGTGAGATTGTTCTATTTTTATCATTTATACCACATTTCATCTTAATATCATATCATATATTAACAGTATTATTATTGATATCATAAATGTGGAAGGCTGGATGACGGAGTGGATTGCCAACCTGAATCCTTAAGGTCTGAAGCAAATATAGCACTTCTCAATTCAAAACAAACAAATCATCACGTGGGTTAAAGTTGGTATAGCGAAATTGATTATTACATGGAAGGATCCTAATGCTGGAAGGCGACTCTTATAACCCCGGAATGCGCACAAGTGCCTCTGCTTGTGGGTCCGCCCAATCCCTTTTGGCCCTTCTGTAACAGCATTAGTGTGAAATTCATTTGATAATCAAATTTGGATCTACTGTAATTCTACCCACATACATTGGCAAGTCCTTGAAATGATGGTGGCTTTCCCCTACTACTACTACTACTACTACAACCAGAAATGTCATAAGTGTGCTGCTTGGGCTGTGTAGGAGATGTGGCGGTACGGGCCATATAGCGAGGGACTGTACTGCGCCGCCCAAGTGCCTGATATGTACCGGCCAACGGGACGCTAAGCACACAACATGAGGCCCAAAGTGCCCTACAGTGCCGGTGACTAAAACACGGGCGAGTGCAGGTAACGCAACTAAACTTGTAACACTGCTACGCGGCCCAGCAGCTGTTGTACCAAGCAGTTACTGAGTCAGCAATGGACATTGCCATTATTTCGGACCCATACTGCATCCCTGCCGGAAATGGTAACTGGATCTCGGATCGGTCCGGAACGGCGGCTATATGGACGACAACCAGGTTCCCGGTTCAAGAGGTTGTGTCAACTGTAGACGAGGGATTTACGGTTGCCAAAGTGGATGGAGTGTTCTACTGCAACTTTTATGCTCCGCCGAGTTAGTCTATCGAGCAGTTTACACGGATAGTAGACCGAGTATCAGTTGTGCTGACTGGTCTAAGGCCGTTGGTTGCGGCGGGCGACTTTAACGCTTGGGCGGTAGAGTGGGAAAGTCGTCGCACGAACCGTAGGGGTTGGATTCTGCTTGAAGTTTTGGCAAAGCTCAACGTAGATCTAGCCAACGTCGGCACCACAAGTACCTTCAGTAGGAACGGTGCGGAGTCTATCATCGACGTGACATTCGGCAGTCCTGGTCTGATAGGAGACTGGAGGGTAGACAATGGCTACACTCACAGTGACCATAAAGCGGTCCGCTATGGTGTCGGTCAGATAACGAGGCGGCAGGCGGCGAGTAGAGCCGACACTCCAACCACCAGTGGATGGAAGACATTATACTTCGAAGTATTTGAGAAGGCGATTCGAAGAGAGTGCGGTGATCGCGGTATGCCCGATCCGAATGTGCGAGAATTATGCAAAGAGCTCATTCGGACGAAGGCAGACGCAGCACGCGCAGCGCTTAAGAGTGGGATAAAAGCTAGTAAACGAGCCTGCTTTGAAAGGTTATGTGCTAGTGCCAATGCGAACCCGTGGGGTGATGCCTAAAGGCTTTTTTTTTTAATTTTAAATTTGCAATAACTTGAGAACGGTTTTTTTTATAGAACATGATTTGTTCAAAATAATGTAGAATTTAATTTGGTTTAGTTTTACAATAAATATTGAATACTTTTGAAAAATTTGTCTAACTTCAAAATTAAAAAAAATTCCAAGAGAATGTAGCTCTTCATCATATTTTAGGGCATAATTTAAGCTTTCTTTTAAAAAAATTAGGCAAATTAGAGGGAATGGTTTTGAGATAATTCGGCACCAAGCACCAACTTTTCAAAAAAACCGATCTGCAAAATGTAATCAAACTGACTGAGGGTTTCTTATCATATGTCCAGCAGAAAGCAACCCTCACTCGGTTTGTTTACATTTTCCAACTTGGCCCTTTTGAAATGTTGGTGCCGAATTAACATTTTATGATTTTTACCATGGTACCGTGAAGTTTTTTCTTTCAGTGTAATTTTTTTTTTGAAAATACGTGCTTAATTGCCTATACAACTTTTCCTTTGACGCCATTTTGATCAAATAAGTGGTGATGCTTTGCAAAAAGTATTCTGAATACGCCCTTCCCAGATAACACAAGATCGTAATAGAAAGTGCACATTAAGTCGTATGCATGTCAATTTTACATTGGAATTGCATAATGATTAGAGTATGTCAAGGCGAAGTGTACAATAAGTTGTTTTGCGGTCGTGCGTGTCGTCATATACAACTTATTGCTATGAATTGTAAAGCAGTATAGATGACTGTAACATTTAGTTATATCTTAATCGTGTATTGAGGATTATTAAGTTGCGTGTTCCAAAAATTGTTGTATAGAATGCTAGAATTATCAAAATTTTTGCACGTATATTGCCTCCACTTTGGTACTTATATGTTCTTATGTGGTGTGAAATATAACTTTTTCGTGCGGATATGATTTCGTATCTCTCAGTTGCAACCGAAATATACAAACCAAATTGTTTACTGGGTTTTGAAAGTTACTCTTGACGAAAAAAATCAGAGGGGTTGTGCACAAGACACGACCGCATAGGTGACGTAGGACCACGTAAGTCTCTTTGTAGCGATAGTAGGATGTATCCATGTATGTAATAATACGATTCTTCATGTATACAAACTACATACGTAACGTTCAAGTAGAAACACTGTATACATTCAATCCTTAACCGATTTTGGAGTTATATCCATGAATCGATTGAATCTATTTTATTAAAACGAAACCAAGTCAGTAACTAAAACAAACAGTAAATAAATTTTTATGATCTGTTTCTACGTTGAATAGTGCTTTTCCTCTGGTAATCGGTAGACGGTACGCGCGAGTTTACAAAAAGTTGAAAATTTTGCTCAACTTTTCTGCGGCTTACAAAAGGACACGGATAAAGCATTTACAACGTGCAGACGTATTGGAAGTCGCAGAAAATGTCACCTGTGACCAGAAAACTTATTGCCGTCATTGGTTGGTCGTCCGCAATGGCGAAAAATTCAACTTTTCCCTCGTTGACTGTGTTAATTATGGTATTAACTGGGCAAGAAAATATAATAAATTCTTCAATCGTTGTGTGGGCCTTAAAAGAACAGATTGTTTGATTATCATAACTCCTGCTTGCAATAAACTTGCACTAACGCATTTAACGTAATTGTCTGTTCGGTAAATTGGAGTACCGATAACCGCTAACCAGGCACGGCTTGTTGCAATGGACCAACCGGAAAGCCTCAGCAGTTATGCGATCAACGAAACCGTTCGTGTATGGTCCTGAATCACGATGAAATACCACTCCAAGTGGCCAGCTGCAAGTGACGTGGGATGCTTCTGGTCGTTTTGTTGTCGCGAGCAGCATATTTGCTGCCAATTCCAGAACTTCAGCAGCCAGATATGCCATCACGGCTACGAAATGAACCACCAGCAACAAGCGAACAAAACCACGAGGCGATCGGTTAAAATTATTTGATAAGAAGCGAACAATTAGAATCAATCTAAATTAAATCAGTGAGCAAAAATTCCTCAAATCTTCATGAACATATGTTTCGTTCTTAAAAGAACGGTTTTCCAACGTGATATGCTGGAAATTTAAGCCTTCTTTTCCATTGGGCAGCAACAAAACATGGATGTTCGGAAAGACACTTCTCATAGCAGTGGTGACACGGGACAGCAATTTGTTCAACTCTTCGTTGTTGCAGATGGCCAGCTGCAAGTGACGATAATTCTGATCGTTTCGTTGTCGCGAGCAGCATATGTCCTGCCAATTCCAGAACTCCTGTCGCCAGATATTCCATCACGGCAGCGAAATGAGTACTCCAGCTCCAACACCTCTTGGTGAATTTGCATGTCTTCGTTGCCTTATCCGTGGGAAGCAGCAACAGCTGAAGCTCAACAATTTTCGATCGGATTCTATAGGGCGTAAATTAAATACAATCATAAGGAAGCTTAACCCATAGCTTATATCGTATATATTTCTGTCATCCATGCTAGGGAAGCACTGACGAGGGAAGGCAAAAATATGAAAATAATTCAAATTTTCAAAATCAATTCAAAAACAACAATTTTTCAAATTCAATTTCAAAAACAAAATCAATAGTTTTCTATATTTTCAATCGATTTCCCGATCAATTGGTGTAAAGATCTTGGAAATCTATTGAAAATTGACTGAATTATAAGCCGAAGCGTGAAAACGCGTTTCTACTTTGATGACGTCATTTCCAACAACCAATCACGAAGCGAGAATTCTGGTAAAACAGGTTCATTATTTTCAATTTTTCAATAGTTCAACATCAGGAATCCATACTTTTCTTTATTTGGGTCAATTCTTAGAAGATTTTCCAATCGATTGGTGTAAGAATATTGAAAATCGATTGGAAAACCGCTGAGTTATCAGCGCTCAAAACCTTTCATTTTTCGTGACGCTCGCATTTTTCGATTTTTTGGAATGACACCCTATCTCAAAACTTGCCGTAAGACGTAGTCCTACGTCAAAAATCAAGTTTAGTATTAAATGAGTTCTTGCGTGGTACCGTGCCAACACCATATTGAAGACAGGTGCCTACCCAACTCAAGTAACCATAAGCATTAATCTAACACCGTATATTGGAAATAATTCTGCATCCCAAGTGCCAAACTTTTGTATATTAGCAATCTCAATGCTTATAAAACGTATATTAACATTGTTGATGCATAGAAGTATTAACGTAAATCAGCATTAAAGAAAGCAATATATGCGCATATAACGTAACAATATAATGCATTTAGTCAATTGCATTAAAACGAGCCGTAAGTGTTGATGAACGGCTTGTACTTGACTTCTTATTTTGCTATTCTGCGGCCACCAAGTAGCTGGCAGGCAGCCATGTTTTCGATGCCACTAACATGTTGGCAACGTTAGCGTAAACGTTACTTCCAAAGTAACCGTAAGCACTAAACACTAGTCCTTGGACAACATTGTATAAGCATACAGAACTATTATTAAAAGCATATTTTTCTTTATATACTTCTGTAGAATTTACATAATGCTAAAAAGGCGAAATAGCGGGTTGTTAAAATGCTACGCCACAAGAATCCAATAAGCATTATCAGTGTTTGTTTGAGGCTTAAACGATACGTCATTTTGTCTACATTATCGACGTATCGAAAAAGTTTCGATGGCATATCGTTTGCTTGTTATGGTAAATAGAAATATAGATTCGGTCGGGATTTAAAAAACTAAAAAAGCTGGCGATTTTTTTTTGCTGTATCTTAAGGGAGCAGGATAAACAGAACCATTTTTGGAAATGCTGAATAATCATACCACCTAGACAGGGCTCGAACCGGGAGTTAGTCATGCAACCTCATTCGTTTCCTTGCACCTTTGCTATCTAAACCATAGCGGATGTGATTGAGTGAGGTGAAATTAGTCGTATTTAAATCTTGGTGATATTCCCTCTCATATCATAGCTACTTGTCCTGCATTACCAATAGGGTATAAAAAAGACGGCAACCGTCAGATGGAAGAGGGCACAAATAGTGGCCGCAGAATAGCAAAATAAGAAGGCAAGTACAAGCCGTTCATCAACACTTACGGCTCGTTTTAACCCTCTAACGGGTAAGGCCGTCTGTAGACGGCCTTCGCTTTTGATGCTCCAGAGTTGCATACGAAATTTGTTTTGAGTTGACAATATGCAAAGTGTGTTCAGAATAGATTTCTTGACATTTTGCTATTAATATCACAACATCCTGACTATGCATTCAAAAGTTATCATCTTTCAAAAACAAAAATTCCGAAAAATTTCTAAAATAATTAATGCGCGAATATTCCCATTCTTACTTTTGGAGAAAAAGGATATCTAGTACAAAATGATTGACCTTAAATTTTTTCTATGAGTAAATTTCATGCTTTATTTCAATTTTGTAATGTATATGAATTGAAAAAATATCTGGGTAGAGCGTTAGACATGAAAAACGAAAAAGAGAAATTGGACTTTCTGTAAGCTAGCGCTCCTCCAGATAATTATTATTGTATGAAAATCAGAACTTAAGGTTCTTTTGAGTGTACTTTCATGATAAAATAGTCATTAGCTTGATCGCATCGTTTTTACGATGTTGCCCGTTAGAGGGTTAATGCAATTGACTAAATGCATTATATTGTTACGTTATATGCGCATATATTGCTTTCTTTAATGCTGATTTACGTTAATGCTTCTATGCATCAACAATGTTAATATACGTTTTATAAGCATTAAGATTGCTAATATACAAAAGTTTGGCACTTGGGATGCAGAATTATTTCCAATATACGGTTTTAGATTAATGCTTATTGTTACTTGGGTATTGAATGATTTTTTGATTGGACGTTTAATTTGAAAGTTATGAGCAACTGTATACACCACACCAAAATTAATTTATAAAGATTTTAACCAAGATAATTTACCTAATTTCAATTATTTTAATATCAAACGAGAGGTTTTGACACTACGAATATATATGCAAAATTTCATAAGAATTGGTTTTTCCTGCCAAAGATATTAACCCTCGAACACTCGCGCCAACTTTTGTAACACAGTTACTCGCGCGCAAAATAGCCCCAAACCGAAGAAAACGTGTGCACTAGAGTTTTGACTGGGAAACTTGGTTTTAGGTTTGTCGAACCTTTGGAAGAGTTTCTTGAAATTGAAAGCTCTATCGTCTGGTGGAATTTAAATTTTGATTAATCCCCCTAAAAGTGAAATAAAAAAAAATATTTTTCTTCAGTGTCAATATAACACATTGATGTGTTCTGCAAAGTTATAGAGCATATTATTACAAGAAATTTTGCTAAAGAAAAGACAGTAACCTTCTATCTCTGCAGCGAAGATAGAAACATCTTATTTATTGTATATGAATTTGTAAAATCAGTTTTTCAATTTTTGCTCTTTTTGTAATCGTTGTATGACTTGTTCATGTGTTACAAAATTGTCCAAATAGTAAAAATACATAACTTTGTTGAAAATAGTATACCTGTATGTTTGCTTGTTTAGAAACTGTAGAACTTTGATTATAAAAAATACCCTAGTTTTGACTCCGAATTACTCGACTACCAGCAGACGGATATATTTTAAACATTTTACATTTGTTGATAGTTTTGCATACATACATATTACAATTACATACAATTATTAATACATTGAAAAATTATGAAATTTTGCTCACAATAAGTTTGTTGAAGAATATACGTTAGTTAAAAGATTTGTAACTTTATAACAATAACGGGTCAGTCAGTAGTGCTTAGCATTCACGCCTCTCTCGCCGAGGACCCGGGTTCGAATTCCAACCCCGCAGAAGTCACGAATGACCTAAAACTGGTTAAAGTGACTATAATCTAAACAAACAATTATAACGATATGGCGTTGAAAAACCTACACGTGTTGTATAAAATACAATAGCGTGAGTAACCGAAGGTTAATAAAAATTGATGAAAATTATTGAAGAAAACTCTATTGATGTGAATCACATAGAATGGCATTACAGGAAACTATGCATAGTTCAAAAACCTATAAACTAGACCTTTACTAGGCAACGTATATGTTAAAGAAAAAGATTTCCTCTTACAACTTACTTTTATTTGCACTTACTCAGATTAATAACAACTTACTTATCCTTACTCAGCAATTTCATGAAAGAGCATCTATCAAAATTTAAGTGTTCCTATTTTGTTCAAATTTTGTAAACTTATTCAATTTTCAAAAAAATTTATGTTTATTATTTAAAAATTTACGCACTACGCAACGATAACCAATAGATGAATTATGTTCCGAAGACGTGTCGATTTCTATATCAAATAGCAAGTAAGACCGTATAACAAAGCTTCTTTTCACCACTAGGTGGATTAAATCGATTTTTTTCGGCTCGTTTTAGCCCATAGTGCATAAGGCCGAATCTACACAATTTTTTTTTCTTCTCTTTATTATCGAGATTTTCAAAGGTGGAATCTACACAATTGTGTAGGTTGCCAAATTTTGCAAATATTTATTGCAATGTGATATCTCGAGATATAAAAAATATATGTTGATCCAAAAACCAAAAATATTGTAGCTAAAACCCTCCGTGGGTTAAACGACCTTATTCCATTAGTATTCACTATCTGCTCAAGCATTTTGAGATATCATCCCAGAATTACATGTCATAGTTTTGTACGTTGCTTTCGATTTTTCTAATGAAATAATATTTCACATTCAACGCGTCAATGACAGCTGGAAGATCGTTATTCATTAACCGTTTTTGTCTGGAAAATGTTTATAACAATAAAAATAATTGAATTTGCCAGTTATTTTTATGTTTGTAAGTAATGATTGTATAACAATTCCCCGAAAACCATTTCCCCGAAACCCGTCTCCCCGAAATATATTTCCCCGAATGTATCAATTCCCCGAAAACTCTTTTCCCGAAAGATATTTCCCCGAATGTAATAATTCCCCGAAATATATTTCCCCGAATGTACTAATTTCCCGAAAGATATTTCCCCGAATGTACTAATTCCCCGAATATTTCCCCGAATGTACCAATTCCCCGAAAAACATTTTCCCGAAGGTATCATTTCCCCGAAAACCTGATTTCCACGAGTAAAATTCATGTTACATTGCATTGCAAGCCAGTTGTCAAGTGTATGTCTGGTCTCACCCAAAATTTTATTCCCAGTATCTTCAAAGTAGAAATATATGTAAGATTATAAGACATACGGGGAAATACTTTCCCCGAATGAAGTTTTTCTGAAAAATACTTTTCCGAATGTAGGTACTAGATTCCCAAAATACAGTTTATAAAAACCAATTTCTCGAATGCCGCTTCTTCGGAAAGCATGTTTTTAAAAATAAGCCATTACTTCCCCTGCGCAGCATTATAGAATAGGTGAAGCAGTTTTATGCTGCAAATCTGATAAGTTTAAAATTTAAAAACTGGGGTTGAGTACCACAGAAGGCTGCAAATCAAAAAGTAGAAAAACACATAAAGCTGAAACAATTGAAACGTCAATGAATTTTGACGGAACATGTAACATACTATTTAACACCTCAAAACAAAACCAGTTTTCACATATTCTTGCTGATAAAATAACTGCTGCTCGTGCGGAATCAACTGAAAATTAGTTACTACGACTGGGTATGCGGAAATTCACAAATTTGTGCGTGCGAAAGTCTGCTACATCCAACGGTGGATTGGCTATCATTTTTCTTGGTGAATAGATGGATCATTCTTCGTGAACAGACGCAGAACTTTGACCTTCTTAGGTCCCTTGGTATGATTTCCAACGTAAAAATCGTTTTCGGATCATGTAGGTAAGGTCAGTGCCGTAGCGTGCGGTTGTCAGACTAGCCACCGCTAAGGGCACTAGGTCTTAAGGGCGCAAAAAGGGAGCATTGCTTTTAATAATAATTACAACCCTTTTTTACCATACTTTCACTCGAAACACTGTGTAAAGGTCAATTAAAGGTAATGACATTATATTTCATGAAAAACTGAAACAAAATTTGCAATTATTTCAAAGATATTCTCGCATTTTGCTATTGATATTTGATACCGCTCATCAGACGGCGCACATCTTCTTCAATTACGATCTAGGCCAGCAAAATCGCTGGTGACTGCTTCCTTCTTTCATCTTCAGTCAGAGAATTTAACTCTTGCAGTAGGGAAATATCGACTGTATGTCAAAACATTCGCAGCCTTCGGTCTACTTAATTGTTGGTTATATGCTGTCCTTACTCGCTATCGCTCGTTCGGACTCAACTAAAGGATAACCCCTACTAGTCGGTAAACCTAGGAAAACACATGCACCTAAATAGAGGTGGTTTCTGCGGGGGGGCTGCCCCCCCGCAGTGGCCGGCGCTTCCGACGGCGGGTCGCCGGCGAACACTCGCGGCCTACGGCCGTCTCGCCCTGAATCATCTAGGAAACGTTTGCTACTAGCACGACAAAATAGTTAGGTGCCACATCTTGTAATAAGCGTAACTCATTGTACTCGTAACATTGATTTTAACAACATTCGTTTATCCGAGAAAATAATTTTCGGGGAAAGTCGAAAATGCGGGCAAATGCGGTAATTAGACGATGCGCGAAACATCCAGAAAAGAGAGATACTTAATAAACTGTAAGATAGTAGATGAAGATGTGGTTGGAAGAAAAGATATTAATAATTATAATAATACCTACTGCAGAATAATTTAGTTTTGTTTCCTGATGTAAGTTAATTCCTTTAAATAAATGAACGCTCCATTTATTTTTAACTTTGGGTTACTCCTTGTTAAATATTTTTCTAGATATTGGTTCTTTCTTGCCAATAGCTTTCTGGTAAATAGTACTTTCTGAGAATCAGTTCTCTGGAATTTGATACTTGGAATTGGTTTTCTGGAATTTAGCATTTCCTGAACATTGGTTTTCTGGAGAATGATTCTTTCTGGGGAATATCCTTCGGTATTTTATTTTCTGGTGTTTAGTTTTCTAGAGAAAGTCGGACAACCATTCGTTGAGTCCGTGAGGTGCCGCAATTGCGTGCGACGCCTAATTTCATACGCTTGGTCTAAAGGTGGCGGTTTCCTAGCGGAAGATACAGAACATTTTCGACAAAAATGTTTGAACGTATACTCTCAAGCATTCAAACATTGTTGAAGGAAATGTGCATGTTTTGTTCACAGATATTGTTGACTTTAATACCATTTGCACGGAACTAGGAGCCAAAATTACCCGAACGGAATTTGCGCGCCTCGGATCAGTAATGCCTAATACTCTGATCTCTGATGTGCCTAGCTTCAACACCTATATAATTTGTGACCTCGAAATATAAAACGTTACTTTTCGGGGAAATGGTACATTCGGGCAAACGGTTTTCGGGGAAGTAGTATATTCGGGGAAATGGTTTTCGGGGAAGTATTATATTCGGGGAAATGGTATTCGGGGAAGTAGTACATTCGGGAAAATGGTTTTCGGGAAAGTGGTACATTCGGGAAAACAGTTCATTCGGGGAAATAGGCTTCGGGAAAATATCCTTCGGGGAACTGGGTTTCGGGGAAACGGTTTTCGGGAAAATGTTGTACAACCGTAAGTAATATTAAAAAGTGCCCATCTTATCCCGGACAATGGCGCTCATTTTACCCCGGCAAAACGGAATATTTTCAAGTTATGAAATATGAAAGAATCACTAGAAAATACTTTTACACAATTCAATTGGCAAAGTACATGTTGTTCAATTGTATTGCTGTAATTTATAAATGAGCATCTCCTAATTCTTTCAGATGCTTATTTTCTGATGGTAAAATGTTAGAAGAAATCAAGGCTGTCGATAATTTATTTTATGGAATTTGTCCAACAAGCACATGATATTTTATGTTCAACGTTAAAACGTTACTTGCGTTTGGTACAATTTATTAGTTTGTGGGAGTTTTTTTTAACCAAAGGCTGTTTCGCAGCTGCGAAATGGAGAGGCCCCCATCTTGTCCCGAGCTCCCCTATTATTATTCATTACATTATTTATTATCTGCCAGTAAAAGTGATATGAAGTATGAACCAATTACACACATAGCGTTAACTAACCGTTGAATTATGTTCCGGAGCAGTATCGATTTTTATTTCAAATAATAAGATGGTATAATAAATGTTTTTTTTAATATTAGAGTGGATATACCCCGAAGGGTCATTCACCATATAATAATAAAGGTTCTTTCCACCACCCGGTGGATTAAACTGAGTTTCTTGATGAATACTGATGGCTCATTTGCAAACAAGCTCTGCTGTCATAACTAATTTATTCAGAGGCAGCAAAATACAAAACTACATCTATTTTTTGAGGAATTAAGAACTACGAATTTTCGAAAAATCTTGACTGTTACGTTTCTCCTAGGACGATAAAAAAAATCAATATGACACTTTCCGACGCTTGGTTATCCGCGACAGGTCATCCATATCCGAGACGTCTGGTTAACCTAGTTTATGTCAACTAGTTTAACCTAATAACAGACCTGCGATCCACTAGGGAACAAAAACTGGCACCGATACCCTATTCGGTCTTGGCGTGGGACGAACTTCTTATGAAAAATAATTTTGCTTTGCATATTGCTGATTGCAAGGAAGATTGTCCAATCAATAAGTGCGGAATCGCTCATAAAAGTGCTATTTTGGCTTAAATCGTTTCGTTGTCTTCAGGGCACTTATTGCTTTGAATGTAACGAAAAAGTGCGCCGAAGATACCGAAACGATTTAATGCAGGATCGCACTTTTATGAGCGATTTCGCACTTTGGATGGTACAATTTTCCTTGCAATCAGCAATACCTTACGAGATTTCGTGCAACTTCTGATCAATTTTGATGTT
The DNA here is from genome assembly GCF_943734655.1 of Sabethes cyaneus. Taxonomy (NCBI): domain Eukaryota; kingdom Metazoa; phylum Arthropoda; class Insecta; order Diptera; family Culicidae; genus Sabethes; species Sabethes cyaneus. The sequence continues at coordinate 68,602,865 of NC_071353.1, forward strand.
TAATGCTAATTAACCCTGAATTGAAAATATTTTTGTACGTATACCAGGTGCCTGTGTCGAAAACACTTTTATTGAAGCACAAAACCCACAAAACTCCATTCAAACGAATTCTCTGGCTGATTCCTCTCTCTCTCTCTCTCTCACTAGACATATTTTTTTCAGGCTCTCTGAAATCATTAGAAAGGGCGTAGCACAATAGCCTTAAATGACACTTTCCAAATTTTTAATAGTTTTACAGCATACAAAAATTAAAGTTTTCATCTGATTATACGAACAAAATATATTTATAAAGATATATTTGTAATATTATTTGTCGTAGAGCAAAAGTGAAACAAACGTACACGTTCTAGCTTTTTCGCTAAATCTCGCCTTTCATTACAAAATATTTACCTTGATTAGATTGATAGTTTCGTGATTTTGCAACGAGACGTTTTAAATCGACTTCCAAATCGAATACCTATTTTGCAAAAACTTTTTTTTTCTCTTCGAAATCACAGAAACACCCGCACAACTCAGCAAACAACCTCCTATGAATTCGCTCGGGTTAGTAACGTAGGGGTTTGAATCGTTTGAATCGATGAGTCAAAATATCCGTATTGACGGGATTGACGGTGGTGCTATTGTTTTCATGAGTTCTGTGTGAGATAAAAAGGAAGAGAAGTATTTTTGGTTTTGTTTACATTCGCATTTTGACGATTAAATGTCAAATTTTGACAAAATTATTTGAAGATAGAATTAACAAAAGGGCGAATGTCGCAAGCGTAAACAAACCGAGTGAGGGTTGATTTTCCTTGCTAGTCCAGCAAAAAATAACTCTCACTCGTTTTGTTTACATTTGCGACATTCGCCCTTTCGTTAATTCTATCTAGAATTTGTCATAGATCATTACACGGGAGCTCCTAACCACACTTTTTTGACAGCACTTGATGGTTTGTTTACGTGGTGTTAAATTTTGAATTGAGTTTTCTATCTTTGTCCGGCAGATAATGATAAAAATTTATAGTTTTTATTTAAGAGAAAGTGCCGTACATGCATTTTACAAAAACTTATGCAGTAATCCTTCACGAAATTTCAAATCGAAACTGCTGGATGTGACAAAAAACATGTAAACAAACCACCAAGTGGTGTCATTTGACGGAAAAATGACGTCATCGCAAAATGATCTATAGATCATTACACGGGAGCTCCTAACCACACTTTTTTGACAGCACTTGGTGGTTTGTTTACATGGTGTTAAAGTTTGAATTGAGTTTTCTATCTTTGTCCGGCAGATAATGATCAAAAATTATAGTTTTTATTTAAGAGAAAGCGCCTTACATGCATTTTAAAGCAACTGATGCAGTAATCCTTCACGAAATTTTAAATCGAAACTGCTGGACGTGACAAAAAACATGTAAACAAACCACCAAGTGGTGTCATTTGACGGCAAAATGACGTCATCGCAAAATGATCTATTTCTTCTCTTTATATAGTTGTGCGCAAAGGTAAATCATGTATTATTGACAGTGTAAGCACGAGTAATGTCGAATTTGTTTATTCAATCCGGGTTGAAACTGGATGAATTTTATCTGTCAGATAGGAGCAAATGAACACAAAAAGTTCATCCAGTTCCAATCCGGATTGAATAAACAAATTCGACATAAGTTTTCTATGTTTATGCTCTTATTCTTTGCTTAGATAACATTCGTTTTGTTCTATTATTGTCAATTGCAAGGAAAATTGTATCATCCAAAGTGCGATATCGCTTATAAAAGCGCTATTTTGCATTAAATAGTTTCGGTATCTTCGGCGCATTTTTTCGTTATCTTCCAAGCAATAAGTGCGCCAAAGATACCGAAACGATTTAATGCAAAATAGCACTTTTATGAGCGATATCGCACTTTGGATGGTACAATTTTCCTTGCAATTGACAATACATACAGACTTACAAACAACACAGTCACAATGTTTTACGTTAACCGAAAATGATAAAATTTAAATGCTGATTGCGTTTGTAAAAAAATTGTGCATGTTTGAACGGGCAAACACGAAGCAAGCTCTACGGGGTGAAGTGGCTGTCAAATTCATACATTTTCGATGTCCCACGCATAGGTACCAAAATGTTAATTTTGACAAGAACCAAAAAATTTGCTGGGAATTCCCGGAATTCCCCTTTACCGAGGACCATTTGAAAGTTGCTCTCCCCAAGGAGCAAAACGGCAGCACTTAAAAGAGCAGGTGTCGAATAAGAGTTGTGTGGTAGCATCCGGTGCTGAATAAGCGAATTTGCTGAAGTACGTGTTGTTTAAACGTCATATCCCACATTTTTCCTAGCTTCTAATCAACATCTACATGTTGTTATGTAAGTGTGGAATGAGAGTCGAATAGGCATTGTGCAAACGTATCAGTAGCACAGCTAAGAGCAGGTGTGGAATACCGGTCGCTTAAAAGCTACCGTATCAGCTAAGAGCAATTGTGGAGTAAAAGTGGAATAAGAGGGGAATCAGCATTGCGCAAACGTATCAGCAGTATTACAGAAAGCACGTGTGGAATAGTAGTGGAATAAGGATGGAATAAACGTGGCGCAAACGAATCAGCAGCATTGCTGAGAGCAAGTGTGGAATAGTGATGGAATAAGGGTGGAATGAAAGTTGCCCAAACGCATCAGCTGATTGCTAAGAGAAATTGTGAAATATGTGTCGATTAATCGTCGTACAAACGTATCAGTAGCACCACCAAGAGCAGGTGTGGAATAAAAAGTGCTTGATGGCAGCCAATAACACAATAACTTGAATGACACTTCATACTTTACACTTTATAATTTATATAAATAAATTTGTATTAGGTACACTTTATTTCTTTTTTTTTACAGATTAAGAATAGAAAAAATTTTCATAACCACTTTTATCTGAGACAAATCTTTGCTGGTCGTGGCAATCCTTTTATTTGTTGTTGTCTGGACGATCTGTATCTTCTCCCTCGGCGTGTCTTTATCCCTCGTCCAAGGCAACCAGCTCTACTTGACGCTTTGCTCAGCGAGATGAATTGCGTCGGGCTAAAGCCGCCAGAATTGTTATGATCGGGTGGCATAATGGCAATACCACCACTGCTGGTAGCGCCGTAATCGCGTGACCAGCTCCCGCTGCCGGTGCGCGAAAACCTCACTTCTTCTCGTGCCATCCACTGCTGCTTTTTGTTTTTTGGATGAAAAAAACTAAATCCGACCCGTTGACAAATATACCTGCACAGACAGCAAGCAGAAGCAGTACTATCTGCGTAAACTAATGATGGGGTGACAAAAGTACTAATCCTCTGCTGTACTAGCACGAACCACTTCTGCTGTTAACTAATCACTGCTGCTGCTAACTAATCACATCACTGCTAACTAACTGAACAATTGCACACAATGTTCGCAGCTAGACGAAAGTTCTGGATTTCCAGTTTCCAGTTAATTTCACTCAGTAGCACCGCTCACCGTCGTCAATATTCAAGAAAAAAAAAACCTTTGCGTTGTGAGTGTGTTAAGGCCCAAACAGAATGCTGCGTCAACGCATCCGTCAGCGTCAATTTGGAAATAAACCCATGGGAAAACTGTCAGAATGACGCCGACGGACACGTTGACGCAGTATTCTGTTTGGGCCTTTATGTTGCTGTCATTGTTGGTGGTACAAGCGAAATACTTTAGCACAAATAGTTTATTAAATGTTTAACATGTGCAGAATAAATACTTCTAAAGCAATCTTGTACAGCAGATGCCAAACATGATTTAAGAAACTACTCTTCAGCGCTTAAATGTATTTTAGCCCATTTTTGTTCCACGCTTGACAAATTTAAACAGGTAAATCCACATCGGCTAAAAACTCGGCGCCTGTCATATGTCAGATTATCTCAGATGTGTTCGTCGATGGCTTCCGACCGTCAGTATGTAAGTTCGAATCCGGATGAATGAAAAAAGTATAATGGGCAGGCTCGATAAATTTTGAGTCAACCAACGATTTCCTACTAAGTCTCTCATTAAATTATAAAAATACGAATACAAAAGTGAACATAAAAATAACGAAACCCACAAAATAAAATAAAAATACTTCCTGCATATTTTATTCTTTTTGCTTGTCTAAATGTTGAACTGCTGTGGAATAAACGTAATTTCAGTATCATTAGCAGCAGTTTAATAAACATCTCTATGCGTACTGAATAAACATTTTACTATACGTTGCATAACAGTCATACAAACGCATCTTCCACGCCCATATTCAGCACTGTGCTGTTTAAATTCTCCAAAACCAACTGTATAAGCATTGAACAGAGGTGTTTAGATATACTTTAAAAGCAGCTATACAGCATGTGCTGAATAAAAGCTGTCGGTGAAACGTTTAATAAGCAAAAATTGTTCCTTGGGTCTTCACTCCCACATGAGAAAGAGATAGCAACACACCATGCCCTTGAGCAAGCTACCCTAGCATTCAGCTGATGAGCGAGAGTGAAATATTGTTGCTTTTCTCATCACTCTTGCGTTGACAGTTTCTTACGAAATTTCGTGTGAGTGTAAAAGAGATACTTTGACTGCGAGCAACCAGAACAGAGCTGCGCGCAACTGTTAGGCGCACAACTAAACCTATACGAAAGAAAAATTTTAGATATTGTCAATTGCAAGGAAAATTGTACCATCCAAAGTGCGATATCGCTCATAAAAGTGCTATTTTGCATTAAATCGTTTCGGTATCTTCGGCGCACTTTTTCGTTATCTTCCAAGTGATAAGTGCGCCGAAGATACCGAAACGATTTAATGTAAAATAGCACTTTTATGAGCGATATCGCACTTTGGATGGTACAATTTTCTTTGCAATTGACAATAATAATCGCAATACATTGGATCATACATTAAAATTGGAATGATAATTATCTGTCAGTGTCATTCCAGACGACCTATCCAACGCGTATGCAGGAAAGAGAAAGAAAAACCTTGGAAAAACCGCATTGCATACATTTGGGATGACTTGTCGCCACTCTGTATATAGTCACTCTAATTATTTCCATTATTTCCACCCCATCGGCAGGCAACCATGTTTTCGCTGCCAACATCTCGTGTGTGCGAAAACGAGATAGCAAGTCAGCACTGCGTTTCACTCAACTGCCAGCAGTCTGATTTGGGCCCGCTGTCAAATTTTGAGCCCAGGACATGCTGTCGCTGACGTTCACTGCAGCTCGTTATAGAGATGTCGATGGGGTGATTATTTCAGATCAAGGGGCTGGCAACCCTATCCTTACTCTATCCAGCTTTTTACGCGCTATAATGGTGGCCGCTATAAATTGTGTTCGTAATATGCGAACAATCTTTTTGACAACTCTGCATACATCAAATCTGGCACTCTTCTCTTGCAACACTACCGTGCTCTTTCTTTCGTTTACGTCAAAGAAGGAAAGCAAAACTGTGCGAAATGTAAACAAAACTATTGCCTTCCTTCTTTGGCGTAAACGAAAGAAAGAGCAACACTGCCGTACAGGAGAAGAGTGCCCAGTTTTGATGTATGCAGAGTTGTCAAAAAGATTGTTCACACATTACGAACACAATTTATAGCGTCCGCCATTATAGCGCGTAAAAAGCTGGATATAAAGCAACCCATCGACATCTCTATATCGAACTGCAGTAAACGTCAGCGACAGCATGTCCTGGGCTCAAAATTTGACAGCGGGCCCAAATCAGACTGCTGGCAGTTGAGTGAAACGCAGTGCTGACATGCTATCTCATTTTCGCGCACACGAGATGTTGGCAGCGAAAACATGGTTGCCTGCCAATGGGGTGATATAAAGCATAGATCATTACACGGGAGCTCCTAACCACACTTTTTTGACAGCACTTGGTGGTTTGTTTACGTGGTGTTAAATTTTGAATTGAGTTTTCTATCTTTGTCCGGCAGATAATGATAGAAATTTATAGTTTTTATTGAAGAGAAAGTGCCTTACATGCATTTTACAGAAACTGATGCAGTAATCCTTCACGAAATTTCAAATCGAAACTGCTGGATGTGACAAAAACATGTAAACAAACCACCAAGTGGTGTCATTTGACGGCAAAATGACGTCATCGCAAAATGATCTATAGATCATTACACGGGAGCTCCTAACCACACTTTTTTGACAGCACTTGGTGGTTTGTTTACATGGTGTTAAAGTTTGAATTGAGTTTTCTATCTTTGTCCGGCAGATAATGATCAAAAATTATAGTTTTTATTTAAGAGAAAGCGCCTTACATGCATTTTAAAGCAACTGATGCAGTAATCCTTCACGAAATTTTAAATCGAAACTGCTGGACGTGACAAAAAACATGTAAACAAACCACCAAGTGGTGTCATTTGACGGCAAAATGACGTCATCGCAAAATGATCTATAGACCAAATCATCATACCGTCAATTGACAGATACTGGCGCCCTTGTTTACATTTTGGAAAACTTTCCTTTCCGCTTATAGCGAATGTAGCGTGTTTTTGAACATTTTACAGGCATAATGGCTTTTAAATTTAGTCCTAATGCCCTTTAAACTCGGTTTAAACAACAAATTTGCCGTTTAAACAGCTGAAACTTTTTTGAACTCTGCGGTCTGTTTGTAAACAAGGGCGCCAGTATCTGCCAGATGACGTCACCTTGATTTGGTCTATTGCACGCAGATGTCAGTGCGTTTTTTCGTCCCAGGTTTGACAGTGTTGTGGGGTTTGTTTTGATTACTTATTCGCAAGACCCAGAAGCAAAAAACTGCAAAAATGACAAAAATATATGTTGTGCAGAACTGATATCATTTTTCTGCTTTGGAAAAGTCGGGTATTTCCGGTTTCCGCAAACAAGTGGTACGAATTACAAGTAATAAACCCACTAGCAATAAAATTAAGTTACAAAGGGAATCAAAACAAAACGTACAAAAGCGTCAAACCAGAGTTGAGTTTAGGCACCGTGCAAAGGTTTATACGTGTTTGACAGTATCACTCAAAAAAATCGACTCGTCGCATCCACGTGAAAAATCAAGTAAACTTCTGCACAGCAACTTACGTGAACTTCATGTACTAGTTAACGGGAAAATTAATAAAATTTACCGGGATCGCACGTAAGCTGGTTAGCATGAGTGCGTGTTACCAACAATTCACGTGAATGTTACACGGTAAAAAATCGTCACGTCCAATTCAACTGTTCTTGCATTTGAATCAATCTGTTACTCAGCATTGCATATTGAAGTGATTAAGTATTGATTTTCAAGAGATTTCCATTTCTTGAAGAAGAGATCTTTCATTGAAAACTATTCAATGGAAAACACCATCGAATCATAATACATATCTTTTGAATTTGCACTAATTATTTTTCGCATTTCACAGATGTCAAAACTCGCGAAGTATGTTTAATGTGCTTTAATCCTTTAATTCACTAATCGAAAAAAAAACAAACCCAGAATGGTGAAAATATGTTTTCGCTTGAAATTATTACTATTCTAGAGTGTGAGTATAGCTAAATTTTGTATGTGATTGAAACAAGGATTGAAATTAATAAATTGCTATCTGTTTTCAGGTTAAGGGATTGATCACACCACCACGGATATGACAACAACAACCAAACATATTAAGACTTCCCGGCATTAGAAACAACTATCCGGTTTATTTATCATCGATTGTGGTTTATATTGTGTTTGTATTTTGATTAAATAAATTAATAAATAAAAATACTTTTCGAACATATCATTCATTGTAAATCGAATACTTTCAATTCATTTGACAGCTCAAAATTTTAAAACATAGCGCATTGGAAATTAAAGTGATTTTCTGTTGATTTCATTGTGCTTTGTGTTGATTCACTTTCAATAGATTTTCATTTCAAATTGTAGTGATAGGCAAGTAGTGCGAATTCAAAGGTAAATCACTTCGCTTCAACGTGTTATTTTTTTACCGTGTACATGAAAACTGTCATGGATAAGAATTACCTATGTTTGAGTGATGAGTGATAGGCAACTTCTTACCACCCCATCGGCAGGCAACCATGTTTTCGCCACCAACATCTCGTGTGTGCGAAAATGAGATAGCATGTCAGCATTGCGTTTCACTCAACTGCCCTCAGTCTGATTTGGGCCCGCTGTCAAATTTTGAGCTCAGGACTAGAGTGACTATATACAGAGTGGCGACAAGTCATCCCAAATGTATAGATCATTACACGGGAGCTCCTAACCACACTTTTTTGACAGCACTTGGTGGTTTGTTTACATGGTGTTAAAGTTTGAATTGAGTTTTCTATCTTTGTCCGGCAGATAATGATCAAAAATTATAGTTTTTATTTAAGAGAAAGCGCCTTACATGCATTTTAAAGCAACTGATGCAGTAATCCTTCACGAAATTTTAAATCGAAACTGCTGGACGTGACAAAAAACATGTAAACAAACCACCAAGTGGTGTCATTTGACGGCAAAATGACGTCATCGCAAAATGATCTATGCAATGCGGTTTTTCCAAGGTTTTGACGTAGGACTACGTCTTACGGCAAGTTTTGAGATAGGGTGTCATTTCAAAATATCGAAACATGGGAGCGTCACGAAAAATGAAAGGTTTTGAGCGCTAATAGCTCAGCGGTTTTCCGATCGATTTTCAATATTCTTACACCAATCGATCGGAAAATCTTCTAAGAATTGACCCAAATGAAGAAAAGTATGGATTCTTGATGTTGAACTATTGAAAAATTGAAAATAATGAACCTATGTTTTACCAGAGTTCTCGCTTCGTGATTGGTTGGAAGATTCTTTACGATGATCTAAACCTATACCAATTTGATATCTGTGCTTGAGAAGTAAGTCAAAACAAGTAACCAAGTTTCCTCATTTCGACAAGAATGCTTAACACTGCGGTTCAACCTAGACCATTTCGATGTCCTTGCTTGGGAAGTACGCCAGAGAGAGTAACAAAGCCCCTTCGTGCCAACAGCTTTCTTACGAACGCGATTAAACCTAGTCCAATTTGATGTCTGTGTTAGGGAAGTGTGCCAAAAAAAATGACACAAGTTCGTTGTCTCAACAGATCGCAAATTCTTTACTGCGAGACGATTAAACCTCGGCGAACTTGATATCTGTGTTAGAAAAATGTGCTACAGCTGTACTATTGGGTTATAATACGACTTTGTATGAATACGCATGCTTGCCGTTTCACTTCTAGTTGATAAAATAGGATTGAATTGGTAAAATCCCTTCAACGTGGTAAACCATGGATAATAAAAACAATCTCTAATTTCAGTAAGGTAGCAGGAAAGTAATAGTTTGTGTTCTTGATTTTGTTAAATTGTTTTCAAATGCACAATCTTTTGAGAATTGAACGTATGCAATGTTACTACTTTGATAAATGTTCCGTACAACGCATGTAGCATGTATATATGTTGCATATAGCACGTATACATGAAGAATCGAATGATTATTTACAAGCATGGATACATGCTACTATCCCTATACAAAGAGACTTACGTAGTCCTGATGCGTCACCAGTATGCGGTCGTGTCTTGTACACAACCCCTCTGATTTTTCTTTCTCTTTCCTGCAAGGGGTTTCCAACAGCAGTGATTACTACGCACCTTCGAAAAAAGTTACTTTTGATTACTTTGCTGATTACCTCTTATTACCAGTAATCAATCTCTTATGATTACTAAAAATTAGTCATGATTACCAATGATTACTTAAGATTATCATTGATTACTATACTGATTACCTTTGATTACCTAATTAATTCAGAAATGATTACAAAAGTAATCTCTGATTACTACGCACTGATACGCTTTGCTGGAAACCCCTTGCTTTCCTGCATAAGGTTTTGCAAGGTGACGTCACGAATGAACCAGAATGAACGCAATTCACCCATTTGACATCCACTCGTGGTTTGTTTACTATTTGTTAGGAGAACGTGATATGCATAAATTGAAGTTAAACGTTTTAAAAGCGTATTATCCAGCAGTGTCGCCCTCCAAACTACTCGGAATGGCAGTTTTTGTGCTTTTCTGACTTGCCGTTAAGCCCTTAAGCAATATTCAGTTTCAACTTGTTAACCCATGTTCCAAGTCCATGTAAACAAACCACTGATAGACGTCAAAGAAGTGAGGTTATGCTCGCCTGTGCAAAACCTTTTACGCATTGGATAGGTTATAGGTCGTCTGCTCGATTGGAATGACACTGACAGATAATTATCATTCCAATTTTGACATTGTCGCCACTCTGTATATAGTCACTCTAATCAAAAGGTAAACAAAATTTGTTTAATAAAAAACGGGACCCGATCGCTACTTGTGGGTCGCGTCGTTTTATCGTCGCGTTGTAATATAATACTTATAAAGGAAGGAATTAAGTTGATTTTATTAATCAGAAGAACTAATTTTATTTGTTTCATACACACGATTATGAGTGATAGCGATGCGGTCCATGTTGAATATGCAGATGAAACAGAATTGCTTAGTGAATTTCGAAATTACATGAGTGATCCGGATCTACGCGAAAAGGCCGCTATTTATTTACTCGAATCGTTGATAGATGAATCTATTGTAGGAGTAGTTTTTGAAGTTCACCATGCTTTCAAAACAGGGTCCGGTGTAGCTATTGAAGGGCAACCAGAAGATTGCAAACCGTATACAATTGTTGACTTGCCAGATATGGATGTTTTCGGGACGTCTATTAGTAAAAAAACAATAGACTGCAATTGTCCTAATTGTAATCGCATTGTAGCTGCTTCTAGATTTGCACCTCATCTGGAGAAATGCATGGGTAGGTTGGATAGCAGCTGTTAATTCGAAAATACATAGTTATTTCAAATATTTTCTTTAAGGAATGGGCCGTAACTCTTCCCGAATCGCCAGTCGTCGACTTGCTAATTCTAGAGATGGCAGTAATTATTTTGGAGCAGATGAAGACGACGAAGATGATGCGGATTGGTCCGGCGAAAAACGGAAGAAAAAAATTGCTACAATCAGAACTAACGGGAACAAAAAGAATGGTAAAACATCATGAAAATAATTGTCAAAGGTTCGGATTGCTGTCAACCCTTGGAAGCGCCGCCTACGATCCAGAAATTCGCTCGAAAGAAGTATGGGTAAATAGCAGACTAAATAATTTTATTTTTTTATATGTAGCCTTTATCACGATACCGGTTTCTGGCAAGTTCAGACTGCCATTCGATTCAATATGAACGCTCAGCACATGTTTTTAGGCCGGATAGTTCACTCTTAACTTTTTATTTGAGTGAAATATGCATCGGAGCTTTTGCAAAGTATTTATATTTATTAATAACATTGTAATCCTATGAAATGCTATCGTGAGAATCCTAAACTTTAATGTATTGTATTATAATTCTAAAAATAACTAAGAATTTATAAGAGAATTGACCTATTCGCACTATTATAGAACTATGTTTATATTAGAAAACATTAAAGAAAAATTCCTGCATCAACTGTTTGTTTTAGTATTCAAGTTATGTGAAAAAAGTGTAGGTGTATTACTCTAGTACGATCATTTCATGTCCGACTTCACGATGCTGTCCTGTCGTTCGTAATATTTATATTTATATCTTCCTTTCCGTCAGATTCTGAAATAGAAATTTGAATAAAAATTCATTCGGCTAATTCATTTTAACACTTACCATTTTCTTTGTCAATTGTGGAAATGACGACTCTTATTAATTGAAAATCTGCAACCAATATGATGCGCAATAGCATTGTTATTATTCCGATCACGTAACTAGCCACCCAGATCCAAGGGAAAATTGCAATTAAGTAATAGTTCTTATCTGGACGAATCTGTTCATTATGTTGTAAAGAGAACTGAAAAATCATTTGTGCACAGTCAATTTCATTGCTGATTTGCACTTTGTTAAACTCTTTGCAAAATGTTCTTAAAGCATCGTTATTAATCCAAGCGCAGATCATAGCCGAAATTGCACATAAAATGAAAAAGATAAAAGAAGGAAATACGATTCTCCACGGCTTAGCTATTATACTGAAAGTATAAAACAAAAAAAAGAACGGATTATTCGAGGGTACTGCAGCTATTCTCAGCACTTCACTTCTCGTGTTCGATGCCTTTGTTAAAGGTATAGTAATGGGGATGAGGATTTTTGTGTGTAAAACCCGTACCTGATATCATATGTCACTACAGTTGAGTCTTCAAAACCATCTAATAAAAGTGCACTCTCATTTAAAATTTTGCTTCGTCTTTTTTCTCTCTCTAGTGCGCTGGCTTTGCCTCTCGCGTGCCTTATTATCTGCCTAACGTTTTCTACAACCCACGTTTAGACATAATTTTGGAGCAAACCTAATTTCCGAGATACGATTTCTTAAACATAGTACCTAATAAAATAAATAAACCCTTTTTAAAAGTGATTCTTGGTGCCAAATTCTGGGAAAGATGCATATTTTCTCTTATTAAAAGCGTAGGTGATGTTTAGAATAAATAGTTCAAATTTACCTATTTCACATAAAACTGCTAAAATTTGAAAATTACAGTAATGTGTTTTGTTTTGCCTTCATAAATCGTAAATATCTTAGCGGGATTTGAACATACGTCCCTACTTTCTTCGGCAAAGTTGTTCGTCATAAAATTTTCTATATTTATAGTATAGTTACGTTGCTCTGAGACACTTCGATACCCTGTTTTGAAATTTATTTAAATGAAATTTCGAAAATTTCAAAATTTTGTCGAATTCAATAAATTTTTGTAACCAAATATGACTCCAGGCATCCCACCATACCATTTTTATGGATGTATAGATCTCAATGATTGTGAAAAAAATAGTTTAGTACCTTGTTTTACGTACTTTGACATTTCTAAAAATATTTTTATGACTATTACTAAAAACTGCCATTTTTCATAAAACTCAAATGTGCGACCCGTACAACATTTGAGGGGTGAGTCCCTAGGATTTCTGACATACTGCTATTTTGAGACACTCTATTGCTCATACTTCGGAGAACCTTGTGTGCAGCGACCAAAACTCAACGACCTCGTGGCGCGTGCAGAAGAGGTGAAGAAAGGGACCGTAAAGGCGTCGAAGTCAGTACAGACGGCGGCTTGCCCGTTGACGGCGTGTCGCAACGCGGCCCAAGAGGCCACGGAGTACGCTACCAACAGCGGTAAGGCATCTTCCAAGCGTCTGAGACAGTCCCCGGGGGATGGCACCCCTATAGAGGACCAAAAAAACGCCTGACCGGTAAAAGCCCTTACGCCAGTGGGTTGGTGAAACCGACCAACCAGCGGGAAGCACCAAGACGGGATCGAGGTCAAGGCCAAGAAGAAAATAAGAGAAAGCTCCATCAAAAAGAAAGCTCCACCTAAACCGACAGGGAAGGGAGCGAAGGGGCGACGCTGTTTTCCTGAAAACCGACCGATCGAAATACTCGGAGGTTCTGAAGGCCATGAGAGGAGATGCCCTACTCATGGATCTGGTCGCGGACAGGCGGAGCATTCGCCGCTCACGCACAGGGGATATGATCCTTGAGTTAAAGAAGACGCCACCAAGAAAAGTTCCGCATACAAGTCAATAGCGGAAGGAGTGCTCTCACTCACACCAGAAGTGACTCTCCAGCTTTGGATGAGATCACCGAAGTGTGCAATATATGCAAATAATAATGCATGCTTTATCGGTTCTGTTTCTTATGTTATTATTGCTGGAAATTTTATATTCAGCCAGAACTCGTTTGGATTCGACCTGTCCGGAAAGGATGAGTGAAACTCTCGGTATGTCATAAAACTCCCTCTGTTATTCACCAGACGGTAGTGACATTTTTGGTGATTCAACTGCATAAAAACTTGTTAATGATGGTCACGTTTAGGTATACCCACCCCATCGGCAGACAACCATGTTTTCGCCGCCAACATCTCGTGTGTGCGAAAATGAGATAGCATGACAGCACTGCGTTTCACTCAACTGCCAGCAATCTGATTTGGGCCCGCTGTCAAATTTTGAGCCCCGGACATGCTGTCGCTGACGTTTACTGCAGTTTGATATAGAGATGTCGATGGGGTGGGTATACCTATATGTAGAGTGACTGTATACAGAGTGGCGACATGTCACCCCAAAAGCATGCAATGCTTATTTTCTTTCTCTTTCCTGCATACGCGTTGGATTGGTCGTCTGCTCGATTGGAATGACTCTGACAGATAATTATTCCAATTTTGACATTGTCGCTACCAAAGTAGCTGGCAGGCAGCCATGTTTTCGATGCCAACATGTTAGCGTTAGCGTAAACGAGAAATCATATACTCGCCACTCTTCACACAAGTTAGCTCTTCAGCTGTCAGTGGGGCCCACGACTCCTGAGCCCGCCTGATGTTAGCTCTCATCAACGCAAAGCAAATGAGATAAAAGTGCCAGTTAGCTGGTCGCCACTCTATAGAGTAAGGCGGGGCATAAGTGCGATGTTTGAAGTTGTCATCAATTTTCGTGAGATATAAAGAAGGACAACAACATAATATATTTTATAGTGATGCAGTAACTCAATGTCTTCACATTCAACTATAAATCATCTGCGGTAATAGTGTTTTGCAAAATAAATTCTTCTTTCTTCTAATCAAGTGCAAATTCGCACTTCTACCCCACTAGCGGGGCAAAAGTGCGAATACCGCGGGGCAAAAGTTCGAAGCTAGAATCCATGAAATTAGCCCAGCAGTAGCTAACAAAACCATATCATCTTCAATCTGCGTTATGTTTCGGTAAGGAATATTCTCAATTTGCACCTTTTCTATTTTGCGCTGGTGTATTGCAGCCTCCGTTAGGTCGAAACTTTTCCAAACGTTTGTTTTTTGTTTCATCAGCGGAAACACATTGTTTTTCTTCGGCCAACATCTGTAGAGCACACAGTTTTCTGCAGATCTTTCATTTCTAGTATCTGTAATATAGTGCCTAAAGCTTTACATAATTAGCTATACATGTTTGCCTCGTCCATGAATCGCACTTTTGCCCCGTCCGTGAATCGAACTTTTATCCCGCTAGGCGCTTGACGTGGTTAGATTAAATTACGGAAAAGCGAAATATATTTTGTAAATCATTTTCGCCGTATTTTCAAAACAGATATGTGAGTGATGTTAAACGCTGCTACAAATTTTCAATAAGTAATATCCTCCTGTTGATATCGTATTTGCCATATAACGAAAAATTACATCAAAACCGCCCTAAAATAACATTTGCATATAACTCAGCAACTATGCTTCGTAAGCAACCAAAGTTTTCGTTAGATTCAAGCTGTCAAAGTTGTCACCCATCCATGCCAATGTAGAAAATTTGCTCGGAATCTGCCCCAATAAATTATTGAATCGCACTCTTACCCGCATCGCACTTTTACCCCTCCTTACTCTATATAGTCACTCTACCTATATGATATAATTTTTGACCAATGCAATATGAAAAACGGCGAGGAAAAGTTTGAATAATTTACCGATTCTCATGCAACTTTAGCGATTTTAAGGTTTTATTTTTAGCGAAGGTAACGGTTTCGCTAACGTATGTAGTCCAAATTTAGCGAAAACGCTAACTCGCTTATCGAAATTGTGCCCAACACTGAACATTATCCATCAAGGTACTTGGATCATTTTGTGAATAATCCCGTCCCCATCGTATTTGAGTCCAGGTCATATGGTTATCACGTGCATCGTTATCAGGATGATATTTACTTGCTTTCTGTTCTTACCTTCCGTTACCTTTTCCACCAGGACCGTGCATGACAAATAGTGCCGTCCAAATGACTCCGATTAACGCGTGGAATAGGGGAGTATATGTCAAATATTCACAAAATTCTTGGTTGTTCCATTTACTGGTCAACTCATCGATTATACCTAAAATAAAACAAATGTATCATTAATATTTTTTGAAAAGGTCGCAGGGTGGCCATTCAATTTCAAATTTCCGGTTTTTTTCCCGGTTTATGTATGATTTTCCCGACCGAAAATTTTATCAACTAGTCGGATTATTTTAAAATTGTTTGATCGTTTGAGAAATCGTTTTAAGTTTTTGATAAAGATAATTGTTTAATTTAAATAAATAAAGCTTAGATCGTTTAGAATTGGGGCAATTCATTTGGGCGAAAGCGGCGCTCTCAGTCTGATATGCAAGTTTTTGACTGCGTTTCGTTACTTGTAAACAGTTCTGCTTGGTTTATATTTTTTTGTAGTCTAAAACTAATGTGGTTCCGAAATATTTATCATGCAAGAGGAGAAAATAAAAATGATTGACACAGTCATGTCCAAAATCCATCAGCGTCAACTTGGGAGCAGGCAAAGCTGCTGGATTATCCCAAAGGTTTAGTGGCGTGAGTTATCAAAAACTTTTGACGTAGGACTGCGTCTTACGGCAAGGTTTGGGATAGGATGTCATTCCGAAAAATCGAAAAATGCGAGCGTCACGAAAAATGATAGGTTTTGAGCGCTAATAACTTGGCGGTTTCCCAATCAATTTTAAATATTTTTGCGCCTATCGATAGGAAAACGTTCTACGCATCGACCCCAATATAGAAACCTATTGATTTCAAAGTACGCACTATTGAAAAAATCAGAGGGGTTGTGCACAAGACACGACCGCATAGGTGACGTAGGACCACGTAAGTCTCTTTGTAGCGGTAGTAGGATGTATCCATGTATATAATAATACGATTCTTTATTATACAAGCTACATCCGTAACGGTCATCAAAGTAGAAACATTGTATACATTCAATCCTCAACCGATTTTGGAGTTATATCCATGAATTGATTGAATCTATTTTATTAAAACGAAACCAAGTTAGTAACTAAACCAAACAGTAAATAAATTTGTACACTGAGAAAACGTTTCGTATAATTTCTATGTGTCCCACACATAGATTTTTGCAACGTGCCCAGTCAATGAACTTTATATGCCAAACAGTTATAATTTATGGGTACGCGAAACTTTTGCACATACTATTCATATGCGTATATTTTTTATATGTATAATTGCACATACTATTCATATCCGTATAATTTTTATGTGCATTTCTAAGCGGATTGTGCTTAAATGCGGCACATGATTTTCATCTGGAATTTCATATGGAAATTTACCATTAGTTATGTGCAGAATATTTTGAGTGTATGATATGTTTCTACGTTTTCCTTTGGTAATCGGTAGACGGTACGCGCGAGTTTTCAAAAAGTTGAAAATTTTGCGCAACTTTTCTGCGGCTTACAAAAGGACACGGATAAAGCATTTACAACCTGCAGACGTATTGGAAGTCGCAGAAAATGTCACCTGTGACCAGAAAACTTATTGCCGTCATTGGTTGGTCGTCCGCAATGGCGAAAAATTCAACTTTTCCCTCGTTGACTGTGTTAATTATGGTATTAACTGGGCAAGAAAATATAATAAACTCTTCAATCGTTGTGTGGGCCTTAAAAGAACAGATTGTTTGATTATCATAACTCCTGCTTGCAATAAACTCAGGGGCTTGCGATGGGTGCCATGTTTTTGTTGCCAACATCTCAGCACATCTCGACAAAGGTTGGCAGCAAATCTACCTGTCAGACGGGCGCTATTTCTTGCATTTTTTGAAATAGCGCCCTTCGTTAAGTGGACTGTCAAACACCGTTCGTTAAGATACGGATAGCACCCCGCTGAATAAACTTGCACTAACGCATTTAACGTAATTCTCTGTTCGGTAAATTGGAGTACCGATAACCGCTAACCAGGCACGGCTTGTTGCAATGGACCAACCGGAAAGCCTCAGCAGCTATGCGATCAACGAAACCGTTCGTGTATGGTCCTGAATCACGATGAAATACCTCTCCAAGTGGCCAGCTGCAAGTGACGTGGGATGCTTCTGGTCGTGTTGTTGTCGCGAGCAGCATATTTCCTGCCAATTCCAGGACTTCAGCAGCCACCTCACTATGGGGGATTTCCATACAAGCAGGCGGACAAAAATATTTTCGAATTTTTTCTAGGATTTTTGACGTTTTTCTAGTTGATATGATTAAAATATGTTGTTAGAGTACATTTTCAAACATTTCACGAACATATTTTGAAAAGGGTTTAACTGTTTACCTTTGTCATATGTGAAAAACTAATATGGATCATTCCATCTCAAACGTTTGGATTCGACCAGTCAGCGATTTCAACCAAAGTTGGCATAATTGTTCATTCCGACCCCATAACCAATTTCCCGAAGTTTTACGCCGATTGATCAATTCCCCTAGCAGTGGCGCTGCCTTCTTTTTTACAGATTTTCAAAAAAGTCATTTTTCGGGTTTAAATATCTCTACAACAGTTTGATGTGAAGACATGCCAATATACTTTTTCTATGGGTTTTTGACCGCGCAATCGTATGATGTTATCAGTTTTTATCTAATTTGTCAAGATCATACATTTTTTTGCAATTTAAAACCAAAAATGCGAATATCTCAAAACACCCCCAATTTTATTTTCAAATAAATATGCTCAAAATGTTCCCCAGACAAATTCTACATAAGAATCACTTAACTAGAAAAGACAATATTGGTAGTTTGACAGATATGGTGTTTTGAATATCCGGGGCATGCGTTATTCTATCTGAATTGCTAGTAAAAGTATGTTTAAATACGTTTACCTGAAGCTTCCGGACATTTGTATGACTAGATAATGTATTTTAATGAAAAAGATGCATTTTCAACATAGAATCAACATAATAAATTTTGATGTTCTGGATATTTTTGTATGTATTTAAATAAAAGTAATAATTTCGTAAAATTTTTTATAGTTCTATTATTTAATTGTGCTATTTATTTGTGCGATATAATGCATTTCACTGGTAAAATTATTATGGTATTTCACTTTTGAAATTATTCGAAACTTCGAAGAAATTTTCAAAATGGCTTTATTAGCACTACGGGAAAACCTAGCCTAAAACGAACGAAATTCGGGGCGCATGTTTTCTTCATAGTTCCATTAACGTTGTATGGAGGAAATCTCGATGGTGACTCCCTATGAATTACTTCATATTGAAATCTGTTTAACCCAGTTTCTAAATATGATTATACTAAATGCTTCTTCTGATGACATAATTTCACGTTGATCAGTTAGCTGTGTGTGTGTGTGTGTGTGTGTGTGTGTGTGTGTGTGTGTGTGTGTGTGTGTGTGTGTGTGTGTGTGTGTGTGTGTGTGTGTGTGTGTGTGTGTGTGTGTGTGTGTGTGTGTGTGTGTGTGTGTGTGTGTGTGTGTGTGTGTGTGTGTGTGTGTGTGTGTGTGTGTGTGTGTGTGTGTGTGTGTGTGTGTGTGTGTGTGTGTGTGTGTGTGTGTGTGTGTGTGTGTGTGTGTGTGTGTGTGTGTGTGTGTGTGTGTGTGTGTGTGTGTGTGTGTGTGTGTGTGTGTGTGTGTGTGTGTGTGTGTGTGTGTGTGTGTGTGTGTGTGTGTGTGTGTGTGTGTGGGTGTGTTATTCGCTGGAAATATATTTTATCTTGAAATCTCCCATGGTGACTAGAAATTTTCAAAACACTATATTTCCCAGAGTGGCGCATGGTGGCACGTAATTCTTTCATAAGTTGACAGTATATACCTGAGATTTAACCCAGAAGGAGGAATTAACCTGGAGATATCTGGAGAAAAAAAGTTCTCGACTAAGAAAGCAGAACATTCTCTTATTTTTTTATATTTTCCTTCTTCTCATGCTTTTTATTATTATAATTTTTTCTCCAGCCGTCTAAACCATTTATTTTTCGGAAAGCTCATTTCATTACCTTTCTAATGATATATAATACATAAGATTTAATTTTGGAAATAGTGTTCAAAAATTGATTTGAAAGTAAACGTGTTTGAATGGCAAAAAGCGTATATGTCATATCGTTTTTCAACTTTGACAGCCTCTATCTCAGAAACAACATCGACTAGAGACTTGCTATTTTGGATTTTTCTTAATTGAAGTGTTTGCTATCAATAGAAATGTTCATTAAGCGGATTAGTGAAAGTCAATTTTCTGATTTTTGTCCGCCTGAT
The DNA here is from genome assembly GCF_943734655.1 of Sabethes cyaneus. NCBI lineage: Eukaryota > Metazoa > Arthropoda > Insecta > Diptera > Culicidae > Sabethes > Sabethes cyaneus. The sequence continues at coordinate 68,622,800 of NC_071353.1, forward strand.
ATCTCATAGTGCACCTATGCCATCACGGCAACGAAATGAACCACCAGCAACAAGCGAACAAAACCACGAGGTGATCGGTCAAAATTATTTGATAAGAAGCGAACAATCAGATCAATCTAAATTAAATAGAATATAAATCTGTTAGTGAAAATTCCTCAAATCTTCATGAACACATGTTTCGTTCTTAAAAGAACGGTTTTTCGACGCCTTCTTTTCCGTCTTCTTGGGCAGCAACAAAACAGTTTGAATGTTCGAAAAGACACTTTTCATAGCAGCGGTGACACGGGACAGCAATTTGTTCAACCCTTCGTTGTTGCGGATGGCCAGCTGCAAGTGACGATAATTCTGATCGTTTCGTTGTCGCGAGCAGCATATGTCCTCCCAATTCCAGAACTCCTGTCGCCAGATATTCCATCACGGCAGCGATCATTGAGTGCTCCAGCTCCAACACCTCGCTTGGTGAATTTGCATGTCTTCGTTGCCTTATCCGTGGGAAGCAGCAACAGCTGAAGCTCAACAATTTTCGATCGGATTCTATAGGGCGTAAATTAAATACAATCATAAGGAAGCTTAACCCATAGCTTATATCGTATATATTTCTGTCATCCGTGCTAGGGAAGCACTGACGAGGGAAGGCAAAAATATGAAAATAATTAAAATTTTCAAAATCAATTCAAAAACAACAATTTTTCAAATTCAATTTCAAAAACAAAATCAATAGTTTTCTATATTTTCAATATTTTCAATCGATTTCCCGATCAATTGGTGTAAATATCTTAGAAATCTATTGAAAATTGACTGAATTATAAGCCGAAGCGTGAAAACGCGTTTCTACTTTGATGACGTCATTTCCAACAACCAATCACGAAGCGAGAATTCTGGTAAAACATAGGTTCATTATTTTCAATTTTTCAATAGTTCAACATCAAGAATCCACACTTTTCTTTATTTGGGTCAATTCTTAGAAGATTTTCCAATCGATTGGTGTAAGAATATTGAAAATCGATTGGAAAACCGCTGAGCTATTAGCGTTCAAAACCTTTCATTTTTCGTGACGCTCGCATTTTTCGATTTTTTGGAATGACACCCTATCTCAAAACTTGCCGTAAGACGTAGTCCTACGTCAAAAGTGACATCTCCCCGGCCAAACAGGTCGAAGATTCTTTGCGACGATTGAACCTAGACCAATTTGATATCTGTGCTTGGGAAGTATGCCAGAATGCCAAACCACCCCTCTTCTTCAATCGGTGTTATCGTTTAAACATTAAATCTCGTCCAATTTGATGTCCTGAAAGTGAGACTTAATAGAAAAGTGAGCGGCCACCCTTTCCTTTTGCCTGATTGCATCCATATACTGCAAGAATTTGTTCGGAACTGTTGTCTTGCTCGGAAACAGGGCTGAAGGAATATTTGTGCATGTGACGTGACGCAGTAATTCTCAAAGCGAGGAAAATCAGCGACTCTCTTATCGGAGAATAGTATTGAATGTTTCATTTACTGCTTTGCGTCAGTTAGTTGTCTGCAATTCTTTACATAGTTACAATAGTCAAGCATTACATTCAGATTAATTTCTTTCGAAACTGATGGACAAGGCAAGGCAGGAGGGATCCGTAGTGATGTCAATTTTTATTTGACCGTCAACTCCTTATACCGAGTTGACGTCAGATACAATACATTTTCCAAAAAACTTTAACTTACTTATATAGTGAAATATCATAAAAATGAATAAAAACATGTAAAAAATTGACTTGCAAAAGTTTGAATTTCAAAACCTGCAGTTAGTGTCAACAAATGCTGCAAGTAGCATGATGTACTTGAAGAATCGTATTATTGCATGTGTGAATACATGCTACTATCACTACAAAGAGACTTACGTAGTCCTGCATGCTCCATGCGGTCGTGTCTTGTACACAACCCCTCCGATTTTTAACAAAATATGTTAGCAAATTCTCACGACTATCCGCAAAGTGCAAACCAAACTTCGGTGTGAAACCCTTGATCGTCAACTGCGGGTAAAGCTCATTCGGTAAGTCAAGGCTAATCCCAATAAGGATATCCCTCAGACTGATTTGGAGAAAAAATTGAATGTTGGCTGCTAAACTGTGCGGCGAATTTGGAAGACTACAGGTGTAACCGAGCAAATGGTCAGAATTCGGGCATGTAAGTTGTACGACCAGGTGTTGATGAAGCGCGATGGATCGTGGAAGTAACTCTTATGTGAAAGTCGAGTACAGCTAGTTATCGTGGGTCAAGTTCTTCAAGACTCCTACTCGCGGGATGGTTCCTAGCGGATGCAAGTTTGCTTTAGCGAATGAGTTCGTAAAAAATGTATGATTTGGCTAGGGATCAGTTCCTGTGGCAAGAAAACCTACCTAGAAAACCAAAGGGAGTGTCTCTACAAACAGATTCTACCATTCAGTAAGACTTATTATAGTCCAATTACTTTTTGACAAGATCTGTATAGCTTACCGCGATTGAAACAAGGAGATATTACAATAATACAACTCTCGCGTCACTTTTCAAACGGTCCTAAGTGAGAAAGATTAAAAAATCTAGTTGATAGATAATTATAGTTAATCACATGCCTATAAACATTATACGAAAACATCCATATAAATTGATGTTTATTGAATGGAGAAAATCAAAGCAGGCAAAATATCCTATGTACAATTTTGATTCATTCATGTTCCACTGTTATCTATTACATTGGACATTTGCTTTGGTAACCAAGACAGCGTCCAAAGTAACAAAACAATTAAAAAACTCCAATCTGTATTTTGGTCGTTATTTGTATTGAAGTGTATTGCACATCAAATTTCAAAAATCTGATCTTGAACGCACCAAAGGCGGCTACTTATTCAAAAGGATGCTTTCTTCAGTTAGCGTTTATTCTTTAAATAATAAAGAAAAAACAAGCGCTATTTAACCAGTTGAACGGTAATTGTGTGAAGTATAATAGTGATCTATTATGACTTGTAAACCAATTTTAATATACTCTTCACCTTAAGGAATCTTTCTGAGTCAAGTACCTTGGGCAAACCTAACTGATCCAGGTATTGTTCGTTTCGTTTTGCAAAATTAAAAAAATAATGATGATTGAATATGATTGACCCTAGTTGTGAACGGGCTCCGGCTGCGAAACAGTAAAGTTCCCCGATTCTAAAATACCCAGAAAATAAGCATAAGCATAAGCATAGGATACCACCCGTGTGCTGCTACTTCGTTATTGGCTAGGACCGATGAAAATTGCAAAACGATGGCTGGAAAAAGCATACTTGGGACAGCACGCTATTCCTCATTGTGCAACCTTATCAGGTCCCTGCACACTAATCAATACCGACGCCGGCCACGCCCGAATGCGGGTCCTGGTGGGATGGGAAGGAATGTTATTCCCATACTTGTTGCTACTAAAGACCAGGGAATCCTCTGCATCTTCACAAGTATTTCGGGAAAAGAATTGTTGTTTTAAATACCCAGAAAATAAATTATTTAATACTTCAACCATCATAATCATATTTAAAATATGTACTAATCAGGCATACGATTTACGAAATTTGCTTATTTGGAATCTTGATCTTCCTGTTTTTACATACATTAAGCGCAATTCAGATTTGGATGAGTTAAATTAAGAAACGGATAAATGGCCTTATATTTAAGGAGTTTTCGTTAATAAATGATTTTTATATAATATTTTCCATCTTTATTCCTTTGTTTTCTTTTGCTAAATGTTTTACAACCGGGGACACTTTTGTTGGCCAAAAAATACTCTGTTTTATAAATTAATTTTTTTTTCTGTTTTAAGCGAAAAAATAGACCTTAGGTATATAAAAATAGGTTCTTAGTAAAAAGATACGTATATCTTCAAACCTTCAAATGCGTTCAAGTATTCGAGATTGGATGATCTGATTAAAAAACTATGACCAAAAAAACAAAACCTTTTTCACAACCGGGGACATTCCCCTATACGTTTTGTTATATATCGTATGGAAAGATGGAAAATTGGACGATATCGTCAACTGTACAACTCATGATCTATATAGCTTATGGCAAACAGTGGACCTACGGCACAGAACAGAAGTGGAAGTTAAAATCCAAACACGTACTTGCTACTTTCTGCAGATACTAGCGAACCTGGCGGTGGCGAGTCACTTTTTTCGACGAAAACACCCGAACGCTTACGAATGCACACGAAAGCATATGAAATCTGCTATGCGATTGGTAGCGAGCGTTCTGCTTATATTGCTGTTATTCGCTTCTGTGCGAAGAAAAATAAAAGCAAATAAGACTCTGTTGCCAGTTTTGATCGCCGAATCGTTCGGACTTCCATTTATGTTCTGTGCCTACGGTCTAATCACAAGAATTTGATCTCTCAGCAGTAAATTACAGAGTAACATCTTGCCTCGTGGCGAGCAAAAGGGTACCAATGTTGCTTACATTGAGGATAGCGCATAGCACACAACTGATAGCTGGCTGGTATCTGTTAAATTTGTTTATGCAATCGACTAATGAATCAGATCTGTTAAACATAACAATCAGACCTGTTAAGAATGTTAAACTAACCGTCAGAAGATGATAAATTATTTATTGATTACACATAGTGATTTGAACGAATGTCTTATGTTCTTGGACGTTAGACGAAATTTTGCCCCGTTAGTGCTCATATGTCCAGGCACTATGATAAATATTGTGATATTGAAATTGTATTATGGAAATATCGCATTACCGGGACGATGAAACGAAAAAATTCAAAATGACCAATCCAACAATAACTTACTCACAACGACCATGTATTATGTCCAATGTACATTCCATTTGAAAAAATGTCCTATGTAACTTTTTGGGCTTATTCAATATAAATTCTGAATAAAATTGCAAAATCTCTTTATTATTACAAAGTACATTAATGCATCCTGACTGTGGAGAGGACAGGATAGAAAAAAAATTGATTCAGCTTTAAACACTTTCAAATAATATTTAATCAATCTTCTCGCACGCTTTACTCGCAAAAAGCGTTTTGTTAGATAGGTTCTTTTGAAAAGTTACGCGAGAACTATTGGTGGAAGTAGCGCTCATTTCTAGAAGGGTCACCCTATTAAAAATAAAAATGCATTCAAGTTTTTATTACCCATACTTTTATAACTAAAGTTTTTTTAAAGTTAAAAAAACTGAATCGTTATGTTCTAGGAGGCGCTAAATCTCTCTTAGAGAGCTTAATCCTCCTCCTAGTTCCATCAATGGAAACAATGACAATGAAGTCCAGTTCATCCCAAAAGAGCTGAATCTACCAAATCCACCATGTGATCCCCATTTCCATCCAAGAGATGTATTGGGCGATAATGAAGCGGAAGCTGAAGATGAAGGGAGCATTCATACTTAAAACGTTCCATAAAATTTTACCGAACTCTGAACTGCCGAATGTTCGGTAAAAATTTCGATGGTGCCAATCGACGTTTACCGATCATTAGTAATGTTTGGCATCATAAAAAAATTTTACCGAACGTTCGGCTGTTCTAAGTTCGGTAAATTTTTTTAAGTGTGTTGGGAGATGATTGTCGAACACTACAGCTGTAGCACGTTTATCCAACCAACACAGATATCAAATTCGCCTAGGTTTAATCGTCTCGCAGTAAAGAATTTGCGATCCGTTGTAACGACGAACTTGTGTCGTTTTTTCTAGCACATTTCCCTAACACAGACATCAAATTGGACTAGGTTTAATCGCGTTCGTAAGAAATCTGTTGGCACGAGAAGGTTTTGTCACTCTTTCTGGCGTACTTCCCAAGCAAGGACATCAAAATGGTCTAGGTTAATCGCGGTGCTAAGAAATTTAGTTAAAATCAGGAAACTTTGTCACCTGTTTTGGCTTACTTCTCAAGCACAGATATCAAATTGGTATAGGTTTAGATCATCCTAAAGAATCTTCAACCAATCACGAAGCGAGAATTCTGGTAAAACATAGGTTCTTCATTTTCAATTTTTCAATAGTTCAACATCAAGAATCCATACTTTTCTTCATTTGGGTCAATTCTTAGAAGATTTTCCAATCGATTGGTGTAAGAATATTGAAAATCGATCGGAAAACCGCTGAGCTATTAGCGCTCAAATCATTTTTCGTGACGCTCGCATTTTTCGATTTTTTGGAATGACACCCTATCTCAAAACTTGCCGTAAGACGTAGTTCTACGTCAAAACATGAGATTAGTCTAAATGTATCATTCCCAATTTTATTACAAATTTTAAATATATTAGCACTAGAGAACCTGGTGTGCATCGCAATGCCACTCAAAAGATTGTAAGTGAATAATTCTAGATGAAAATAAACATTGTTATTGTAATTGTAATTTTAATTAATTGTAATTCATTATTGTTAGGTCTAACTTATTTTTGCTTCGAAATTAAGTAACATCTTGGACTTTTCCTTGCTTTGAAAAACATATCGAGCTTCGATAGTATATAGCTTAGCTTAAGAAGATTGCCCGTAGTTGCACTCCGTGATTGGCCGAACCAGTAGTATTGCACAAAAAACCAATTGAATAGTGCTTGGGAGTAGCATGACATTGTCATTCTACAGTTTATTCTGATTCAATACTTTGAAAATTGACCAATATAACTACACTCATAATAATTTTCACGTCGAAATTACGGGAAAAGTTATGTGAATATTTCCATCTAACTTTTCCCGTACTATTTACGTGAATTCAAAGTAGTTTGTATTAGTATGCGTGCATTTACGTGGAAATCAGATAGATGTAATTATATTTTCTAATAATGTTCAACTGCAAGTCACGTAACTCCCTGTAGGGAAATTTACGTGATTTTTCACGTGGAAAGGTCGTGTGGATTATTTTGCCTATACGCCGGTCACGACCAAGAGGCTGTACTGCACGGGAAAAGAAAAGAATATTAGTCTGATACTTGTCTGATAGATAATCACACATTGCAAATTGGTTTACAATACCTGACAGCAAAACCCAGGTCCAGTGAAACCAGTAAAGCACTTTTTGAAGCATGTCGTACCTAAGTTGATAAGCATTTCCTCTCTTTTTTTCTGCAGGCCATCTACTCAGCACCTTAGAAGATACGGTACTATCAGACACCTGAGAAGACAACTCAGGGAGTGGGGTTTGGTATCCCGCCCCCCTAATGGGGCGTGAGGATTCAGACCCACTAAACCCCTACTCGAGTCTCCAGCCTCAATCTCCCCTGGCACCACCTTATCGGTATTACTTCAGGGAGGGGCTATTGTGCTTAGCGCACACTCTTAGATAACTACTGGACTATGGTAGTTAGGCTATTTACTCGCCGTTGATCGGCTCTCCAGCGGTTTTGTAGCTCAAGTACAATCTGGGTAGCTGCCGCATTGACCGCTCCCCAGACGTCCGAGCTAGAACACATCCTTTGGACTAAGTTATCCGAAGTAATGCCCTGTCCGTTCACTGCCTGCATGTTGCTTCTCGCGCCCACGAAACGAGGGCATATAAAGAAAACATGTTCTGCAGTTTCTTCTACATCCACGCATTCGGGACACGCGAGGGACTCCGCATGCCCGAACTTGTGCAGATACTGTCTAAAACCACCAGGCCCTGACAGAATCTGTGTCAGGTGGAAGGTGACTTCGCCATGGCGCCTGTCGACCCACCCGGATACTTCCGCAATAAGTCGGTGTGTCCACCGGCCTTTTGTGGAATCAGACCATGCCCGCTGCCATGTGGTTATCGAGGCCGATATTGTGGTACTCCGCATGTTTCTAGTTCCACGTTGGTTGGAGCACTCAACGTCCTCAATGATGATGATGCCAATAGGCATCAGGTAGCTTTTGGTTCCTAACGCCGATGACCACACCGGTCCGCCATACCTAAGTATGGACTGGACCACGTTGGCTAATAGCCTTCGCTTGCTGCCATATACCGCAGTGCTATTAGACATCATACGAGACAATGCCGAAATAGCTGTGGAAGCCTTCTTGTAGGCATAGCCGACGTGGCTCCCGAACTTGAGCTTGTCGTCGACCATGACTCCCAGGAGTTTTAAGGCCCGCATTGACGAAATAGTGCAATCCCCGACGCTGATATTTGCTTGCTGCACCGATTTGCGGTTGTTCACCACAATAACCTCCATTTTATGATGCGCTAGCTCCAGTTTCCTGGAGCGCATGCAATCTTCGACAATGCTTATAGAGTGGGCAGCCGTCAACTCAACCCCTCTGATAGATTCACCGTAGACTTCCAAGGTGATGTCATCCGCAAAGCCGACAATCTCAACCCCTACCTGGAACTTTAGCTTTAACATCTCGTCATACATGACGTTCCACAACACCTGGCCCAGTGTGGAACCTTTACGGAGCCATTGCGGTGATTGGAACGCACTTCTGACCCTCCTCCGTGTTGTAATAATATAATAAAGAAATAATTTTCCAAAATCCTATACAGCGACACCGGCACTTGGACGTGCCGAAGCGAATTGACTATGGAGTACCAACTAGCGCTATTAAACGCATTTCTCACGTCGTGCGTGACAATTGCGCAATAGCGGATACCTATCCTCTTGCGTTGGATTGCCACCTCGGCTGTCTTAGTGACAGACAAGATGGCATCCACCGTAGATTTGCCTTTTCGGAAGCCGAATGGGTTCCTTGACAGACCTTTTGTACCCTCAGTGTACTGTACGAGTCTGTTAAGGATAACCCTCTCCAGCACCTTGTCGGCAGTATCGAGTAGACAGATCGGCCTATATGACGAGGGGACATCCGGAGGTTTTCCCGGCTTCGGCAAGTGGCCATCTTCCAGGCATCTACTCATTACTACTTCGAATAATTCGGGAGCCTCTAAAATAGCCGCTTTAATGGCCAAATTCGAATTTCCATCTGGTCCCGGTGCCTTGCTCACCTTTAGGGATTTAGCGATCTTAATGAGTTCCTCGTTCGTAACCGTCGCCTCCTCCCCGACCTCTAAATCGCCGTTGCTCACGTTACTTTGGATGTTCGGCTGAGAGGCCGATCATCTTACGCTATGGTCTCAGATACTGGAACGTCGGCCGTGAGACGACTCAGCGGCCTGAGGCCAGGGCCTTGGCTCGTGGCATGGAAAGAGGCCCTCGATGATCCGCTCCAGCATCTCTGCATCACGCCCTTGGTCTTTGCCATTACGACCCTGTAGACATCACCCCACGGTTTCGCATTGGCACCAGCACATAACCTTTCATCCTTTCAACCTTTTACCTAGGTCGACCTTTCCTAGGCATGGTAGCGTCACACGCTCGCGACAGTACCTCAACCAAATGATCAGCGTTCGGATCGGGCATACCGCGATCACCGCACTCTCTTCGGATCGCTTCCAAAAATACTTTGGAATCGAAGTATGATGTCTTCCATCCACGGGTGGTTGGAGTGTCGGCTGTACTCGCCGCCTGCCGCCTCGTTATCTGACCGACACCATAGCGGACCGCCTGATGGCCACTGTGAGTGTAGCCATTGTCTACCCTCCAGTCTCCTATCAGACCAGGACTGCCGAAAGTTACGTCGATGATAGACTTGGCAACTACCTGGAAAAACCTGGAAAACCTGGAATTGTCAGGGAATTTGAAATTACCTGGAAAAACCTGGAATAATCAGGGAATTTTTAACAAAATCAGGGAATTTTTCAAACAACCCCAATGATCGAGTCATTGAGTCAAGAACACTTAGAAATAGATAAATAAGTACGGCACACAAGCGATAGATTGGGTTATCGATAATTAGCTCAGTGTTTTGCAAAGGGCCTTATTCTGCGAGGCAAGTGAAGTGATATAACAAATTTAGTTTGCACTCACTTTGTGCGTTTCGTTTGGCGTTAGTCAATGTCGAATCGAATGACATTGAAGTTTCAGGACGGACATTTTGCGGCATGTGACATAATTCGCAGAACATCGAAGTAAATGCCAGTGGCACCGCAGCGAAATTTGGTTTTCGAGAAAAATGTTGGAGAAATTCCACTGACTCACAGCAGTGCATAAACTTGCCATACAGTTGAATGTTAGAAGTTGTAACCGCAATACGGGTGTAGCGACCCTACCTTCCACATTACGAATTTATGGCTCTAGCTTGGACCCGGAAGAGTAAATCCCGATCAAACCACGCAAAGTGAAATAAGCAGCGTTGGTCAGAAAGTAGAACAGCCACCAGTGGTAAAGTAAAATTAAAAATTAGCTCAATTAAACTGCTTTTTTGCATGGCTTATGGCTCGGAGAACGAAAATTAAACATATGAACATTTCCGCGTGGCTGGCAGGAAAAGCGCCACAGCGGGTTCGAGAGCTAGCCGCAATGGGCTCCGCTTGCGCCTGAGTTTGCGAATAAACTTGCGCGGGAAAAAGAACAGATAAGGAACTTACGGGAGGAGTATAATTTGCTGGTAGGCAGAATAAGAGAAAGTGATTGAAGAATTCGCCTAGGGAAATAGAGTAGGTGGGGAAATTATTCTCAATACCTCGTAGATTGATAAACAATTCAAATACCAATGATCGAAACACATTTTCAGTTAAAAATTCTATCGCAATATGAAACCTAGAATTTTATTAAACACCGGGAAAAACCTGGAAAAATCAGGGAATTTGTTTTTCGTATCTAGTTGCCACTCTGACCCCGCACCCTTCCTATTGAAGGTACTTGTGGTGCCGACGTTGGCCAGATCTACGTTAAGCTTCGCCAGAGTCTCAAGCTGAATCCGACCCCTATGGTTCGTGCGACGACTGCCCCACTCTACCGCCCAAGCATTAAAGTCGCCCGCCACAAACACCGGCCTTAGACCAGTCAGCACAACTGATACTTGGTCTACCATCCGCGTAAACTGCTCGATAGACCAACTCGGCGGAGCATAACAGCTGCAGTAGAACACTCCAAACACTTTGGCAACCGCAAATCCCTCGTCTGCAGTTGACACAACCTCTTGAACCGGGAACCTGCTTGTCAACCGAGACCCAGTTGCCGTTTCCGGTAGGGACGTGATATGGGTCCGAGATGATGGCAATGTCTATTGCTGACTCAGAAACTGCTTGGTGTAATAGCTGCTGAGCCTTGCTGCAGTGGTTCAGGTTGAGTTGTGTCAGTTGCACTTTGAACGTGGTTTAGTCGACTGCACACCGGCCGGGCACCTTGGATCTCCCGTTACGTGCTTTGCGTCCCGTTTACCGATACAGATCAGACACTTGGGAGGCTCCGCGCAGTCCCTTGCTTTATGGTCAGCACTACCACATCTCCCGCACAATTGGCTCCTCTCGGGCCGCTTACAGTTCCAGGCTTTGTGTCCGTGCTTGAAGCACCGGAAGCAAGCTTCCGACTGCTTGAGCACGCGCAGTGGGCATTCCGACCATCCCAGTTTTAGCCTAGCAGCTGTCAGGGGTTTGTTTCCATCCGCCAGCGGAAGTCGTATGGTGGCTACCTGGGTCCCGGCCGGACCCTTGCGTAGGCGAACCGCCTCGGTTACCATCACCTCCACTCCACTTTGCTCTTTGAGAGCTTTCATGACCTCGCGCACTTCGGTGATCGCATCCAGGTTCTTAAGCTGGAGAGTCACTTCTGGCGTGAGAGCACGTACCTGTACTCCGTCTCCGAGCACTACTTTTACTGTGGACTTGTATGCGGAACTCTTCTTGGTGGCGTCCTTCTTTAACTCAAGGATCATATCGCCCGTGCGTGAGCGGCGGATGCTCTGCACGTCCGCGCCCAGATCCTTGAGTAGGGCGTCTCCTCTCATGGGCTTCAGAACCTCCGAGTATTTCGACCCGTCGGTTTTCAGGATAAGAGCGTCACCCTTCTGCGCTCGCGTCCTTGCTGGTTTAGGTGGAGCTGTTTTCTTAGCGGAGCTTTCTCTGCCCTTTTTCTTGGCCTGAACCTCGGTCTACGGGCTACTCGTCTTGGAGCTTCCCGCTGGTTCATCGGTTAGCTCTGCTGCCTGAGGGCTTTTACCGATCAGGCGTTTTTTTGGTACCAGGGGTGCTTTTCCTCGGGGACTGTCTCAGACGCTTGGCGAACGCCTTACCGTTGCTGGTAGTGCTTTCCGTGGCCTCCTGGGCCGCGATGCGACACTCCGTCAACGGGCAGGCGTCCGTCTGTACTGCCTTTGACGCCTCCACGGTCACCTTCTTCGCCTATCCTGCACGTGCCACGAGGTCGTTGTGCGTTTTGGTCGCTGCACACAAGGTTCTCCGAAGCATGAGCAAGCTCTGCTTCAAGTCCTTGGAGAAATTGCCGCGGCCTGACGTGAACTCGATTATTATATCGAGCTGCTGTGACGCTGCTACCACTTTAGGTACTGCGGCTCTATTCTTCTCCGTCGCCCTGAATAGCGCTGGGCCGTTCATCGCTGTGTCCGACGTGGTAGGCATACCGCTGCCCTTGCCACCCATACTAGCGCTCCTAGTTACATCCTTCTCCCCCCTTGGTGGAGAACGCTGGATGCCTCCTCTCGCGAACGGGTTTTTCACCGTATTAGCACTTGATGTATTTTTGATTTTATTTTTCATGAGAATCACATGAGTTGAGGGGAAATAAAAGTCCGCCACATCAGAGCCCCTCATGATGCGGTAAGGGTACTCCAAGGGCAGGCTCCGTTTGCGGCAGAATATTTGTAGCCCCCCCCGCCATTCATCCCTCGGCACGGATCGCATGATACCTTGGATTAGGGGTTTTATCCATTCACGTTTTACATTATATCCATGGATAACAGCTATAAAAACCATCCTCCTTTTGGGGCTTTGGATCGTCTGCTCTAATTCCTAGTATTTATAGATTCATTCGAACATGTTCCTACCGAGATCCGTCATTTGCAGGCGGAGAATTTACACTCAGCATTCGCATGAGTGCCTCCTCCCCTATCCTCACTCGACCCTAGTTTCCACCGGTTGTCCGATTTCAACTAAGGAACGTAATCCGGTTGGTACCACGAGGAGGTAGGGTGAAGAGTTGCTAAATAAGAGGTTGTGGACCTCCATAGTATCTATTTTATAGCTGCATGTATAAAATAGACCGCGAGGTTCTGAAGCGCACTATTCAACCATTTACCATCCAAGTAGTGATGTCCGGTAATCGCTCGATTAATCGAGTAATCGATTACAGCATGCAATAGTCGAATAATTTCTAATCGAATATCGCCTAACTACATAATCGAACTAATCGATTACACTCGCATCGATTACTGACACGAATACTGCTTTTTGAGGTTTAGGTATGCTTGCTGAACTCAAAATGACGTGAAGCCCATATGGTAATTTTAACGAAAAGCCTAAATTAAACTTGTCGCGACTTCAAAGCATACCTTCGTAGTCGCAATTCGCAAATTAAATATTCGTTGCCATTGCCAGCCAGCCATGCTAGCAGTAAACGATCTCTTTTACTTTTTTGACGGATTGCTATGCCATGATATCCATGATATCTTTTATATGCGAGAAAAAATATTTTTGTTTGTGTTTTCACTGTTTTCACGTAAGTTTTGACGGTTTTGACAATTCGGTATAGAGATTCGATGTAAGTGAAGTGCGAACAAAAACTCTCTTTGGCAAGGCAAACAGAGACTAATCGCATTCGCATGCATGGGATTTCGCATGAGAACGAAAAGGTTCAAATATCTCTTTCTACATTTGTCATCGTGAATCATTTTTAAAATGTTAGTTCTGTTGGTTGGTCCCGCTGGTTTCCGCTTTTAGGTTTCTGGCAGTTATTTGAAATAACTTATTTTTCATTCTCGTAGTCACACGGGTACGCGTACATGTGGATGTGTTTTCGGCGCGCTATTCACAGTTTTACGTCCAAAAGTGGATTTAGATCGGGATTTCGACCGTTTTAGACTTCTGAAGTGAACGCAATCAATACGCAAAGCTTGTGTAAATATCTTCAGCAGGAAAACTTAAAACCAAAATGAGCGCAGCGTGGAAATATTTTAATAAAATTTCAGAAAACAAAGTACAATGCAAGAAATGATTTTGATTTCGATTTGAGCTAAACCTTTTTTGAAAATTCATTAGTCAAATTTCGACAACTACTGCGTACTAAACTGCTTCTCTATGGTAAATGGTTGAATAATGCGCTCCAGAACCACCATGAGATTCCACAGCCTTTTATTCAGCAACTCCTATCTCTACCTCCTCGTGGTCCGGGATACGTTACTTAGTGGAAATCGGACAACCGGTGGAAACTAGGGTCGTATGCGGACAGAGAAGGGGGCACTCATGCGAAGGCTGAAATGTAAACTCTCCGCCTGCAGGACGGTTCTCTCGACTCCCAGGAACCAAAGCAGAGGGTCTAAAGCCCCTAAAGGAGATGGTTGTAATAGCTGTTATCCATGGCTATTATGTAAAAACTTGAATGGATAAACCCCTAATCCAAGGTGTGACGCGACCCGTGCCGAGGGATGAATGGTGCATGGGGTTCTATAAATTCTCTCGCCGCAACAGAGCCTGTGGAGTACCAGGGCGGCCTCCACAGCAATTTGCCCTTGCTGCATCAAGCCGGTCACTGATGCAGTGGATGATTTCTTGCCGAAAAAACAAAGAAACGAATGAGGTTGAGAGGAGAGCAGGGGAGGAGCAGGACTTGAACGATGCGCTAGCAGAGGTTCAGTCCTGATCCTCGTCTATCCTCAATACGCCGACTCGTTGTGTTGGAGGGTGGGCTGAAACAAAAGGAGAGTAGGCCAGTAGGATGGCTGTACAATCGCTCAAACAATCTAAAAATATATAACGTCGAGTATCCACCCCTGGGTTACTCAAAAGTTGCCGAGTCTCAATAAGAGGTCTTGCGACAGGACATTGTCCGCGGAATCTCGATTTCGTACAAGATGATATTTAACCTCGGAACACTTGCTTTGCAATCGTGGAGCACAAATAGTACGCAGACTGCAGTATCTCAAAAAGGGGAGATCTGGTTTGCGTCGCCGATCAGGGTAACTAGGTTCATAAACCTAATCATGCTTGATTGGCATATGTCTCGCTCCAGCTACCAGCCTGTCACTTCCTCAATAAGTGATAGGTAAGCTTGAAGCGTATAGTAAAATAATAAAACGGAACATACCATAATAGTTCAAAATAATGGACGCAGTGGTAAGAGTTCCCAACAGAGGAGAAGAAGAAACTGCTTCTCAGTTTACAGATACAACTTGTTTTTACAGGACAGGTCAGTAATAACTAAAGCGAGGATACCATTTTCAAGCTTCAACGATACTTATAAGCTGTTGGTATCCAATGAAGCAATAGCGCACGTAATACAAGCCGTAAGTAGGTCAGTGAAGTTCTCCCACAACGGATTTTGTTGATTTAGAGTTCCAAATAATACACCCCCAAATTGGACGCACCGCTTTGTTGGATGCATGAGTTATCCAACATACAGATAAAAAGTTATTTTCATTAAAAATATTTTTACAAATAAAAACCAGGATTTCAATGAATTTTTTTCTAAAACTACTGGAAACCATCTGCCGTCAACAATCCCAAATCTATCAACAGCAAGAGAGTTACAATGCAACGGTGTTCGATTTTTACTACGCTTTATCCATCACCTATACTGCCGCTACTCGCATTTCTATGGAGTTTCCTATATAAATGGGACTGTTATGCGAATAGCGGCAGTATACACAATGAGTAATCGAAGTTTGGTCGATTACCCGATTAATCACAGACGATTAATCGTGTCGAATGACAATTGATGAAAAAATATTCGATTACTCGTTAATCGATTAACTGAGAAAATCGGACATCACTACATCCAAGTATTTCCTCTTACAAACGCAAATAAGTAGAGATAAAGCGCCCTATACGCTCAACATATCGGCCTTCGATAGCTTATTAGTTCAAAGTAAATAGCCGCATTAGTGAATAACTTCAAATAAAAAGTGCGCATTCACCCAGTAAACCATTTGGTTTGTATATCTCGATTGCAACTGAGAAATACGACATCATATCTAAACGAAGTTATATTTCACGCCAGATTAGAGCATATATGTACCAAAGTGGAGGCAATATACGTGCAAAAATTTTGACGATTATTTTTAATTCTATCTCACAGTTTATACAGCGGTTTTTAGAACACGCAACTTAATACTCCTGAATATATGATTAAAATATAACTTAATATTGCAATCATCTATACTGCTTTATAATTCACAGTCATGAGTTGTATATGAGGACACGCACGACTGCAAAACAACTTATTGTTCACTTTGTTTTGACATAGTCTAATCATTCTACAATTCCAATGTAAAATTGTAAAAACGATTTAATGGGAACTTTCTATTACGATCTTGTGTTATCTGGACAGCCTATATTGTTTAATCAAATTCAAGTGCATTTTTGGCACTGACAGTGACAGTTTGGAATAACATGGAGCACAGAATGTGTTGCTGACTGTGATATAGCGTTGCACCTTTAACTCCTTTAAGGTTTACATCATTTTTAGCATCGAAAAATTCACTAAAACGGTCATAACCTTAGACCTTAGAGGGGTTAAAGATTGTATTCTTGTCGTAAAATCGGTAGATTTCGCGTAACATTAGCTCAAACATCTTCACATGAGGTATATTATCCTGAACAATTCGGACAAAATCCTTTGTGTTGTTGACCTTGTTCACCAGTAATTTCTCCCTTACTGTCATTTTTGCTCTTCCTACGATCGCATCGCATTTTCCTTTTCCGTAAGAACACCACCTTAAAGATTACGTAAAAAAATCAAAAACCCAGCGATTACTTTTGAATGAAAAAAGAGCTTTCCTATCTTCTGCGAAAATAAGCAATTTTATTAGATTACCAATCTCTCAGAACGTTAGAAAGACATACGAAGCGTAATTAAAGAGGTAGATAAAAAAACTGTTTTTGCTGGATATCTAACAGTTTTGTACTATGTATATTTTCTTTTATGTTAGAGATATACATTTTCAGTCATCAACAAAGTCTGGCAAAAGAGTGAACATATCCAAATACTGCCAGAATTCGTTAACTGGGCCACTATCGAGTCGTGTTCGTTAATTGGGCTGACTGACAGTTTCCTGAGAGGTACGCAAATTATTTTTGTCTCTGATTTTGAAAACATTCGTGACTCGGAATACATATTGAAAACCTGTTTAAGTTTAAAATTGAAGTGAGTAAATATTTCGGTCTGCTGTCTTTGCATTCAAGTAGGGTAATTGATCTTGAATGGACCTATTTTGCGCTTTTTCACACCACCACTCGCACTCCTGCTCAATTTACTCGTCATTTATAAATAACTAGCTGACCCGACAAACTTCGTATTGCCACAAATTAACCTGTGTTGTACATAAATCATGAATCTCGGATGATCTTTGTCACAATCTCGAGTTTTGTAAGCCCCCCAGTGGGCCCCAGGGTGGCGCTTCTGACGGCGGGTCACCGGCAACACTCGCGACCGTCTCGTCCTGAATGATCTAGTGTTACTATAGATAGTTTTTGTGGTCTTATGTTGACTAATGTTTTATGGAAGAGTCTCGAATTTCTCGAGTTCGATTAGTTTTTGAGTTTCGCAAAAATTTCTGTTTTTTTTGTATGAGAGTCCATATCCCCCTACCACAGGGGTGAGAGGTCTCTAACTATCGTAAAATAAATTCAAGACTTCAAAATCTCCCACATGCCAAA
Organism: Sabethes cyaneus; assembly: GCF_943734655.1. Classification (NCBI taxonomy): domain Eukaryota; kingdom Metazoa; phylum Arthropoda; class Insecta; order Diptera; family Culicidae; genus Sabethes; species Sabethes cyaneus. The sequence goes on from NC_071353.1 coordinate 68,640,409, forward strand.
TTTGGTTCCATTTTCTTGATTAGTTCTCAAGTTATAAGGAAATTTGAATTTCATTTGTATGGGAGCTCCCCTCTTAAAAGGGGAAGTGGTCGTAATTCACCATAGAAAAAATTTCTGCCATCTAAAACTCCTACATGCCAAATTTGGTTCCATTTGATTGATTAGTTCTCGAGATAAGAGGAAATTTGCATTTCATTTGTATGGAAGCCCACCCTCTTAAAGGGGAGATGGGCCATAACTCGCTTTCTAAAGAAGAGAGGGGTCTCAATTCACCATAGAAAAAAAATCTTGCGTCCAAAACCACTTACATGTCAAATTTGGTTCCATTTGCTTGATTAGTTCTCGAGTTATGAGGAAATTTGTTTTTCATTTGTATAGGAGCCCCCCCCCCCTCTTAAAGTGGGGAAATCCATAGAAAATATACCATAAAAAATATTCTTGCCTACAAAAACACCCACATGATAAATTTGGTTCCATTTGCTTGATTAGTTCTAGAGTTATGAGGAAATTTGTATTTCGTTTGTATGAGAGCCCCCCCTCTTAAAAAGGTAAGGGGTCCTAATTCATCATAGAAAAAATGGTTGCCTCCAAAAACACCCACATGCCAAATATGGTTCCATTTGCTTGCTTAGTTCTCGAATTATGAGGAAATTTGTATTTCATTTGTGTAGAAGCACCCCCTCTTAAAGTTGGGAGGGGTCCTAATTCACCATAGAAAATATTTTTGCCTCCAGAAACCTCCACATGCCAAATTTGGTTCTATTTGCTTGATTAGTTCTCGAGTTATGAGGAAATTTGAATTTCATTTGTATAGGAGCCCCCCTCCTAAAGTGGGTAGGGGTCCCAATTCATCATAAAAAAAATTTTTGTCTCCAAAAACACCCACTTGCCAAATTTGGTTCCATTTGCTTGATTAGTTCTCGAGTCATGAGGAAATTTGTATTTCGTTTGTATAGAAGCCCTCTCTCTTAAAGTTGGGAGGGGTCCTAATTCGCCATAGAAAATATTCTTGCCCTCGAAAACTTTCACATGCCAAATTTGGTTTCATTTGCTTGATTAGCTCTCGAGTTATGAGGAAATTTGTATTTCATTTGTATAGGAGCCCCCCTCCTAAAGTGAGGAGGGGTCCCAGTTCATCATAGAAAAATTTTTGTCTCCAAAAACACCCACGTGTCAAATTTGGTTCCATTTGCTTGATTAGTTCTCGAGTTATGAGGAAATTTGTATTTCGTTTGTATAGGAGCCCCCCCTCTTAAAGTGGGGAGGGGTTCTAATTCACAATAGAAAATATTCATGCCCTAGAAAACTTTCACATGCCAAATTTGGTTCCATTTGCTTGATTAATTCTCGAGTTATGAGGAAATTTGTTTCATTTGTATAGGAGCCCCCCTTCCTAAAGTAGGGAGGGGTCCCAATTCATCATAGAAAAAAAATTTGTCTCCAAAAACACCCACGTGCCAAATTTTGTTCCATTTGCTTGATTAGTTCTCGAGTTATGAGGAAATTTGTATTTAGTTTGTATAGGAGCCCCCTCTCTTAAAGTGGGGAGGGGTCCTTATTCACCATAGAAAATATTCTTGCCCTCGAAAACCTTCACATGTCAAATTTGGTTCCATTTGCTTGATTAGTTCTCGAGTTATGAGGAAATTTGTATGGAAGCCCCCCCTTTTAAAGAGGAGAGGAGTTATAATTCCCCTTATAAAGAGGGGAGGGGTCTCAATTTACCATAAAATAAATTCTTGTCACCGAAAACACCCACATGCCAAATTTTGTTCTATTTGTTTGATTAGTTGTCGAGTTATGCAGAAATTTGTGTTTCATTTGTATGGGAGGGGGGGCTCCCATACAAATGAAACACAAATTTCTGCATAACTCGACAACTAATCAAACAAATAGAACAAAATTTGGAGGGGTTTCTAACCATCACTAAAACCTTTCATGGCCCCAAAAAACCTCTACATGCATATTTTCATGCCGATTGGTTCAGTAGTTTTCGATTCTATAAGGAACATACGGACAGACAGACAGACAGACAGAAATCCTTCTTTATAGGTATAGATATGTGGTGATGTTACTATTTGTTGGAAAGTACCACCTTTTTTCTACATTATCAGTACTTTAAAAATGTATAATTGATGAAACTTTTATTAAATATATCGTTTTTTGCTAAAGCCTTTTTTTGATCTTGAATGGACCCAACATGATCTTGAATGGACCTATTTTTGATTTTTGAATGGACCTAAATTAGGATTGTCATAGTTTCTTCCATGTAAATGAGCAAAATAATAACAAAGAATTTGTTTTTTAATAGTACAACTATACTACCGTTATTTATTAATAGGACACAAGGTTGAACAGCTTTTACCTTTCTTATACTCTGTTAGAAAGGTATGAAAGTCGGTTGAAAAATTTGAAATCGGTCACAGTCCCCGAGGGTCTTGTTTTTATGTCAGCCCAACAATTGAACAATGTTTCAGTGACTTGATATGTGTTGTGTATGTATCTGTGTGTGACATTTGTATATTGGAAATTTATTATTACCTGTTGTTCAGATATGGTTGAAACGATTTCCACGTTATAAAAAAATTATCTCGCCTATTAGTTTCAAAAATTTAAACCACTCATTAAAAATATGTAATATAACTTGTATTAAACGTAGTTTATCAAGTACAGCGGGGTTCGAGTTTTTATTTAGTGACTACATATTTCGAAAGGTAAGATTTTTACTAACGTAGGACTATGTCTTACTGCAAAGTATCTAAAGGTTTGCGGTTTACTTAAAGAAAACTTTACATCCCCCAAGAAAAAAATCAGAAGGGTTGTGTATAAGATACGACCACGGATGACGTAGTACAACGTTAGTCCGGTTGCAGGATTTCGAATATTTTACTAAACTGATTTTTAATCTATCTGTCAATCGACCAAAAGGTGATGTGAAGTCAACCTGCTTACTTATCGGCGGAATATAAGGCCTTTGCAAAACATTTTTTAAGTTTTTGTCACCCCCCCCCCTTTTTTTTTCCTTGTATGGGCTTATCACTTTGACCACAACATTATTGATCTATTGTAATGTTGCCCGGGTGTATGCTGTATTCTGCACTGCATTTCTGTGCTTTATCGTTATTGAGTAAACGATAAGCTTATATTTTTTTATGCGTGCTTATGTGTTGAGGGTTTTACCCATGCTTCGATGCATGTCCTACTATACCAAACCTGTTTCGCCTCGTTATAGTTAGCACTGGTGAGTCCTCCTGAGGTTCAAAACCATTACCTCATTAGGTCCTCATACCAGTATACTAACCATAAGAAGCGTCTTCGGGATAATGTAGAACTCAGCATGAAGGAAGGGTGATGAGGGGCCAGAGAATAAACCCATGCTAAAGTCACTTTGACATCGAATGGCCTGATTCTACTAAGATTCGAACCCACGACCATTCGCTTGTAAAAGCAGACTCGGTAACCTTGCGGCTACAGAGCCCCCCCCCTTTGGAAATTTGCTTGAAAAATCGGGGGGCTAAAAAATTTTTGTAGGATATGAGTATAAAATCAATTGTCCGTGGGCTCTAAACCTGAAAAACTCGAAAAATGAGTGTACTTAACACTTCTAGCACAAAACAGAAATGGAAATTCTGAGTTCTGAGTTTCCGAAAATCGTCCAAAAAAAATTCTCTCGTTTTTGTCTTCTTTTCGTACATTTTTGCATGGAAAATAGTAAGGCCATTGCAAATCATATTTAAAGTTTTTGTCACCCCCCCTTGGAAATGGGTTTGAAAAATCGGGGGGCAAAAAAATAATTTGTAGGATATGAGTCAAATTTCATTTTATAAAATCAATTGTCTGTGGGCTCTACAGTTTGAAAAACTCGAAAAATGAGTCTCCGAGTTAAATTAACGTTTCTAGCACGAAACAGAAATGGAATTTCCGAAAATCGTCCAAAAAAATGTTCCTTCGTTTTTGTCCTTTTTCGTATATATTTGAATAGAAAATAATAACGTATATATTATAAGCAAGAATAGATTCGGTTTTCACGTTTAAACGTTTCACGTCATCATCATTTTTTTTTAAATACAATATTATTTTTTTAGGCATATCCAGTTCGAAAACGGTCCAGATTTTGATCCAAATTTTATATTTTTTGCACCATATCATTATCCAGGCCTTTACCTAATTTCTAAATCCTCCATTGACGCACAGATGATTTTATTGCCAAACCGGGTAATTTTGTTGGACGGTTGGGCATCATAAAGTTTCACGAGGGTGAGGAAGTTGGCGTTCTTAACCATCAGAAGTGGCTGCTTCTTTTTACTCAGACGAGTCTGATTTTGTGACTACAGGATCCGGTTGAATTTTATTGGCCTTAGGGTTTTCGGTCAGCGCGCTAAAGGTATTTTGAAGCTTTGGTATACGCTTGATAAACGTGTTTAAACTATTTCTCACCTGAGTTTTGTTAAAACTTAAACTTACAATAAAACTTTTTGCTGTATTTATATGGAAAATACAGGACGTTATTTGTACATGAAAAAAATTTTTGATTCCAACCATTTTTACGATGTTGCCCGTAGATAGTTAAGCAGGGCCAACGGGCCCCCGCTGCAGTTAAGTATATGTATCATAATTGTTTGCAAAAAACTCAGAGAATGTGCGATTGTTTCAGCCGACCGACACCAGATGCATTGAATCTGTGTGCAATGACCGGCAGTGAGGAACGTTATACTGAACCGATCACTGACGACTGTTCTGCCAATTGTATAACACGATACGACGGCGAGCTCATTGATAAGACTGCTTTTCGGCCCAATGCTGCTTGTGCACATTTACAGCCAAACAACAGATGCGCGCCTTCGTCCGTATCCAGCCTATGCTATGACACTATTCCGGCTACTACAGACAATTCACACTTCGAACGAGTTCATCCGCACTGGACATCTAACGTTTACTCAACGGATGTTGTACAAGATTACGAGCCAGATGATTACCCTGCTCTGTCAGGTAATGATTTTAATAGTATATGCCCTGTCGAAGCTGGGTCGGATTCTGCACCACCTTACAAATATGTAAATCTCCACTCTCCAGCCTATCGCTGCACAAGCGCTACCAGATACATTCATCTCATCTGATCATACGAGGGATTCTTGACGCAGCTACGGTTCGGCTCGCTGAGTCTGAATGCGTCATCAATATGATATATCAAAACTTTACCGATTTGCCCAACTACAGTAGAGATTTGTACAGCGCGGTTAATTTGGGCCGTACTAATGACAGCACCATAGCTTTCTCATCTGCCACCGTAACCCAGCGTCAAACAAAGATCACCGGTGTCGCTTTATTTCCTCAGGTAAAGCCAAGGAGGGTATATGTCCTCCCGAAGTTAGTCAAGATACTGCGCACCTTCAAAGTGAACCTTATTTGCAGTTGTCTGCTCTACACAACTTTAATTATGTCAGCGAAATTCATCCTTCCACCACCGTGTCACAGCACCAAATAGTAGATATTGGAAGTGCCAAATCGTTTTCGTCAGGTAAAGCCAAGAAGAGTATATGTCCTTCCGAAGCTATACGAGATACTGCGCGCCCTCATGTCGACCCCCACTTACAGCCTGCCGATAATCGCAACATGCTTGACCACATCATCGTTGATGACAGCAGTGCTTCAAATACCAACGCAGCGGCAGTCGATCATCAGCTCAGGATCTATTACCAAAATGTGAGGGGCTTACGTACGAAGATAGACGAGCTATTTGTTGCTGTCTCCGATTCAGAGTTTGATGTAATAGTTCTAACTGAAACGTGGCTAAATGACCAAATATTGTCACCTCAGTTATTTGGGCCAAGTTACACGGTTTATCGCAACGACCGCAAAAGTACAAATTCCGAGAAAACGCGAGGCGGCGGGGTTCTAATCGCGGTTTTTAACCGGTTCTCATCTAACCAAAAAACGGGCGTCTACAACTATCTTGAGCAATTGTGGGTAAACATCCAAATCCTTAACACAAATACTTGCATCGGTGCAGTTTATCTCCCTCCGGACGTTGCTTCTGATGTTAACGCTATCGAGAAGCACATCAACTCAGCTCTTACCATCGTCAACTCTTTACAACCAGGAACGACTCACATTTTACTTGGGGATTACAACCAACCTGGGCTTATTTGGAAAAATACTCACTCTGTATATGCTGTTCCTGATGCCACAGAATCGAATTTCTCTAGACCAAGTATAATGCTACTCGATGGTATGTCTTTACTAAGTATGCTACAGATGTGTGCAGTTACTAATTGTCGGAACCGAGTTCTTGACCTTGTTTTCGTCGATGAAGACTCTTCATCGAACTGCAAAGTCACGGAAGCACTTGAACCGTTAGTAAATATTGACGTATACCATCCTCCTTTACTGGTTTCTCTCGCCTGTCCTCGCCCGGTACACTTTGAAGAGATGTCCGATGATAGGGAGTTTGACTTCTCGAAAGCGGACTTTTGCGGTCTACAAGAGTCTTTAAGAAATACGGACTGGGAATCTCTGCTGAATAACGCCGCCGATGTTAACGAAGTGGCCGAAAGATTTTCTGTTACGCTGACCCGACTTTTCAGAAATCACGTTCCCGCACCCCGCCCTCGACCGAAACCTCTCTGGTCTAATAGACGGTTACGAGAGCTGAAACGACTAAGAGCTCGCGCCCTACGTCGTTACGCGTCTCGGCGGGACCCCCTGGCAAAGCTTGAGTTTAATTATGCCAGCAATTCCTATAGCGCATAATCGGTTTCTTTATTCAAGATTTTTGCTGCATACCCAATCAAAGCTTAAACAAAATCCTAAAGGTTTCTGGTCATTCGTAAAAGGAAAACGAAAAGAGAACGGACTCCCAGTTAACATGTTTCTTGATAACGAACAATCAAGTACAAGAAGTGATATCTGCAACTTATTCGCGAAACACTTCTCCAGTGTGTTCAAAGTTGCTTCTGCTAGCTCGTCAGACGTCGAGATCGCTCTCCGTAATGTTCCATGCGATGTACTGAACATTGGTAACATTACTTTTTCCGATGATGATATTATTGCCGCGATCGGTAAGCTGAAGTCATCAGCCTCATATGGACCTGACGGAATTCCCGCAGTAGTATTAAAAAAATGCGCGACTGCCCTCTGCACTCCGTTGAGAATGATTTTCAATAAATCGTTATCGCAAGCTGTATTCCGGGCATGTTGGAAAAAATCTGTAATGTTTCCAGTCTTCAAAAAGGGCGATAAGCAGAACATTGAAAACTACCGAGGTATAACTTCCCTGTGTGCTATCTCCAAGCTTTTCGAAATATTAGTAGGAAAAATTATGTTACATGAAGCTAAATCCTACATATCCATCGATCAACATGGCTTCTTCCCTGGTAGATCAACAACTACTAATTTGGCTCAGTTTACCTCACACTGTATTAAACATATGGAAGACGGCGCGCAAGTAGATACCATCTATACAGATATTAAAGCTGCATTTAACCGAGTCGATCATTCCATTCTGGTGGCGAAGATTGCTCGGCTGGGCGCTTCGTTTAGCTTCGTAGAATGGCTTAAATCATACCTGACTAGCCGTTCACTTACTGTAAAGATCGGAAACAATGAATTGTATAGCTTCGACAGCACATCAGGGGTATCTCAAGGAAGCAATCTCGGGCCACTGCTATTCTCTATATTTTTCAACGATGTCTGTTTTGTCATCCCGCAAGGATGCAGGCTACTATATGCGGACGACCTCAAGTTGTTTCTTGCGATACGATCCATAGGAGACTGTATTGAACTGCAAGGATATCTCGACGATTTATTTGGATGGTGCTCTTATAATCAGCTGATCCTCAGTATAAGTAAATGCCACGTAATCTCCTTCACACGCAAAAAAACATCCATTCTATGGGACTACACTATTTCTGATCACCCGCTAGTAAGAGTGTCAACTTTTAAAGATCTTGGGGTTCTGTTGGACTCTTGCATGTCCTTCAGAGATCATTACTCATCGATCATTGCACAGGCAAATAGAAACCTTGGTTTTATCACCAGAATTGGCAAAGAGTTCACTGACCCATATTGTTTGAGGGCACTGTATTACTCCCTTGTTCGCCCTGTTTTGGAAGCTTCAGCAGTAATTTGGAGCCCCTATGCAGATGTTTGGATAAGCAGAATTGAGGCTGTACAGTCCAGATTTTTACGTAGTGCTCTTAGATCTCTACCTTGGCGTGACCCAATGCAATTACCCCCATACGAGCAGCGTTGTCGACTACTTAACATGGATACACTTGCGCAAAGGCGTGATATTTCCAGAGCCGTTTTTATTGGAAAGCTTCTAACTAGCAAAATTGATGCTCTTCATTTTCTTGCACAAATCAATATTAATGCCCCTACTAGAAGCTTGAGATCATGGGACTTTATGCGGCTTGACTTTCAGCGCACTGAATACGGCCAAAACGAACCCGTCCGGGCGATGTGTAACGCTTTTAATAGATTTTATGTGCTTTTTGACTTTACTATTTCAATAGATGTTTTTAAAAATCGCATAAGAAGATTTATTAGTTAAATGTTTCTTGTTTAGTTGTATTACTTAGATTATAAGACCGACAATGTATGTAAATAATATTAGTGTGTAAGCAGTGATATTTATTATTATATGTAATTATTGTATGTTATGATTGTAATCCAAAGTCAAAAGATGATGGGGTTTTTACGCCCTCTTGAAGAGGCTTCACCTCAAGGGGGCTTTTCCCCATCCTACCATAAATTCATGGAGACCAGATGGCCAGATGAATCAAATAAATAAATGATAAATGATAAATGATAACCACTTTAAATAGAGTTTGGAATATTAGCTTCGTAACTCAATTCGAAGTTCCAATATTAGGGTTTCCTATACAATAAAGCTATATATAAATCTTCGGAATTGTATTCTCAAATAACTTGTTTCATTCTTCTGTGCATTACTTTTAATGATACAAGAATTGTCCCGCTTAGCATAGTTTGGGATTTTTTTTACATAGGGCGAACAAATTGGGAAAATTTTACTCTACTTATATAGATTACTTATATAGATTATATAGATTTCACTTTTGCTTCGTGCTAAAACAAATACCTAAAATCCAATTGATAAATTTAAGTGTAATTGGTTTTCTGCTAAATGCAAATGACGCAAAAATAGCTCATTTTTAAGGGGCATAGTACCTTTTACACCATATTTTTTGCCTAATTTCAAATATTTTTTTCTCGATAACGCGAAAGACAAATTGAATCAGGTTTTTTTGCATTCGAAACATAGCATTTTATACTAATATTTGCAATTTTGTTTTCATAAGGGAACCTCTTCCCCTTGCCCCTACGGCTCCTTGAAGATAGTCGTTCAAAAAAACCATGAATTGCGGTACCATGGATTGGCGCTGGGGGGCTTATCCGAATTGAAAAATTCCAAAACGACATGAAAGTACATTAAATTATCTCGTGTTTGATCAATCCTCTTTTAGAATTCGAACACATAACAAAATGGCGGACATTGAAACATAAAAGTATGGTTTTTAAGCGAAAAAATTTACTTTAAATATTTCAAAAAAATACAAAAATTACAATATCAAGAAAAGGATGGGTCAAACACTAGATAATTTTGTTGGCTTTCAAACAAAAAAAGAATCATGAGAATTGCTTGAGCCGTTCTTGAAATATCTAAGGAATTTCAAAACCTGGTTTCGAGAAAAACGGCGTTGAAGTTTTTACTCGTTTAATCGCTCTAGACATGCGCGGTATAAATAGCTGTAACTTTGTCAATTTTTGGAATTCATGCAAACGATTTCAAACACATATGGTCAAAATGTTAATCTTTCGAAATAATCAATAAAAAAATTTAGGTTTTAAAAAATTGAAAAGGTACTATGCCCCCTTAACAAAATGCAGTTAGTATCCCTCTTATCTTTTGATCCATCTTATCTTTTAATCAATGATGGTTAAAATTTTTGAACAATACTGAGAATAAATTAAGTTTATATTATTTTAAGCATAAAATGACATATGTTAGCTAACTAATTAGGAAGACTTAGGAAGACGATTAGGAAGAGGGTAAAATGTACAAACACTTTGAAGCAACTACGAAAAAGGATGAGTGATAGTTTTATCAATATAATTAAGTTTTTATTTAGGCTATAAATCAAGCCTACTTTCAATATCCCGTGCTTATAGATTAATTATAAACGGAGATACTATAGTGACAACAAGCAGTTTCCATGAGTATACAACGACGAGTTCGTTAGTGGTAGGCAATGATAGCTACCGCCAGTGATGTCTCGAAGCGCAAAACTAGGTCCATTCTAAAATCAATACTAGGTCCATTCAAGATCGAAAGAGGGGGTTAACATTTTTAAGGAATTTGAAGATTTTACTGGTTTTACTGAAATTTTAAATACCTAAATTGAAATTACACATATTTTAGCATCATTTTGAGAGTATTGTTTTATTTCAAACCAGAAGGGTTCCGGGTAGTAACAGTTTGGAAATACTCTATGGTGACTGCCAAAACGCTGAAAAACAGCTACTTTTAAATACGCGGCAATAAAGTAGTTTTGGCTATAATTTTAATTTAATTTTAGTATATTTACGTTCAGAAATGATTAAAGATAAACATAAAAGCTAAATACAGTACAAAGACTTGATAATTCTTATTTAAAAATAGGTCCATTCAAGATCAGAATTCGACTAGGTCCATTCAAAATCATTTACCCTATGATGTTTAATAATCGAGCGTTGATATGCCTAGTTTGTTTTTAAACAGTGACAAAACGCAAATATACTACATTGCCTCTAGCTAAAAAGTTAGACGTAATCCGTGACGTTGAATCCAGCGGATTATCCCATGAGCAACAATAAATATGATCTTGAATCGCATTTCTAGACCCCTCAAATGATTCATTTTGACAATGAATTTTGACATTTTCGCCCAAATAGCGAACGCCCAATTAACGAACCGCCCAATTAACAAACAAGCAATTAGCGAATCTTTGCTGTATATGTTGGCGAAACTAGGGAGGGGGGCTAGAGGGGGCTAAGTCTCTGAAGCAAAAAGTATCATTTTTTAAACATTCAAATTTGATGGCTGTTTATAGTTAATCAATATTCTAACATTGTTAATTTATCAAAGACATATCAAATCGTAAGTTTATGGCAATTACCAGAATTTTGATTACGCGCTACATGTTTTATGACGCGTTTTGCTTAGGTGGCCCATATTGCCCCTACCACCCCTACAAGACAGTTTTCAGAACTGATCTGAGTCGCACGCGTTATTCTTACAATATCAATATCTGATCATTGCTTTACTTATTTTACCTTTACCTATATATTTTGATCATTTTGGTGTCTCCTTGAACGTTGCAACATTTCGCAATCTGAGATTTCCCGATTGGGAAATCTTTGAGGAGAAATTCGCAATGAAACATCAAGGATTCTAACCGACGATTAGGTCATCAATCGACTTGGATATGGCTGTAGATGTTAGAGCGTATTGTTTACACTGTATTTTTATTGCTATCAGTTTTTCGAAAATTGGAAAAAAATGCAGTCAACGATGAGTCGACGATGTGATTAAACGTTAATACGAAACTCTGAGCATCGAACTGAAGGAGAAATGCGGTCAGAATGGATGTTTTATTAGTGATCAGGACCACAAGCGTGTCGTGAAAGCGTTTAAGCGGAAACCCGATGTCAGGGATGTGGCCGAAAAGTTAAATCTGTCCAAGTCTTTCATTCAGAGAGCCAAGGACCGGTGGGACTGCATATGTACAAAGTGCAGAAGGCTCCAAATCGTAACGAACGGCAAAATACGGTGGGAAAGGCACGGGACTGGAAACTGTACACTCAGATGCTGACGAAGCCTCATTGTCTCATCATGGATGATGAGACTTATGTCAAGGCGGACTTTCGGCAGTTCCGGGACTGATGTTCTTCACCGCTCAGCACAAGTTTGATGTTCCGGAAGAAGTAAGGAAGCAGAAACTTGTAGCTGGCCGAAGGGCCGCTCATTGTTTCCGTCTGCTAAATGCTTTTTTAGGACTTGCTAAACGAGTGACTTAAGCGCCACCTCCAATGAGGGCCACCCGTCAGGTTGGATTTGACCAGCATGAAACCTGATCTCAGGACAGGTTATGAATTAGGCCCCGAAACCGCGTAGAGCACGAGGGAGCTTTTAAAGGGCGGAAAGGGTTACTCCGTCTGACGTACGATGGGGCTACTGCTCCACTTAGCTATTACCGCAAGCTATTACCAACCGAAGCACGAGAACTCGCAACGTCTCAAAAAAGTATGTTCTCATCACCGCATCACCGGTTGAACGCACCCGACCAATCTCTATTTCGCTTCAGCGCAGCAGCGGGGTTACTTACCGATAACCCGTCGGATGAAAGAAAAGCTAAAATTAATTTAAACAAGGCGGACGCGGAATGTGAGAGATTCTTTTCGGATAAGATTGTTTGGGAAGCACTTTCCTTATTTCAACGTACCAGTGGAACAGCATTTATTGATTTGTAGGGTTAGTGGTGTACATTTCTTGCTCGATCATCGGTTATGTTCCTCTACTCTATAGGTTTGCGTCCCTACTATCTCCTATCGTGCGGTCAAATCAAGCACGTTCGCCATTGGTCGAACGGCTGAAAGCACATTCGGCAAAAGCCTTCGAGTGGCAACAAAGCGAGAAGGTGTGTGGTGTGTGTGAGTGAGTTATTTACGGCCGGCTCAATGAGCTATTTTTACTCACGCAGGTAAAGTAGATCGCTGCGGGCTATTCTTAGCCGTCACTTGTCTCAACGCTCCAATAGTGTGGATGTTGTTCCGAAATGACGACGTTGCGGCAATTGTATGTGATGGCCAAAAAGTCGCGTCAGCGATGGCGTTGCTCGTACCAACAAAATGGCACCGTGGGCCGACTAATAGGGCTCCAGCGGCTCAACAATTACCGCACAAGAAGTCGCAGGCGGTTTCGGTGGTGCAAGTGGCGGGTCGGCGTCAGAACTCTACCGGCTACCGTCTACCGGCTTCTCGCTACACAACTTGCACACAAAAAAGCGTCCGTAGACGAAACCATGACCGCACCCTACTCGACCGTACTAGCTTTCAAACAAGAAATCACGCGCGCTAACCACTCAAATACACTGCTGCCTTCTTTCACGATCCAGATTGAAAATCGAATAGCAGTTCTGTATTCCTCAGAACAAATTGTAAGGCATATTCGGAAATCGTGATCGGAAGTACGTTTCGTGAAACGACTCGTAAACGATTTTTTATGTCTATGGGTGCATGACTTCATCTTCTTCTTCCTTCCGTCCTTTAATTTGCATTTTAGTGAGACGGAAACATGGATTTGAATTGTGCTGAATCTTTGAAATTAACCGAATATTTGTATACAAGTTTCTTGCTTGCGAGTATAGTACGATCGAAAAGTGAACGTAAGTGAATGAAATTTGAATTATTAGCTTTCTAAAATAGTAGCCATGCTAAAAATTTTCAAAGTTTGCCAAGAAATACATGATTTGGTAAGCGATCTGCTCATGTGACAAAAGGAGTGCGCCATTCGTGACTACCGGGACCGGGTTAACGGGCTGATCTACCTCAAGGAGTGTCTACGAGGCGTCTGCTTACTCGGTTGAAGCAACACGAGGGCCCTTCGATCTTCTGGCCCAACCTAGCTTCGTGCCACTATTCAAAGGAAGTCCTGGAGTGGTACGAAGCCAACGGAGTCACCTTCGTACCCAAGGACATGACCCTCCCCATCGCACCGGAACTAATGCCCATTGAAAAATGCTGGGCTATTATGAAGCAGGTACTACGGAAGCATCCCAAGGAGGTCAAATCTGAGGAAAACATGAAGAAAAAGTGGGCTCCCGTACAGAAGAAGCTGCAGTCAGATGTAGTACAGAACCTTATGTGAGGAGTTAAGTGAATGGTGTGAGTATATGGTATTGAAGTTGAATAAAATAAATAGGCCAAAAGCTTAGTAATGGGTTATCTTTCATTGTCTAAAAGTTTGAAAAGGATCAGTCAACAGAGTAATTTTGGATTACCTACGAATGGTCGAATCACAAAATGCCGAAACACGAATGGCCGGACATCACATTTAGTAGTAGTAGTAGTAGTAGTAGTAGGGGAAAGCAACCATCATTTCAAGGACTTGTCAATGTATGTGGGTAGAATTACAGTAGATCCAAATTTGATTATCAAATGAATTTCACACTAATGCTGTTACAGAAGGACCAAAAGGGATTGGGCGGACCCACAAGCAGAGGCACTTGTGCGCATTCCGGGGTTATAAGAGTCGCCTTCCAGCATTAGGATCCTTCCATGTAATAATCAATTTCGCTGTACCAACTTTAACCCACGTGATGATTTGTTTGTTTTGAATTGAGAAGTGCCATATTTGCTTCAGACCTTAAGGATTCAGGTTGGCAATCTACTCCATCATCCAGCCTTCCATATTTATGATTTCAATAATAATACTGTTAATAATATGATATTAAGATGAAATGTGGTATATATAGGTAAAAATAGAACAATCTCACCAGCAGTCCTTCGTATGAAATAAAGTAGCGTCCTTTGAGGTTCCATAAGTGCTTCTAATAGTTAATTTAATTTTTCATTCTGATATCCATGTGCAGTATTAAAACTCGTTTTGGCCAAAGTTTTTACTGTATAGCAGTATGCTTCATAAGCTAAAACGAAAAAAATAATTAAAATAACTCATTAGGCTTACCAATTAGCTAGGCCGTGTGGCTCCGCCGTCTGCCCAAAACCTCGGTTTTGAAGTCAGGCAGCCAGAAACTACCCAGCATCGCACCTCCTAGCTTGGCTACTCAATAGAGCATTACCAGGTATGGCCACGTGGAGGCGCTAGGTAGGGGCTTGGGATGGCTAGAGCTATATTGGACGCTCCTCATTTGCCTACCCAGTTGGCCGGACATCACATTTATTGGTTGACATTATTCAAGGCCTTCAACCTACACAAACTTTGGGAACATGCTGTCCCTACTCACTGCCGCTCGTTCGGACTTAACTAAGGGATAATCCCTACTAGTCGGTAAACCTAGGAAAATGCATGCACCTAAATAGAAGTGGTTTCCGAAGGGGAGCTGCCCCCCGCAGTGGCCGGTGCTTTTTCGTTACATTCCATGCAGTAAGTGCGTCGAAGAGACCGAAACGATTTAAGGGGGAACCCTACTCTGGAACATCGAAAAATAATAGATTTTTGTAAAATTTTTTCAGGTGCTAGAACTATAGTTCAGTGTTGGGGTATTTTGGTTATTGGTTAATATCTATTTGAAGATATATTTTGTATTTTTTGGATACCAGAATAGTGATTATTATGCTGGTGGCAGGTAGGCGCGTGAATGCCCTCTAGAAAATAATGCCCTGCTGGCGGTACGTGCCACAATTGGGTCCAGTGCCTCTAGCTGGGCCCAGCGCCTCTATGGTTCAAAGGTACAAGTACCAGCGAACCACATACCCTGGCGGGTGCTGTGGGTTCGAATCCGGTTATAATCTCAGATTATAGCTGGGTTCGACTCATGCACCTTCCTGCATTGGACAAAAGGTAGGAGTCAAAGCGACTACTTGTTAAGTGTAGCTATCAATACCCCCTCCCCCCTCCTCACATTTCCGCTCTTTCCCCTCCTTCACCACAAAATTTTTATTTCTTTCCCCTACCGTCCCTTTATCAATTGTAGAAACACCGTTACAAAAAAATATTAATATATATATATGTATGACCACATTTCAAGGCCAAGACTAAAAACATGAGATTAGTCTACCAACGGAGTATCGGAGTATTGAAGCTTTAATATCTAAATTTTTACGTTTAGGTTAATATCTAAATTGTTACGTAGCGGTTTTTGAAAATTCGGAAAATTACCAAAATGGCGGAAACTTTTCCAAAAGCAAGGTGTTTTTTCATCAAAAATAGTCAATTTTCATAAAAAATTGAAAAATTGAGATATCAAAAAACGGCTACGTAAAAATTTAGATAATTAATTTTTACATGCAGGAAAAAAATTTCAGCCAAATCGGTCCACTGGATTCTGAGATACACGTATCGTCAGCTAAAGAAATATAGTTTCTACGCGTTTCTACAGAATTTTGCCTATTTCTAACCTGGCGATTCTCCAGTTTATTATTTTTGTATGAAAATCAATAAGAAGCTAGACTTTCGAGTCTCCGAAAAAAAGTTATTAGATTGATCGCATCCTTTTTAAGAATACTGCAAAGATTACTTACAAATCGAACATCCCAATTTCATCTATCGGTTTTTAAGGATATCCAGTTAAAATGCAGCACGTAGGCCAAATTGAAAATTGACTTTTTATTCAATGTCACATTGTTAGCTGAGTGAATAAGGCACAGTAAAGCAAACTGACTGGACAATGCATGAAGTCATGATTTTAATTTTTGAGGAAATTCCAAGTAAGGAATCCAAATTATTTACACGGTGTGACAAAAAAAAATTTTTCAACATACTTTGCAAGTGGCCTAATGTACGTTGTTAGTCGCACCTAGTACATCATGAAAACACATATGACATCATCCTATCACCCCCAAATTTTCAAGTTATTGCAAAAAAACCTTTTTACCTTTGTTATACTATAACAAAGGTTTAAAAATTGGTCGAAAAACACGAAATTGATCCGAGGCCCGGAGGGCCAAGTCACATATACCAATCGATAGGGTTCGACGATTTGAGCAATGTCTGTGTGTGTGTGTGTGTGTGTGTGTGTGTGTGTGTGTGTGTGTGTGTGTGTGTGTGTGTGTGTGTGTGTGTGTGTGTGTGTGTGTGTGTGTGTGTGTGTGTGTGTGTGTGTGTGTGTGTGTGTGTGTGTGTGTGTGTGTGTGTGTGTGTGTGTGTGTGTGTGTGTGTGTGTGTGTGTGTGTGTGTGTGTGTGTGTGTGTGTGTGTGTGTGTGTGTGTGTGTGTGTGTGTGTGTGTGTGTGTGTGTGTGTGTGTGTGTGTGTGTGTGTGTGTGTGTGTGTGTGTGTGTGTGTGTGTGTGTGTGTGTGTGTGTGTGTGTGTGTGTGTGTGTGTGTGTGTGTGTGTGTGTGTGTGTGTGTGTGTGTGTGTGTGTGTGTGTGTGTGTGTGTGTGTGTGTGTGTGTGTGTGTGTGTGTGTGTGTGTGTGTGTGTGTGTGTGTGTGTGTGTGTGTGTGTGTGTGTGTGTGTGTGTGTGTGTGTGTGTGTGTGTGTGTGTGTGTGTGTGTGTGTGTGTGTGTGTGTGTGTGTGTGTGTGTGTGTGTGTGTGTGTGTGTGTGTGTGTGTGTGTGTGTGTGTGTGTGTGTGTGTGTGTGTGTGTGTGTGTGTGTGTGTGTGTGTGTGTGTGTGTGTGTGTGTGTGTGTGTGTGTGTGTGTGTGTGTGTGTGTGTGTGTGTGTGTGTGTGTGTGTGTGTGTGTGTGTGTGTGTGTGTGTGTGTGTGTGTGTGTGTGTGTGTGTGTGTGTGTGTGTGTGTGTGTGTGTGTGTGTGTGTGTGTGTGTGTGTGTGTGTGTGTGTGTGTGTGTGTGTGTGTGTATGTATGTAATGATTTTTTCTATCGCCTGTTTCTCAGAGATGGCTGAACCGAATGATTCGCTATTACTTTTGTTTGAAAGGTGTTATTGTCTAGTAGATCACTATTGAGTTGTTTCGTGACACGACGTTGCGTTTAAAAGTTATAAGCAAAAATGTGAAAAATACGTGACACGGGTTTCTTCAAAACTACATGACCGATTTCAACGATCTTAGTATCAAATGAAAGCCCTTATTAAAACTAAATTGTTTAGGAAATTTTAATTGAAAACAAATAAGTAGTTTAAAAGTTATGCTTAAAAACTATGTCTTGACAAGGTAATAATTATCGCCTGTTTCTTAGAGATGGCCAAACCGATTTATGCGCTATTAGTCTCATTTGAAAGATAATATATCCTAATAGATCACTATTGAATGGTTTTTTGATTGGACGTTTAATTTGAAAGTTATGAGCAACCGTATACACCACACCAAAATTTACAATAATTTATAATGGTTTTAACCAAGATAATTTACCTAATTTCAATTATTTTAATATCAAACGAGAGGTTTTGAGACTACGAATATATATGCAAAATTTCATAAGAATTGGTTTTACCGGTTAAAAGATATTAACCGTCGAACACTTGCGCCAACTTTCGTAACACAGTTACTCGCGCGCACAATAGCCCCAAACCAAAGAAAACGTGTGCACTAGAGTTTTGACTGGAAAAACTTGGTTTTAGGTTTATCGAACCTTTGGAAGAGTTTCTTGAAATTGGAAGCTCTATCGTCTGGTGGAATTTAAATTTTGATTAATCCCCCTAAAAGTGAATTAAAAAAATATTTTTCTTCAGTGTCAATATAACACATTGATGTGTTCTGCAAAGTTGTAGAGCATATTATTACAATAAATTTTGCTAAAGACAGTTACCTTCTATCTCTGCAGCGAAGATAGAAAAATCTTATTTATTGTATATGAAATTGTAAAATCAGTTTTTCTATTTTTGCTCTTTTTGTGATTGTTGTATGACTTTTTCATGTACTACAAAATTGTACAAATAGTAAAAATACACAACTTTTCTGAAAATAGTATACCTGTATGTTTGCTTGTTTAGGAACTGTAGAACTTTGATTATAAAGAATACCCTAATTTTGACTCCGAATTACTCGACCATCAGCAGACGGATACATTTTAAACATTTTACATTTGCATTCAATGCATTAATAATTTTAATTGTTGGGAAAATTTATGCAGCAAAACTATCAGCTGCATAAATTTTCCCAACAATTAAAATTATTAATGCATTGAATAATTATGATATTTTGCTCACAATAAGTTTGTTGAAGAATATACGTTAGTTAAACAACGATTTGTAACTTTATAACAATATGGCGTTGAAAAACCTACACGTGTTGTATAAAATACAACAGCGTGAGTTAATAAAAATTGATGAAAATTATTCAAGAAAACTCTATTGATGTGATTCAAATAGAATGGCATTACAGGAAACTATGCATAGTTCAAAAACCTATAAACTAGACCTTTACTAGACAATGTATATGCTAAAGGATAAGATTTCCTCTTACAACTTACTTTTATTTGCACTTACTCAGATTAATAACAACTTACTTATCCTTACTCAGCAATTTCATGATCCTTTTTTCATCAAAATTTAAAAGTGTTCCTATTTTGTTCAAATTTTGTAAACTTATTCAATTTTCAAAAATATTATGTAAACCAACGCACTACGCAACTACAACCAATAGATGAATTATGTTCCGAAGACGTGTCGATTTCTATCTCAAATAGCAAGTAAGACCGTATAACAAAGGTTCCTTTCACCACTAGGTGGATTTAATCATCATGAATAACTCATGAATAACTCAATCATTTTTCAAGCAATTATAAGTTTTTTATACATTTTTGGAAAGCTTTCAGGATATTCACATATTCACGATAATTCTACAAAAGTTAGACGAATTTTTTTAATTAAATATGAAATTTAAGTAAAAAAAAAACGAAATTTTGCTCACTTTAGGGGTCCTGAAAGTGACCTTAAAAATGACCCACATTTCTCAGCTCAACATCACTTGTTTTATATTCAATCCTAAGACTTTGGTCAAAATTTCAGCCAAATCGGTCAACATTTGCAAATTTGAGACCATTTTTAAGAGTTGTAGAATTTGTTGCTTCTCATATATCACCCGCCTAATCTTACATCGTGTACAAGATGCTCAGTTGTAAGATTAGGCGGGTGATATATGGGAAGCAACCAATTCTACAACCAGGGATGGTTCGATCCATGGGCGTAGCCAAAAATGTTTCCTGGGGGGGGGGGGGGTTTCCAAAAAAAAATCTGACATAGCCTAACCGTAAGGAGTTTATTCAGGAAATGGGGAATTATTTTCAGTTAAAAGCTATTTTGGTTGAAATTGAGTGTTCTTTTGACTAAAAAGTTAATATTAAAATAATAGAAACCCAATGTTATTTTGCCTCCCAGTTGGCATTGAGATACGTCGTATGTTCGAATCTCTGCTAGGAGAGGCCGTTAGAGTCCATTGGATCGAGTCTCTTCGAGACGCAGTGAAGGTGCTGCTAACAACTTATCTTGCAAGATTTCAGATTTCAGAGCAGATTTCGAAACCGGTGGTTTGATTTTCAGAAAAGGCAACAAACTTCTTGGCTACGCAGGTGACTTTGATATTAAAACCAGAAACTTTGCCACTGCAGAGGCCATTTGCGCTAAACTGAAAGCGGTGGCTAGGAGGATTCGGCCTAAAATAAACGCGTCGAAGATTAAACACATGAATGACAGAAGCTCAAACGAGACGAACGAGCTTTTTTCGCGGACGGTAATCGTTGACGGCGACGAACCAAAAGTGGTAGATGAGTTCGCGTATGTGGGATGGCTGATAGCCGTGGACAGCACAAATAAGAAGATCCAGCGATGTTGCTGCTCACCAATTACGGACAGCACAAATCCGCAGACGAAAGTACGATACCCACTATCTTTGAACTTATCCTGTAGGCCATAAGACGAATAGTATCAGCTTTCAATGGACAGCAAAACTGGACAAATTTTCGGCAGAATAAAACACCGCATGATCGTACTTACGCATATTACTTATTTCGTATATTACGCAACTAAACTATCTCGGACGACAGTATTCTATTTAAACGAACGTTACATTGTTCTAATATTCTTACATCTCCGCCAGTGACGGACCTTCGCTGATGAACCGCCACGGGTGGCTCCCTAAAAAGAGTGAACAAGTGATGGGGAAATTGGATCGGGACCCGAGCTGTCTGTCACAAGCCAGGATAAAGGAGGAGTGTTGAGATTTGTCGCTCGGCGTGTAGCTCCGGATGGCTCCATGGTAAGTTTATGGTGGATCCATCCGGAACTGCACATCGAGTCTCTTCCGCGGCAAATCTTGTAAAAATCTTTTGCTCTCAATGTAGCAAGTAGTCAAGGAGCATGCTACATTCTGAGCAAAGTGCGGAGGAGGACCCCAATCCTCGGTGTAACGCGACCCGTGCCTAGGGATGAATGCTTGGGGGGGTCTAATAAAGTTTCCCAAGGTCGAACGGAGCCTGCATGGTACCAGAGCACCCTGTGCAGTATATTGCTCCCTCTGTTCCAAGCTGGTAAAGAACCGTTGATTTTCTCCCCAGCAGAGTACAACCATCGCCATGGATAACCTTGAAACAATAATTGATGGGGCAACCAACGACCCCCAAGAGTTGGTGATAAACACCGGAGTAGGTGTAGAGGTGGCGCACGACGGTAGACCGGAAGTGCGCAGTCCGATCGGCACGGACAATACTGGCGAAGTAATGGATACAGGGATGGAAGAGGACTTTAACCTCGACAGCATGTCGCTGGAAGGAGGACTCTCGGCTTCATCTCTGATCCTGAATTCACCAACAGGGAATGCGGAGAGCGACGCGGATAACCTTCCCGATCCGGTGACGCTACCTGAAGTCAAGGGGCAACCTGGGACTTCCGGAGTTGTAGCCAAGCGTCTCTCCAATGCGCAACGGCGACGGCAGAAGTGGTATCGGAGCAAGGGCTACTCAAAGGACGAAGCGGAGGAACTTGCCCTTCTGCCGGCCGGCCAGCCTAGCCAGCGGGACCTTGTCGTTACCAAAAGGCAACGATCCGCTGATACGGCGTCGCCGAACATCAGCAGCAAAGGTCCCACTAAAAAGAGACCACGCAGTCGAGCCTGCGCGGGTCCTTCGGCACCAAAACCATCCTCGGGGTACACCTACAGGGAAATGGTGGATGCTTTCAGTGTAGCCATAACTACGGCTGATTATCCCGTTTCCCTGCTCACTACGGATCAGCTCCAGACTGTCCGCGCCGTTCTTCTGGATCAAATAGCTGACCAGGAGACTCCAGCCATTAGACCCAAGTTCAGGAGCTGCCAGTTCAAGAACGGCTACTTGATACTGGCTTGCTCTGACCAGAACACGGTCAAATGGCTGGAGCAAACGGCATCTACTCTCGTCCCGTGGGAAGGAGCACAACTACGGGCCTATGACACGAAGGACCTGCCGAAGGCTCACACCTTCATAGGGTACTTCCAGGACAGTGTCGGTACCACGGACGAGAAAATCCTGAGATTCCTCCAGAATCAGAACGACGGCTTTTCAACGCAAGCGTGGCAGATACGCCGTCGCATTGTGCGTGGAAATACCGTGGAACTGTTAATGGAGGTTGATCAAAAGTCGGCAAGTCAGATCACTGAGCAGCGCTTTACGCTAAATTTTATGTTTGGCAAAGCACGCATGCGACAGGTTGGCAGAGGTCTGATCAACACAGGCGCAACAGTCTCTGCTGCAAAGTCGAGGAAGGTACGAGCGGAACTCCCTTCTGGGAGCACCCCGCCACCACCAAGACAATGCAATCCTGCAACGTTGAGGGTGGAAAGTGCGGAACTTCCCACTGGAAGTGCCCCGCCGCCACCTAAACAATGCAATCCTGCGAAGACTAGGCGAGCGCCGCGAAAACCTCGCAAGAGGCGTACGCAGCAATCACCAGTCGATAGCAGACCTCAGAGGCTCAATCCGCCGTTAAGTGCGGGTCGGACATCTGTGGCCTGTCGCCTGCGGCAACCGAAGCCTGCCGGTGTGAGCGACCCAGCCGCTCAACTCAGCGAAAACGCTGCTGGTACCCGTTCGCCAAGGCTCGATCCAGTACTGGATCAAGCTGAAAACGGCAATCCTGCCTCCAAATGAGCAGCTTTCGCTGCATTCAGGTGAACCTCCACCATGCCAAGGGCGCGTCTAGTGTCCTATGCCGGAGGTTCACCAAAGAGCAGCTGAGTGCTGCTCTGATCCAGGAGCCATGGATCAACGATACCACGATCCTCGGTCTATCCGGCGCTAATGGTAAGTTGATCTATTGTAATACACAGTCCAAGCCTAGGACTGCCATTCTGTTAAATAAGAGAATAACATTTTCTCCAATTACAGAATACATCCAACGCGACGTCGTTGCCATTACGGTGGTAGTCCCGACGACTAGAGGGAAGCAGGAGATAGTCGTTGCGTCCGCCTACTTTCCAGGGGACAAGGACGAAATACCACCGCCCGAGGTTGCTGAACTTGTGCGGTACTGCAGAGCAGTCAACAAGCCGTACGTGATAGGCTGCGACGCAAATGCGCACCACACGATATGGGGCAGGTCGGACACAAACAACAGGGGTGAGTACCTACTTGAATATCTTACTTCTAACGATGTCAATGTAATCAATGTAGGGAATGACCCCACCTTTATAAACGCTATCAGACAAGAGGTCCTAGACCTTACTCTATGTAGCGCCTCTATAGCTGAGAAAGTCAAAAACTGGCATGTCTCTGATGAACCAAGTTTATCAGACCACAGACATATCATTTTCGACATCGAGGCTAATCCTCTAAAGAGTGAACAATTCAGGAATCCGAGGAAAACTAATTGGAGTTCCTTTAGGGATCATCTGATTGCCTCACGTAATTCCTGTCACAATAATATACGAACTCCAGTTGAGCTGGATATCGCCGCTAGTGACCTGCAATGTAGGATCACAGACGCGTATAACACAAACTGTCCCGTATACACGCGAACAGTTTGCCGTGATGTGCCCTGGTGGAATGAGACGCTTAGCAATCTCCGTCGGAAGGCAAGGCGTCTGTTCAACAGGGCCAAAATCACGTCTAACTGGGAAGACTACAGAGCTTCCCTCACCAAATACAACGCTGAGCTACGCAAAGCCAAAAGGAAATCACGAGTCAAATTTTGCGAAAGCATTCAAACTCTGCCAGAGGCTACGCGTCTGCAGAAAGCGATGTCCAAGGACCATTGCAATGGTCTAGGGCAATTGAAAAAAGAGGATGGGAGTCTCACTGTTACCACCAGGGAAACTCTGGAAGTTCTGATGAACACGCACTTCCCTGGTTCGACAGTGACCACTGGGCAAAACATAAGCGGGCAACAGTGGAATGGGTCATTACACAATGTGCCAAATGATTCGGTTCTACTTGCACGCCGATTGTTTACGGAGGCCTCGATCAATTGGGCACTCAGCTCTTTTGAACCAATGAAATCTCCAGGTCCGGATGGTATTCTACCCATTTTCTTACAAAAAACGGACGGTGTTATAATGTCCGAGCTCATCAACCTCTTTCGAGCCAGTTTCACTTTGGGGTATATCCCAGAGAATTGGCGGAAAGTAAGGGTGGTGTTCATACCTAAGGCTGGCAAAAAAGACAAAACCATGCCTAAGGCTTTCAGACCGATAAGTCTGACTTCAACGCTTCTTAAGCTGATGGAGAAAATCACGGATAACTATATCCGCAATGAGTTTTTAAAAAACTCTCCGTTACATGTAAATCAACATGCATACCAACACGGTAAATCTACGGAAACCGCACTGCACTGCTTAGTGACGTTAATTGAGAAATCGCTCAAATATCAAGAGACGGCACTTTGTACTTTTCTTGATATTGAAGGCGCTTTCGATAACACGTCCTTTGCGTCAATTAATACGGCTCTCTGTCAAAAGAGAATCGACCACACTACAATGAGCTGGATTCAAGCAATGCTCTCGAGCAGACAAATTACAGCATCATTGGGAGATACGTCGGTCACGATTTCGGTGATCAAAGGATGTCCACAGGGAGGAGTTCTCTCCCCCCTGCTCTGGTCACTGGTGGCCGACGCACTCCTTCACAAGCTATCACAGCTTGGTTATGAGACCATTGCTTACGCCGACGACGTTGTACTTATCGTCAGAGGAAAGTTTGACGCAGTACTGTCAAGTCGCTTGCAAGGAGCTCTAAACACCACCATGTTATGGTGCTCACAAGAGGGACTTAATGTAAATCCCACGAAAACAGTCGTTATACCATTCACTAGGCGAAGGAAACATACCATTACTCCGCCTATACTGAATGGTGTCAGACTGGGCTTCAGTAATGAAGTCAAACACCTCGGAATAATTCTCGATAAAAAACTGAACTGGGCTGCCCACCTAGATTATGCTGTTAAGAAAGCAACTTCGGCTATCTGGGCATGCAGGTCACTGTTTGGCAAAACCTGGGGATTGAAACCTCAACTAGCCTTCTGGTCATATACTACTATTGCACGGCCTAGGATAACCTATGCTGCAGTCGTATGGTGGCCAAAGGTGAATGAGATGACAGCCCAAGCCATACTAAACAAAGTTCAGCGCCTGGCCTGTCTTACAGTTACCAGTGCCATGCGTACAACACCTACTGCAGCCATGGAGGCAATGCTATGCTTACTGCCTTTGCATCTTCATGTGAAGAAGGAAGCAGAGCTCGGCGCACTACGGTTGCAAAGGAGTAAAACCATACTCGAAGGTGACCAAATCGGTCATCTTCGCATACTTCGGGAATTCAATCTGACACCCTTAGTAACTTCAGTCTCTGACTGCATGGAAGCCAGGCCCAATATGGACGTTCCATATGAGGTGATTGAAACAGATCGCTCAATGTGGAATAATGGAGGGCCAGATCTTCCATCTGGAACTATCTGTTTTTTTACAGATGGTTCAAAAATGGGGGCCTGCACAGGCTCCGGAGTCTACGGACCCGGCATCAGGGAAACTATCTCATTAGGAAAGTGGCCCACCGTTTTTCAAGCAGAAGTATATGCCATATACATCTGTGCAACAATATGCTTGAAACGAAAGTACAGGCATGCGAAAATCGGTATCTTCACGGACAGCCAAGCAGCACTACTGGCTCTCAAGTCCGCCAAATGCGTGTCCAAATTAGTTTGGGAGTGCAGCACAGCATTGAGGGAACTCTCCCGCCAAAACAAAGTTTTATTACTTTGGGTGCCCGGTCACTGCGGAATCGAGGGCAATGAATTTGCTGACAACCTAGCAAGACAAGGATCAGCTCAGCAATTTATTGCTCCTGAACCGTTTCTGGGCACCTCCACATCCGCCGTGAAAGGCGAACTGATGACATGGGAAAAGCTAGAAATAGCATCCCGTTGGAATCAAACACAGGGTTGTAGACAAGCTAAACAGTTTATCTACCCAAACCCTGCAGTAGCTAAAAAACTACTCCATTTAACTCGTAGTGAACTACGCACAATCACGGAACTCCTAACAGGACACAGCCCCGCTCTTTATCATTTAAAGAATATCGGCAAGGTATCATCTGACACCTGCCGCTTTTGTAACTCTGAACCTGAAAGTTCAGCGCATCTGCTCTGCTATTGCGGAGCTCTTGCATTATCAAGGCACAACTTCTTAGGAAGTTTCCTTCTTACTCCATATCAGGTATGGAGCCTAAATCCCAAAACGGTCATTGGCTTTATAAACCATGTAGTACCGAATTGGGGCACAGGATTACAAAAAACTGGCATACAAAAAAAAAAAATATTCTTACATTTAACAAAGCTATTTGTCTCGCAGAGAATCCAGTAATAGATTCCGTCGCACTCAATCTCAGATAAAACAAGCGGCGTATTCAAACAGAACATCGAAACTGTTTTGCCCTTCGCAAAACGCAACGATCAAAAGGCATAAGCCGCCGTACGAACCCCCTACTAGACCGGTAGTTTTTATAGATTTGACAATACTGATGCAGGGCATACGCGCCTTTGCGGACGCCATTTGGAGGAGTACAAGCTGAAAGCTAAGAGCAGCGGAGGTGCATGAATTAAGGGTAATAGATACTGCTTTTGGGGCGCCAACCACTGATTGAAAGCCTCATTGAAAAAAGTTAATAAACAAATAGATACTGCTTGGGGAGACGTGCATTTGGCGAAAATCGGTGAGCCACGGTGTACCGGACAGGTCGTAAAGAAAACAGTTTTTCACAACAACTCCATCGGCACCCAGAACAGAGGGACTGAACGTGCGAGATGGCTCGTTCAGTTCTAAAGTGACATTTTTTATGATTTAAATAAAATAAACTGCGACTTCAGAGACGCCTGAGAAATGAGCAACGAGTAACCCAAGATCGAGTTGAATAGAGTTTAAAACAGTAAGAACTAACCCGGCTTTAAGCTGCTACTGACGACGACGAGGATCGTACAACATGAACTGGCTATGAAATTTCAAGCTAAAAAGTATAGAGCAAATTTTCGTCTGGGGGGGGGGGGGTTTGAACCACCAAAACCACCCCCCGTCGCACAGTGGGACCATTCTGGAAAAAGGCGGTCAAAAGTCTTTTCTCGCTTTTCCTGACGTTTTCGAGCTTAGGTGTCTTAGGAGAAGTTTCATAAAAAAGTATTCTGCACAAACGAAGCTATTTTCAGAAGATTGGTAATGACGTCGGATGCATTAATTTCAACTTTAAGAAGACCAACAGTAAAAAAATCAATGCAGTTGTTACCAGCGAGCAGTATACAAACTTTTACAAAAATCCCAGAACGAAAATAATTCTGCAACAGATAGCGAAACAGACGTGGACGAGGTCCTGTGAAACTATTATGAACATGTACGAATAATAAAACCCTGATAACTTACTAAAACCAGCATATATGTATGTAATTCATAATTGAAACAACCAAAATGCCCGGCCAGACCCGGCCAAAATTTTTTGGCACACTTATACTACATTCTATGGTGGTTCAAGCGATGCTAACTTTAGCTACCAGTAGGTGCCTATTTACGGAAAAAATTACTTGTAAAAACGGTAAAATTTATGCTTCAAATCCATTTTTAAAACAAATAAAGCAACATATGATATATACACCTTCTAGAAAGTTACGTATTTTGATAGTATCCAAAAGTTTGTAGAACATGTCGAACCTGTTAGATGAGGTTTTGTGTACAAGAAGTTTAACAAACTGATTTAAGGGGGTCACGACAGAAAGTCAATTATATCTCGCAAACCATATGATGCAGATACTTAGTATCTTCGGCAAAGTTTATTGAAATTCAAAGTTCTACAACTTTGCCGAACACATGACCATGCTATCTACACTCAAAATATTCTGCACATAACTAATGGTAAATTTCCATATGAAATTCCAGATGATTATCATGTGCCGCATATAAGCACAATCCGTCTAGAAATACATATAAAAATCATACGGATATGAATAGTATGTGCAATTATACACATAAGAAATATACGCATATGAATAGTATGTGCAAAAGTTTCGCGTACCCATAAATTATAACTGTTTGGCATATAAAGTTCATTGACTGGGCACATTGCAAAAATCTATGTGTGGGACACATAGAAACTATACGAAAAGTTTTCTCAGTGTAGTTTCTATAAAAAAATAATTTTTTCAAATTTGTTATCACTTTAATATCCAATTATATGAAAATGTCATTAGATGCAGAATACTTTTTTATGAAACTTCTCCTAAGACACCTAAGCTCGAAAACGTCAGGAAAAGCGAGAAAAGACTTTTGACCGCCTTTTTCCAGAATGGTCCCACTGTGCGTCGCTACGCCCATGGTTCGATCACTTTGAGCCAATTTTGATTCATTTGACAGTACCGTCTCAGCCGAGCCAAATATGACAAAGTCATTTATGGGACATTTGTAGAACTAGTTCATATCTACAATTTTGCTGAACAAAGTTTTGCTGCATCTTTTGTAGTTACGGTGCTACAATGCTAGTAACACATCAGTGACTAAATGAACGTTCATTTAGTCACTAATAAGATACTAACATCGTAGCAACGTAACTACAAAAGATACAGCAAAACTTTATTCAGCAAAATTATAGATAAGACCTTGATCTACAGACGTCTCATATATAACTTTGTCATATTTGGACCCACTGAGACGGTACTGTCAAATAAATCAAAATTGAGTCAAAGCGATCGAACCATCTCTGTCTACAACTCTTAAAAATGGTCTCATATTTGCAAATGTTGACCGATTTGGCTGAAATTTTGGCCGAAGTCAAAGGATTGAATATAAAACAAGTGATATTGTGCTGAGGAATGAATGTGGGTTATTTTTAAGGTCACTTTAAAACCCCTAAAGCGACTTAAAAAAAAAAATTCGTTAAATTTCAGATTTAATTGAAAAAATCTCGTCTAACTTTTGTAGAACCATCGTGAATGTGTATATATCCTGAAAGCTTGTCCTCTAAGCTTCCCAAAAAGGTATAAAAAACTTAAAATTGCTTGAAAAATGATTGAGTTATTCATGATAGTATGTGTACACCTAGCCAAAAAACGTTTTTTTGTAATAGCTTGAAATTTTGAGGGTGTTGAGAAGATTTCAAATGTGTTTTTATGATGTACTAAATTTCTTTGAAATGGCATTAAGCGACGTGTGGTATTAGCACTGACGAACTTGGACCCTGAGAAACAATGAAAGATTGGAAAAATATCTAATCGACATATTTTTGCTCAAAGGTGATGATACATGTAACATAATTATAGCTGTGACAAGACAACAGATTTTGCTATTCTTCAGACAGTTAAGGAAAAATGCTATCTCTATTAATGCCTGAGCTTGATCTATTAATCAGTGTTAGTAAGAATCGGTTACTTGCCAAAAAAGCTTTGTTTCATAATTTTGATTATTTTTATAATTTTAGGATAGGTTTTAAGCTTTCCGTTGCGAAAGCACAACGCTAAGAAGAAAAGATATTCAAAATTTGCAATGGAACGTTTGTTTTCGTTCCTTCGCCGCGGTGTTTTATTTGATGTCGTTGCTTTTCAGTAAACAAATGAATATTGGGAGCTTTGCCAAAAGTTAAACGCGGTCTAAAGGAAACACCGCGCTAGAACTACTGCCAGAATGTTGCAGACAAACATGTTGTTCACGTCACTGGGTAAAGTAACTAAAACGTTATGATTTCTGTGTAATTTCTCCCAATAATATCAAAATCGACCCAGCAACCATGAAAGAGCATTTCATTTTTGAGCAGGGTGGATAACTTTTAATGAAACTCACAATATGAATCTTAACTTTCGCTTGTTCAAAATATCCCAGAAACATTATAAAAGTTTACATAACATAGAATTCGCTACTTCAAACACTGATGGCAGCTGGAGCATCCATTGATTCCATTGTGATAAGAGCGTAATAAAATCGTTATAGTAACTTTGCCTCCGAAATATCTGGAAGAATTGAGTGATAGCAAAAAACACCAACGACGGTATCATGGACCCAAATTTAATGTTACAACCTTTTTGGAACGTGTTGGTAGGGATTTAATCATCTGCGATGCCGTGCATATAGCACTCAAACTGCATACTATGCGCCTAGTGCAAAGTTGGTCTCCAACCCAAATGTTTCAATATATATCATAAAACATAACATGTAATAGTCTTATTCGTTCATTTAATCGTTATTAATACTCAAAATCCCAAAAAAATATCCGAAGTTTGAGTAAAAAGTATGAAGTATTTATATGCACAATAATGAAGGTATGCCCAGCGTTGCGTTTTCGCAACATATCGTTGCGGGACACAGGATTAAATTTAAAAATACATGTCAGCGCCTTTTTCTTAGTTGACCTAAAAGAGAATTTCCCTGAAAGTTTCAACTTTCTATCCTTGCTGGAAAAAGTGTGGTGCTTAATGGGTTAAATAGATTTATAATACATACATGTTTCGTCCACTGGATGCATGCTGATAGAATGGCAAGTGACGTTCCTATCTGCAGAAAACAATCCGGAACTGTGAGTTTTTATAAAGTTTAGCTTTGCACCCATGAAGCAGTTTTGGTGGAAGCTTTCGCCCAAGGAGTGCAAGCTGAACGCTATAACTACACTTGAGGAAATGGAAACACATAATATTACTAAAACTGAAGCTGTAAAAAAAAGTTTGTGTAAATTTAAATCAATTTTTACTCACTATTCTCGAATGCATCTTACATTTCCAGTAATAATTGATACGTTTGGAATCCTTTTCTATCAGACGGTGATAAGACATTAGCACAGCCATAGTTACGGTTAGCTAGCACAATCATCGCCAGTGTTAACTAGATAGGAAAGGATTGACCTTTCGGAGATATAGATCCTTATTTAAAATTGTTCATGGTCACACATATACTTGATACCGGGTATTTTATGTTTTTGGAACCATTAACCTTCCGGAATGTCTCAGGGATCAGAAAATCATCCCGTATTGACAGTGATGACTTCACATATCACAAAACAGACACATCACGAATCAACGACTAGGTTGTAGTTTAAATTAGCTGTAGCGACTTCGATGACTAATGACTGAACTGTGTTTAAAATGTTTACATCAAACTCGAGCAAAGATACCTATATATTTCTCCCGACGGCCAAAAGTTATGATCTCATCTGTGAAAATAGAGAATGTGTATGGGCATGTAATTGAATATACAAAATATTCCATCAAACCCGCTCCGGTCGAGAGCACCATGAACTGTGCACATGTTAAATGCTCACACTAGTCGTTCGTTGTGGCGTTGATTGTATGGAAATGCAAATCATAACGAAGTAAGAGGGTATAAAGGGAGATAAATTACTAATATTTACTGTGTTAAGTTTTGTTTGTTGGTAAAACATGACTTTTTATCAGTTCTCAGATAAAAAATTTGCGATATTTTTGCTCTACGTTTTATATGGCGCAATCGATCGTATTTCTTGGGAGTTGGGAATAAAAATGTTCAATGGTAGAATGTTCAATGCTTAAAAAAATCTAAAATATTGCTTTGCATATGGGTCATTCCACGTCAAATGACCGAGAAAAAGTACAAACTTGTAATCGACCTTCTAGGATTTAAACCAAATTTTGTCAGATTATTCGTTTCAGGCCAGCAAAAAAAAAATCTAAGTTCAGTGCCGATTGGATGTTCCCTCGATTAATGGGAGGACCTCCAGTTTAATGAAAAGATACGTTTTTGTCAAATCCTTCTATTTTCTTTAGCTCATATCTCTGGAAATACTAGGTTTAGAAAGACTATTCTATCATGTTTCCAAAGGAAATTGTCCAAGGAATCAGAAAAAATTATTAGTTTTTAGCGGCAGCGCTGCCAAATATTTTTAAATTCGATTTATTAATTGATTTATTTATTTTATTAATTCATCTGACACTAGTCTACATGAATACAATTACTTGTAACAGATTGCTATTTCTTAATCTCTGCACAAACCTATGTGACGGCTGTCGGAAATCAAATAATTCTTCCACTCTCGTAAATGTTCTAATGCATGCCGTAACTGGCTCGTTATATCAAAAAGCGGTGCGGTGAAACGGTGTATGCAGCAAATCGGTTGATCTTAGGTTACGTTGCGAAGCGCGAAAATTCAAGAGTGACAAAAGGCAGGGAGAATCAATTTCACCATTAAAGATTAAAGGACACCATACTGAACTACAATTCTCAAGCAGCGGTTGGACAAGGGCACAATATAATGATTTGAGGCAGTAGGGGTCCTTGAAGTCCCGTCCAGTTTTCAAGATAAATCCGAGCTGACGCAATGCTTTTGAAATTATTGCTTCGCGATGCGCGTTGAATGTGAGTTTAGTATCTAGCGAAATACCAAGGTCAGTAACACGGTCGACTCTGCGTAACTCTGTCCCATCAATTCGGTAACTAAAGAAGATCGGATTTTTTAAGCGATAAAAGCTCATCACCTCGCATTTCGCAACACTTATTGTGAGCCAGTTTCGTTTGCACCAAACAACAAAAATATCGAGTAGAGCTTGTAGGCGGCGACAATCATCAACTTTTTCAACTGCCAGAAACAGTTTAAGGTCATCAGCATACACAAGTCTGCATCCGGTAGCCAGCTGGAAGGTGACGTCGTTGAAAAACAGCGAGAAAAGCAACGGGCCCAAATTGCTGCCTTGTGGAACTCCAGAAACGTTAGTAAATTGAGAGGAAACGCAGGAACCAAGCTTCACACGCAACACTCTACCACGCAGGTACGTGCTAAGCCATTGTATCATCTGTGGAGAAGCGCCGAGACGGGAAAGTTTCCGCAATAATATTGCATGATCAATTCGATCAAAAGCTGCTTTCAAGTCTGTGTAAATTACATCCACTTGCTTCTTGTTCTCCATATGCGAGATGCAAGCCGAAGTAAATTCCATCATGTTTGTGCAAACCGAACGACCAGGCATGAAACCATGCTGAGCTGTAGATATATAATTTTTTGTGCGGGACAACATCACTCCACTCACGATTATTTCACATAGCTTTGACGCTGCAGATAAGCTAGTAATTCCACAATAGTTTCTTACGTTTCTACGGTCGCCAGCTTTTAAAAACTAAATTAGCATTTTTCTCTCAATGAGTACAATTTGATTTCAAAAATTCCAATTCCATCGTATTCCTTAGATTTTTTTTACATAAGAATCGCTCAAAACCACGAGGTGTTCTTTGCCGATCCAGAGTTACAGAGTTTCTAACTCTATCGCACTTTTTCACATTCTGGTCATCTAAGGAAATTGTCACATCAGGTTTGTTACGTTTTCTACTAAAAGAGATTAGATTACATTTTTTGACATTTAGTTGCAGCAAACTTTTGTTACACCATGTGTGGAATAGCAGTATCTCATTTTTAAAAGTTTTTTTTTATTTCTATAAAAAGTTTCATGTCATCGGCGTAAATCAATACTTTGAGCTTCTTAAGGATGAAGGATAAGTCGTTAACAAACAAAATAAAGAGTAAAGGTCCTTAATGAGAGCCTTATGGGACACCTGACTTGGCATTAATAGGGTTTGATTGTTTTCCTCTGAACCTTACAATTAGTTCTGGGTTGGTCAAATATGATTCAAGTCACTTGAGGAGTTTGGGTTGGACACCCGTCTCAGAGGTGGCATAAACCGCAGCGCAGACCAAAAGACACACATTCTTAAACAACACAACACTCGCCATGCGGTGTGTGTTCGCCCACAAATTCCCTTCAGTGTCTCTTTTGCTAAACCCGCTCTTTCGTGTTTTACGCGCACCAGGAAAAGGCAGTCGCAAACGCAGAGTGATAAATTTGCTGCGTGCTTTACTACACCAAGAGCCGCACTCTGCGCGGCTGGATTGTACACCTTGCGCTGGGTCAGTTGAAGTGGTGTGATTGAAAAAAACATTTTTACTGTTGCGTCGCCTTATCCGTACTAACTTAACATAGACCATATTAGTTGTTCAGTGCTTCAGTGTTTTCACTTTTAAAAGGGCAGAAAATTTGTAAATACAAAACAATTTTTTGACGTAGGACTACGTCTTACGGCAAGTTTTGAGATAGGGTGTCATTCCAAAAAATCGAAAAATGCGAGCGTCACGAAAAATGAAAGGTTTTGAGCGCTAATAGCTCAGCGGTTTTCCGATCGATTTTCAATATTCTTACACCAATCGATCGGAAAATCTTCTAAGAATTGACCCAAATGAAGAAAAGTATGGATTCTTGATGTTGAACTATTGAAAAATTGAAAATAATGAGCCTATGTTTTACCAGAATTCTCGCTTCGTGATTGGTTTAGTGATGTCCGATTACTTCTCGATTAATCGAACTAATCGATTAATTTTTAATCGATTGCTTTATGTTCCGATTATTAGATAATCGATTACCTGGTCGATCGATTATGCCGGATTTTTTAAAATTTTATTATTTAACAATTTCTAACAAATTTAATTTATTACAGTGGCTGGCGCTTAGCTACTAAATTAACCACACGCGATTAGCCAGTTAGTTGGTTTCGCTTAGCTGGTTTCGAGGTACGATGCTGATCTAACAAACTGGTCGTCGTATTCGTATGTTCAAATCTCGGCTAGGCGATGTACCTAGATAGAATCAGTAGAGTTGTTGCACTAGTTTCGTAATTATCCTAATAGCCCTTTAATAATACTGATGTGAAGTCTGTCGATAAATAGGGGTCAAGTCTGTAACCGGTGGTTCCTATTTATATGGTCTTGTGACTCCATCCCAAGAAATCACTTTTTCTTTGCCATAAAAACATCAATCCCAATACCCTAATTACGCCTCTGACCGGACTGACATTGATGGGAGAGTGACGAGTGGGTATGTCAGACATGGTCAGACATCGCTCTGCTGTGTACCGCAAGTCCCATTCACACTGAACAATCTTCATGAAGAGGGTGTGAACGCACTCCACCAAAGTACTTATATAGTTAGCACTAGGGGGACATTGATTGGCAACGTCACCAACAGCTACGGAACCAAACGGATGTGGCCAGATCTGTCAAAATTCAACAGTTGGTTGAAGTGAGGCCCATCTAATAAAGTTTAGCTTATTAAACTTGGCATCTGGTGGATGCTTTCTTTCCGTTCTCGACTCCTGAGCAGAGCAGAAGTGCGCGTCTTGAAGTAGTGTAATTATAAATTAATTGTGTAATAAGTATAGGGTAAATGTACTTAAAATTACTGTGTTCTTTTTTCTAGAGTTACTAGTAACAGTAGTTAAAATTACTAGGCAAGTTACAACTAAAGATTAATTACTCAAATGAAATTTATTAAGTGCTAGTTAGGACCAATACAACACGTTAAAAGGTGACTAATCGTGGAATATTATAACCTAAAAATAGTGTACTTAAAGCTAATTCCTATTGTTTAACTTACGTCTATTGTATAGCTAAAATTGTTAGTTAAACGGAAACGAACAAGAACAACACGTGTAAGCACTACGAGCAAAAATAAGAAGTACGAAAAAGGTAATTTATAAAAAAAATGTTAAAAGCTGGATAATTAAAATTGTCAAAAGAATGTTAAAATAAGCACATGTTAAAATTGTTGCATCACAAAAACTAATAAAACCCGACAGGTCCACAAAGGGCCTTTTTCTTTACATCGGATCAAAATCTCCGACTTTTCTTCGTAGTAATCCAACAACCCCTGGCTTTCTGCTCAATCTGGGACATACAGTCGGTTCGGAAGTGAATCCGTTTTTGGATATTTAATGACGCAGAAGGAGAACTTCCTGTAACCCGGTACTATCAACACGAATACTGGCTATCTGGTCAAGGCTTTCACAGGTGTACATTGGATAAAGTCACCTCAGCTACATCAACAACTTTCTCCCGGCCGTTTGCGGTTAACCGATTCGATCAATGAGGCATTGTGATTAGAATGTACGACCATCTTCTCAACCTGTGAGCGATTAACCTCAACGAGGTAGGCTGCGTCGGGCTGGAACCTACCCGAGGATCTGACGATGAGCGATTCCGGCAACATCAACGTTCTATCCCTCAGGAGGGATGTATGGTAATCAAAAACATGCCCGTGAGTGTATAGAGTTAAGTTCGCAAACATTAAATTAATGCCTACTCTAGATAGGACACGTAACGTTTCGTATATTTACCTTGCCGCAGATTTTACCTCCGTTACTCCGAACCCACAAAAGGGGTTGTTAATTCTCGCTGGTTTCGAGTCAGGCCGGAACAAAAGTGTTCGCGGCTTTTGAGTCCTCCCTTCTATTAGATTCCGTTCGGTGAAAGTAGTCACAGGGGATCGCGAGTGAATGTTCTAAAATTCTATAGGGATAGTTCCCCTCCCGTACCGTGAAGCTGTTCACTGCCGCTCACATATATGGTCAGCCGTGTGTCAGTATGCGTTAAAAAGACCCTGAGATTCCACCCCCTACGGAGCATAAAGCACCCGCAAGTAGGGGATACTGGGGTACGATACCCCAGGAGCTACAAGTCTTAAGCCTGGTATCCAGCTGAAAAGAAAACAGCTCAAGAAAAAAACCTGCTATTTTCCAACGGTGTGGCACGCTAGAATTTCAGCATAACGAATATCTATTTTCATTCCGCTTTCACCAAAACTGGATAAACTGTTGTCGTATTTTCACTCATTCAATAGAAAAATATTATATGATGTATAATATATTACAAAACCGCAATCCGCAAGAATATTCATAAACTGCATAAATAATCTTAAACTGCCATCATTTGGTACAGCCAGCAACAAGTTTTGTTACCCGATTTAACATTGCCTTAGGGCGAACGGGCCATTTTTCGTATGGCAGTGCCAGTGATGTCGGTTACGCACCAAATATATGGGAGATGACAACCTTGCCATCCCGTTGCTATTTACCGACCAATCTGATGGAGTTCTTTTAACGTTAGTTGCATATGAATCAATTGAACAACAATGGAGATAGAGCCGAAAGTGTAACTGCAAGTATCCTTATTTTTGGTATCGGGACGTAAAGGTTATAACCAATCGATTATTTCGACTAATCGATTATATAGCGCCGATTAATCGATGTCGATTATTGGCCGCCCAAAAAGTAATCGATTATTAACTAATCGATTAACTGGAAAAATCGGACATCACTAGTTGGAAGATTCTTTGCGATGATCTAACCTATACCAATTTGATATCTGTGCTTGGGAAGTAAGCCAAAACAAGTGACAAAGTTTCCTCATTTCAACAAAATTTCTTAACACCGCGGTTCAACCTAGACCATTTTGATGTCCTTGCTTGGGAAGTACGCCAGAGAGAGTGACAAAGCCCCCTCGTGTCAACAGATTTCTTACGAACGCGATTAAACCTAGTCCAATCTGATGTCTGTGTTAGGAAAGCGTGTCAGAAAAAATGACACAAGTCCATTGTCCCAACAGATCGCAAATTCTTTACTGCGTGACGATTAAACCTCGGCGAATTTGATATCTGTGTTGGAAAAATGTGCTACAGCTGTAGTGTTCGGTTATAATACGGCTTTGTATGAATACGCATGCTTGCCGTTTCATTAGAAGTGTAGTGAAAAGATGTGCTGTTGATAAAATAGGATTGAATTGGTAAAATCCTTTCAACGTGGGAAACCATGGATAATAAAAACAATCTATAATTTTTGTAAGCTAGCAGGAAAGTAATAGTTTGTGTTCTTGATTTTGATAAATTGTTTTCAAATGCACAATCTTTGGAGAATTGAACGTATGCAATGTTACTACTTTGATAAATGTTACATACAACGCATGTAGCATGTATATATGTTGCATATAGCATGTATACATGAAGAATCGAATGATTACAAGCATGAATACATGCTACAAAGAGACTTACGTAGTCCTGCGTCACCTATATATGCAGTCGTGTCTTGTACACAACCCCTCTGATTTTTTGCGTTAATTCCGCACGGAGTGTGGCAAAGGGCAGCACCAAGAGCTGTTTGGATGATCACTCACTGGGCGATTTTCACCGAGTGCTGTCGTTCGCTCCCACTCCGCTTTCGCTCGTACGCTGTGTGCATATTAGCTGTAGAGGTGTGTTGCCGAATCGCTCTGTGCGACAAGGCATAATATTGGAACATTGGGCGCATAGTGTGAGCGAATGACCCGTCTTTTGCAATTTATAAAGAAGCAAAGGTATGTCAACGCGATCAAATGCTTTACTAAAATCAGTGTACAAGGTTTCAACGTAGTTACCGTTATCCATTGCATCTAGAGAATAACTAATGAATTCGAGTAGATTTGTAGTAGCCGAGCGACCTTTATAAAAACCATGCTGCGCTGGTGTTATTCTATTTTAAATTTGGTCAAACATTTTAACATTTACTATTGCCTCAAAAAGTTTCGGGATGCAAGATATAAGTGCTATACCACGATAGTTGCGGATGTCAGCTTTTTTACCAGTCTTGAAAATAGGCACCAGAAAAGATTTTTTCCATACTAGTGGAAAAACTCCGGACTCCAATGACATATTGACAAGCCAATATAATGGAGCTGTTAGTTCTAAAGCTAAAGTTTTCAAAAAAACTGGAGGAATTCCATCGGGTCCCGATCCTTTCGCTATATCTAAATGATTTATTGCATTTAAGATATCGTTCACATTGATTTGATTAACACTGATGTCATTTAGAAATTCAGGAAATTAATCAAAGTATTCAAGATCACGTTCTGCCTCTGGGTACGTTGTGTAAACTTCTTGAAAAAAGTTAGCGAATAAGTTGCATATACCTGCTGAATCAGTACACTCATTACTGTCAAGGCACATTTTTGATGGGAAATTATCTGATTTTAATTTAGTCCTCACATAATTGTAGAAATTTTTTGAGTAAGATTTAATTTCATATTCCGTCTTAAGATTATACTTCTTAAATGCGGTATTTATAGCCAGATTAAGCTTTGGAAGTAGGACTAGGGTAACCAACCTATTTTGGACCCCATCAGCAGCTGTACATAATTTGGACACTTGCATTTGATTTTGCTGTAAGTGTCCAAATTATATAGGTACAGCTGCTGAGAGGGTCCAAAATACATTGGTTACCCTACTTCTTTGATTTCTATATGGGGGTGCACTTTAGAAAAACGAAAAGGGAACATGTGACGAGAAGTGGTTATAGTTTGCACGCTTATAGCTCAGTCATCCGTCAATAGATTCTAGAGATATTGGTATCAATCGATTGGAAATTTTTCAAAAAATCCATTACAACACAGTAGATTACATGTTTCCCTAACAGACGTTTAATAATTGAGAAAATATGAGTCGAATATTTAATATTTCATTATTTGCATTTTTTTGCCTTCCCACATCAGTGCTACAGATGTGTGTACGGATTACAGATATATATATATATACGAGATGAGGTATGGGTTAATCTTCTTTATGATTGTATTTAATTTACGCCCTATACAATCCGATCAAAAATTCTTGAGCTTCAGCTCAATTGTGGATCAATTGTAAATAAGGATCTATTCAGCTCAAGTTGCTGCTTCTCGGCAACGAAGACTTCCAAATTCACCAAACGAGACGCCAACAAACCGAAGAATCCATCGACTCATCCACCAGCGAACGATATGATTTTGGCTGCTAATCGCCACTATGCCACCCGATCATAACAATTCTGGCGGCTTTAGCCCGACGGAATTCATCTCGCTGAGCAAATCCATTGTGAGTAACTCGTTAACCGTCAAGCAACCAGCTGTCTTTGGAATTTGGATATAAGTTTGTTAAATTTATCGGTACGACGAGGGATAGCGACACGCCGAGGGAAAAGATACACACCGCACAGGCAACAACACATAAAAGGATTTTCACGACCAGCAAAGATTTGCGGCGGTTAAGGGTACCGCCAGAGTGCAAGCGACATGCGACGCGACGCGACATTTCTTGCTGTAGTTATACGCGCAGCCCTTTTTCGCCAGAAGCAGGACTGTGCATTTCATGAGAGCGAAGTCGCGTCGCGTGCACTCTGGCGGTACCCTAAAAGTGGTTATGCAAATTGTTAATACATTTATATACATTGATATTGGAATTGTCATCACCTTGATATACATATCATTGATACCGTTTGACGTTCGATACAAAAATGTACACGCGTGCTAGGACAGGACATAACATGTGACTTCTTCTTCTTCTTGTTTTTCTTTTGGCGATTCCCTTTCAAAATTTACTACGGCAAGCGAAAAGTGTTTCCAAGAATGCAGCTGAAGTTTATGATAGAAGCCACTTGTCCTAGTTGATCTCTAATTACACAAAAATAGATCCAATCCGATCGAATAATACTTACATATCGATTTAGTTTGTTTTATGTTAACACTCC
Organism: Sabethes cyaneus; assembly: GCF_943734655.1. NCBI lineage: Eukaryota > Metazoa > Arthropoda > Insecta > Diptera > Culicidae > Sabethes > Sabethes cyaneus. The sequence goes on from NC_071353.1 coordinate 68,680,853, forward strand.
ACGATAAACAAACTCTTTAAAACCTAGTAACGTGAAAAACTTGATTGGTTCAGGATTTGCTATGGTTTCCAGCAACACTTTTGCGCTTCTATTGTGAATTTTTGTTTCTACAGTTGCACGCATGAAATCAGCCAATCAGGAAGCTGGCTCTTTTTTGACAGCAAATTGGCTCCATTGCGATACAACGTGTCATGTCCTGTCCTAGCACGCGTGCTTAACTGAAAGTAGAATAAAATACGTTTATATACGTCGTAAAGTAAATTACGGTTTCTCGGGTATTTTATACGTCTTCACCACCGAAATGCCTACTCTTGGCCACCGATACAACAGTTGTCGATCGAGGATGCTGAATGCGGATCCAGAAGGTGCTGGTGGTGGTGATGCTGCTGAAGGTGCTGTTGCTGCTGAAGGTGTTGCTGCTGCTCCGTTTGCTGCAATGCATTCGTCGTTTACCATCGACCCGTTTGATCGTCATCGAATGAAATGGTCGCGATGGGTTGAACGTTTGGAAGGTGCCTTCGTGCTGTTTGGTGTCCGGCAGGAAACCAAACTCTACATGCTTTTACACTTCATGGGAGGTGAGACATACGACATTGTGTGCGACAAGCTTGCTCCTGAGAAACCACAGACAGAAACGTATGGTGAAATAGTACGTGTCCTTGAGGCTCACTTCAATCCAGAGCCGCTAGAGATCCTAGAAAACTTCCGATTCAAATGCCGCAAACAGGGAGATCATCGTCCGGAGGAAACAATCGACGACTACTTGATAGCATTACATAAACTGGCTATCACCTGCAACTTCGGAAATTACTTGAATTACATACTTGAAACCAATTCGTTTTCGGATTAAAGGAACTAAAAATACAGTCCCGACTGCTGGAAGTACGGAACCTTACGTTGGACCGTGCGAGAGAAATTGCCGTATCGATGGAACTTTCGACCAAAGGAGGCCACGAAATCCAATCGAGACAGGGGAAACCGGAAATCAACCTTGTAGAACCGAAAAAGGGGAATGCTACAAAAAGTAAGGTAAACCATTCAAATAAAAATACAAATAAAGAAAAGTCTGGTACGGGAAAACGGGGTACGTGCTACCGTTGCGGAAATAATTCTCATTTCGCAAATAAATGCCCGCACATTCGTACAATGTGCAATTACTGCAAAATGACAGGACACTTGCAAAAGGTGTGCCTGAGAGCGAAGAGGGAAAAGAATACCAAATCGGAGACACATTTACTCGAGCAAAATACGCGACCTGTAGCAGGAGGTCCAAACAAAAGTGATATTGTGACACTGGAAGAAGTTTGCAAGTTGGAGGAAACGTGCACACCTTCTACCTCTAAATTTTATTTAGACATGCTAGTGAATAAGGTAACCATTCGTTTCGAAGTAGATACAGGAGCTCCAGTCACAATTATTAGTACAGAAGATAAGAAAAATTTGTTTCGTGCGGAGAAACATTTACCATCTGATCTCGAGTTAGTTAGCTATTGTAATAGTCGTATCTACGTCGAGGGTATGCTAAAAATTACTGCAGAATACCGTGAACAATCGTTCATGCTGCCACTATACGTGTCGAATGTACGAAAACAACCTCTACTGGGCCGACAGTGGATCACGGCGATGCAAATCGATCTCAATGACGTTGCGTTCGCTGGTGTTCACACAGTGAACAGTGTTGCTACTAATGCCGTGCCGAAAATTACTCCTACATTTGTTAGATCGCTAGTGGGAAAGTATGCTAATGTTTACGATGAATCCATCGGAAGGATCAAAGGTTTGCAAGCTAGGTTATGTTTGAAACCGAATGCAAGACCAGTATATGTGAAAGCGCGTCAAGTTCCGTTTTCTTTGCGAGATGCTGTCGAAAAGGAACTAGATCTTCTAGTTGAGAACGGAGTCCTGGAGAAGGTAAACCACAGTGCGTGGGCAACACCGGTTGTTGCAATAATGAAGTCCAACAATAGAGTGAGGCTATGCGGTGATTATAAGGTCACGGTGAATCCGAACCTTGAAATTGACGACCATCCATTACCGACAATTGAAGAACTTTTCGCCAGTGTTGCTGGAGGGGAGAAGTTCACCAAAATCGATTTGACTCAGGCCTACTTGCAATTGGAGGTTGAGGAGGGTGATCGTGAGGTACTAACTCTAAGTACGCATAGAGGTTTGTATCGGCCAACACGTCTAATGTATGGCATTGCATCTGCGCCTGCAATTTGGCAGAGATTGATGGAAGAAGTGCTGAACGGGATTCCTGGAGTTACCGTCTTCTTGGATGATATTCGAGTCACGGGACCGAATGACTTCATTCATCTACAGCGATTAGCAGAAGTACTAAAAAGGCTGAGTACGTACAATATGCGAATTAACATTGCCAAATGTCAGTTTTTCGAAAAAAAGATCGAGTACTGTGGATATCTGATTAATAAGGACGGTATTCACAAAGTTCCAAAGAAAATTGATGCAGTTCAGAACATGCCAGTGCCGCGAAACAAGGATCAAGTCCGTTCATTCGTAGGTTTAGTAAACTACTACGGTAGGTTTTTTCCAAACCTGAGAACAACGTTATATCCACTTAACAACCTCTTGAAAAACTCTGTTCCGTTCGTTTAGTCGAAGGAGTGCAGAAGCGTTCAATAAAGTGAAGCGTGAAATGCAGTCCGAAAGAATTCTGGCACATTACGATACTACATTGCCCTTAGTGCTTGCTACTGATGCGTCGCCATATGGAGTTGGCGCAGTTCTTAGTCACGTGTTTCCGGATGGCACAGAGAGGCCAATCCAATACGCATCACAAACGCTTAATTCTACGTAACAAGCATACAAACAAATTGACCGAGAGGCCTACGCGATAATCTTTGGAGTTCGCAGATTCTACCAATACCTTTCGGTAGGAAGTTTACGCTTATTACAGATAACGAGCCACTGAAGCAAATATTCTCTGATGCAAAGGGGCTTCCGAAAATGTCAGCGTTGAGAATGCAACACTTCGCAACGTTTTTACAGTCTTTCAATTTTAAAGTTCATTTTCGTCCTACGAACCAACATGCTAATGCTGATGCCTTCTCGAGCTTACCATTAAAGAAGGGAACACCCGATACCATTGTTGAGGAGACGGATTATTTGGAGGTGAACATTATTGATACGTTGCCAATAACCGTAGAAGAGCTTGCGAAAGCTACTGCTTCAGATTCTACTGTGAAAATATTAGTGCAAGGTTTACGGAACGGAAAATCTGTGGAACCTAGAGATCGCTTTGGAGTAGATCAAATGGAGTTTACGTTACAAAAAGGATGTATCATGCGAGGAATTAGAGTCTATATTCCACCAAGTTTGCGGAACAAAGTATTAGCAGAACTCCACTCGACTCACTTTGGAATTACCAGATTGAAGGTTCTAGCTCGTGGCTACGTTTGGTGGGAAGGAATAGACAGAAACATCAAGGACCTGGTGCGCAACTGCAGTTTGTGTCAATCTACTCATGCTGAACCGTCGAACCAACGCATTGTTGGGAACCTCCTGCAAAACCGTTCGAACGAGTACATGTTGACTTTGCTGGACCGTTTATGAATGTTTATTTTATCGTTTTAGTAGATGCGTACACGAAATGGCCCGAAGTACGAATTTTGAACAACATTACAACAAATACGACAATCCAGGTGTGCCGTGAACTTTTCCACCTACGAAATTCCATCTGTACTCGTATCTGATCACGGCGTACAATTTACATCCGAAGAGTTTCAAAGATTCTTGCGAATGAATGGTGTGTACCACAAAATGGGCGCACCATATCACCCGGCAACGAATGGACAAGCAGAGAGATTTATCCAGACCCTGAAAGCAAAATTGAAAAGCTTGCAGTGTGACAAAGCTACTCTGCCCTCTGAGTTCTGCAACATACTGATGGCGTACAGAAAAACTATCCATCCTGCTACGGGAAGATCGCCGTCGATGTTGCTGTACAACCGTCAAATTCGTTCACGATTGGATATAATGATCCCTGAATTTGGACGTAGTGCTAAGTCAGATGATAGAAAGGTTCGTGATCTTCAAGAGGGCGTGAGAGTTGCTGCGCGAGATTACTTGGATAAAGCAAAGTGGAAATACGGAGTGATTTCGAATAAATTGGGCAAACTTCACTACGAGGTAGAGCTCGATGATGGAAGAGTTTAGAAGCGCCACATAGGCCAGCTACGGGAAGTTGGTTCAAACTTGGTCACTGGTAACCCTGCTACTGTTCCTGTTCTTGTATTCCCTGATTGTTCTGAGGACCCCGAACAGCCTAATGTGCCTGATCAAGTTCCTGCTGTTCCTACCACTACAACGGTTCCACAGCCGGAAGCTTCGATGTTGCCAGCGCCGATTAGATCTGAAAACATCCGATATCCTGTGGTTTCACCTGCGATATCTTCTACCTCTGCTGCAGGCCAGTGTAGCCTGGATATACGCCAGTCGCCGAGATGTTCTGGAAGAACTGTTCGTCCACCCAAGAAGTGGGATTTGTAAAGAGGATTTCGCGAGGGGGGAAGAGCTGCTATACCTTAAAATACATTTATATACATTGATATTGGAATTGTCATCACCTTGACATACATATCATTGATACCATTTGACGTTCGATACAAAAATGTGCACGCGTGCTTAACTGAAAGTAGAATAAAATACGTTTATATACGTCGTAAAGTAAATTACGGTTTCTCGGGTATTTTATACGTCTTCACCACCGAAATGCCTACTCTTGGCCACCGATACAACACAAATGTTTTCTATTCTTAATGTATCAAAAAAATAAAATAAAAATAAAGTGTACCTAATATAAATTTAAAGTATAAATTATAAACAGGGTTGCCACATGCACAGATTATTCTGTGTTTAACAGATATTTGAAAGAAATCGTCTGTACAGAATCTGTATGCACAGAATACAGATTTTCGCCAAATTGCACAGATTAAACAGATTTTTGAGCTTTTACATGAGAGTGAAAGAGACGGAAATTGTCAGCAAAATGACTCTATCTCTTTCACTCTCATTGTTTTGCATTGGACAGATTTTTGCACAGATATTTTTCCTCGCCGTACAGATTGTCAGATTTTTCCAACAAAAAACACAGAATTATATGTGGCATCCCTGATTATAAAGTGTAAAGTACAAAGTGTCGTTCAAGTGTTATTGGCTGCCATCAAGCACCTTTTATTCTACACCTGTTCTTGGTGGTGCTACTGATACGTTTGTACGACGATTATTCGACACATATTCCACAACTCCTCTTAGCAATGCAGCTGATGCGTTTGGGCAACTTTCATTCCACTCTTATTCCACATTCGCTCTCAGCAATGCTGCTGATACGTTCGTGCAACGCTCATTCCACACCTATTCCACTTTTATTCCACACTTTCTCGCAGCAATGCTGCGCAACATTTATTCCACTGTTATTCCACACTTGCTCTCAGCATGCTCCAATTTCGTTTGTACAACATTTATTCCACTGTTATTCCACTTCTATTCTACACTTACTCTCAGCAATGCTGCTGATACGTTTGCGCAACGCTCATTCCACACTTGATCACCGTAATGCTGCTGATACGTTTGTGCAATGCTCATTCCACTCTTATTCCACTTTTACTCCACAATTGCTTTTGACTGACACGTTTGCACAACGTCTATTCGACATGTATGTTCATGGTAGCTTTTAAGCGACCATTATTCCACAGCTGCTCTTAGCCGTACTGCCGATACGTTTGCATAATGTTTATACGACTCTTATTCAGCACTTATATAACAACGTATAGATGTTGCTTAGAAGCTAGAAAAAATATAGGATATGACGTTTAAATAACAGACAATTCAGCAAATTCGCTTATTCAGCACCGAATGCTACCACACAACTCTTATTTCACACCTACTTGTTTAGGTGCTGCCGTTTTGTTCCTTGGGATGGCTTCTTGAACCGTGTCGACACAATCAAAGTAATCGTCGGCGTAGTGGCGATTTATCATCGCTTCCTCTGCCTCTGGGTATTCCCCAGTATACTCCTGCGCATTGCAATTTTTCACAAATTGGGCCGAGCAGGGAGAGTTTGTGTTTTTTTTTGTCTGATTAGGCATCAAAAAGTCTGGAAAATCCAGACAAATTTAGAAGGTTGGCAACGCTGCACGAAAGCCGTAGCGTCCCACACGAGTCGCACTTTCCCCGGTTTTTAGGGTTTAGAACTACGTTTATCGGATGATACCAGGCTTTTCCAGACTTCGTTTTAGTAAGTTCTTCGAGTGTTGCTAAGTGCGCGTATCCTTTTTGCTGGTATTCAGCAATTTGCTGGCAGATATTGTCTCGCAACCCAGGGTTCTTCTTAAGCTTTGTCTCCAACTGCTTCAGTCTCTATGATCAACGAAAGCGTAAAGAAGGAACCATGATTGAAAAACTCCAAATCAATGGGCAAACACTGAATAATGCACATGACATTGAAACAGCAGTCTACAACTACTATAACCTGCTTTTCTCAGAAGAAACGGTAGAATCTCGGGCTACGTTTGAACCAGGGCAAACAATTCCACCGGAAACAGAAGCAAACAACGCTATGATGAATGGCCCAGCAAACATTTTGGTCTGTATAACTTAATTCTAAATGAGATAAACGTCAGCATATAAGTTCTATCAAATCATATATCATGCGCAGAAACGGCATATACATGCAAAAGTGGAGGCGATATACATGATTTAGTTCTTCAGAATAATTGAAATGCCGACAAAACAAAACAGTTTATACGACTGAGCCGATTGACTGAATTGCATTTCGACACAGTTACTATAATATTTCTACTTTACCCTTCGCCTTTCCCCATGTGGTAAATGGCAAGTGTCAAAAATTGCATACAGAGCAGGCTATTTATAGCCAAATATTCGCCCTCAAAGTTAATGGAGACAAAAAAGTAAAAGCTTTGCTGAGAAAGCTTTTTTTCATAGGCTTCCAGATATTATCGACCTGTTACAATATTTAACTTTTTTTTCTATATCATTTATAAAACAAGCTGTACTCTCCTGGTTTAGAACCAAGAACCACCCGTACCGCAGTATTTGTTCATTACCTTTAAGCTACTGGCACATAAATACCTCTATGATATTTTTGCACATCTTAAACCGAACCGAAGTATATGTAAGCAATCGCATCTGATGCATTGAACATGTAAGTACGGATTTGATTTATTTTCATCCGACATACGAGTTTGTGTCATTTGTGACTGAACTACAGTGTCGTAAATAAGTTTGCATTTGATCGTTAATTTTAATGATAATGCTGACTTCATGGAATGATATGCAGTACCTTTGTTAGCATTCCATGGTACAGATTGTTCTAAATATACATTAGAATACGTTATATGCATATTCATATTTGATTACATGGAGATAATATTATTAAAGCTCAAGTACAAAAATATTGTCTGTTATTTCAGAAGCCCTTAAAAAGAAATTAAAAGTTATTTAAAAAAGAATGCTGAACATTTAGGTGCAATAGGACAGCTCAAAATTGCTTACAACAATAAGAATGTCTTCTTCCAATTCCACTTAACATTTGCATTTCTTCTGAAAAGCCATAAGATGCACTGATATTAAGACATTTAGAATAAGCGAAATGGATCATAATCTAGACTTGCCCAGTTCTGAAAAATACTCTCCTTGGTAAATTTTAAGATTTCCGTTCGTTCACTTACCTATCAGAGAAATATCTAAAAAATATGAGTTTCTACTTTTAACATTTTTAATCTTTAAAACGTTACGTTACGTGGTTTTAATATGCTAAAAAATAATCAAACTCCTCAAAGCGTGCTTTTTCAAAAAGATCTTTTATTGTCTTGTCAGTATGACTTAATCATTATATGCTTGCTGCTTAATATTTAGGCGGGCTTATTTGAATTGTTAACATTTTTAAAATAGTTAAAAAGGTCATTGTAAAAGTTTTTCAAGCCAGATAATACTTTTTTAAATTTTCCGTCACAATAAAAATAAGTTCTATTTTAACAAAAAAAAAAAATAGATATTTAAATTTAAAATAAAAGCGAAGAAACCGTTAATTTTTTTGGTTGATAAATCTGCGTTAAGAACGTATCCTTCAAATCTCTCTATTTTTTTTGTTTTTTTTTGTAAAGAAATAACAAATTTGAACGTGTTTTGTGCAAACTATGTTTTAATGCACCTAGAATCTCATGATTATCACTGCTTGTATATAAATCTAAAACGATGTCATATAAAACATTTTGCAAAACATAATCCGATGAAAACTGTAATTAAATACGATTACATCTTCATGATAGCCATTGTTGGTAACTAAATCTAAGAAATCGTCATACGCGATATTCGCTAAGCATAACCCGATTATCTTTCGACCTACTTACGATTTTTACTATTAATTCGTATATAAATCATCGTGTGCATTACATGCGATGAAATTTACACATTGTGCTTACAAGATGTGTACATTTATACGAGTCCGATGTGAAATCCATTTATATAAGATTAAATCTCGACATGAATATACGATATCTGGTTTGCTGGGGGGATATCAGAAGAAGAGATTTTCGACGCAATCCGACTGTCTGCTGCGAACAAGTCACCGGGAAAGGACGGGTTAACCAGAGAATTCTACAAACAAGCATGGAACATCATTAAAATAGAGTTCATAGAAATAATTAACGAAATGAAAAATGGGCAAATTCTACGAGAACAGCTAGAAGGAGTTATTGTATTAGTTCACAAAAAAAATGGAAACAATACAGTACAATCTTATCGTCCAATTTCACTGCTAAATGTGGACTACAAAATCTTAAGTCGAGTGCTTAAGGACAGGTTGAACAAAATCATACCGACAGTTCTTACCAGCGAGCAGAAATGCAGCAACAGTAAGCGGAATATTTTCGAGGCAACTTGCTTGATTCGTGATGAAATCGGACATACGCACCATACAAAGCGAGGCGGACTCATAATGGCGTGCGACTTGAGCAGTGCATTCGACCGGGTTAGCTACAAGTTTCTAATCAACACCATGCGCAAAATGAACATAAATGAAGGCTTCATCAATCTTCTTCATACGCTCATGAGGAATTCAAGATCGCAGTTACTGATCAACGGAAAACTCTCGGAGTTCTTCGACATCAAACGTTCAGTACGTCAAGGGGATCCCTTGAGCATGTGCCTGTTCGTCATATACCTACTACCGCTGATAGATAAACTGAAGCATGTATGCGACGATCAAGGAGAAACTATTACAGCATACGCGGACGATATCACAGTGATAATTAAGCATTCTTCCAAAACGCAGATGGTGATTGATAGCTTTCGCCTATTCGGAACAGCATCCGGAGCGCAACTAAATTTACAAAAAACCGTGGGCCTCAAACTGTCAGAAGACTTCCCTACCCCGCAAGAGCTTATAATCCAAGACGAGGTGAAAATCCTCGGTGTAAATTTCTGCCGAACAATTGAGGAAACCGTACGCTCTAACTGGGACAAATTAAAGCGTAATCTGAACTCACTTCTTTGGTTAAATCATACGAGAATAATGAATGTAAGGCAGAGAACTTGGATACTGAATACTTACATATGCTCCAAGTTATGGTATATCGCATCTATATTACCATTGCCAGCTGGAACAGGAACAGTGATTAAACAACAAATATCGCAGTTTCTTTGGAGTGGAACTCCGCACAGAGTTCGATATGAACAAATTGTTAAACCGAAAATCAACGGAGGTCTTGGATTACACTGTCCGCTTCGAAAAAGCAAGTCAATTCTAGTAAATCGATTTCAAGAAACCAGAAGGATACTCCCCTACCAAAATGAATACGCTTTGCAGACCAGGAGCCGAAGAGAGATACAAAACATCCCTGTCGAAATGTCACATATCAAGGAGATAATAAAAGAACTTCTTAGCATTCCGCTAGAAGTGATAACCGAATCGACAGCGCAAAAGATATACAAACACTTTCTCCATAGACTCCCAGAAAATCGCATCGAACGTGACGCTAACAGGGACTGGCCCAAAGTTTGGAGAAACATAAACCGCAAAGAATTGACATCTGAGGAGAAGTCTGTATATTACCTACTCTGCAACGAAAAACTAGACCATCATCAGCTGAATCACAGAGAGAACCGCAGAGACACGCCCAACTGTGCGAATTGTGACGCTGTTGAGACACTGGAACATAAATACTCAGAGTGCACGTATATTCAACCACTATGGAATTACATATTCACAGAATTATCAAGCATAGCTAGAATTCAATCTTTCAAGACTTTACAATACCCAGAGCTGCAAAGAGCAAATCATCCAAACGGCATGAGAAGAATAATGAAGATGTTCATTAGGTATATTATATTCATAAACGAAACACCTCAATCAAGCCAGAATGTTGCGAATTTGATACACAATTTGACCATGTACATATAAAATTTTAAAAATAAAGAGGATTAAAAAAAAAAAGTCTCTTCAATGCCAAGGGATAGCTATCTGGAAACCGCGGATCGTCCGTTTTCCATAGCAGCCCAGTCTCGAACCGCTGTCCAATCCGTTTGGTAGTTCGTTGAAGGATTTCGCGAGCCCTTTTATCATCAGCAGATTCTTTCGGCACGGTCACAATGGATTCCTCCAACGCATAATGGATTTTCAATAAGTCATGTAGATTCTGGTTGCTGACTTCTTGACGACAATTCAAATACGTCTCTCTTATATCATATCGTATATTATCGTATTCGATTAGCTCGGGCCGTATACTGTCCACCTAAGTTGGGAGCGTACCGCAATAGGATTCGTCACCCAGGTGACTTTTGCCTCCATCGGCGCAAATGCGTGAATGTTGTTTAGTCCGATTAATAGTTCGGGCCTTTCGTCGTACGACGAAATCGGAAGCCCGCGCATATTGCAAAGCGATTTTCTTTGCATTTAGCGTTTGTTGGAACAGCAACAACTTTTCAACTGAGTGCACTGCTTTTAATAACAGTTTTTCATCCGCGCCTACAGCAGAAGCCCAGAGATTCATTTTCCGTGATTCTTTTTCAACTCGTGTAATATCGGCCGTCCATTTGTTTGGTAATTTTTCTTCGACGCCGGAGATAACCAATCGATCGGCAAGATTCTTCTCCACCAATGTCACGGAGGCTCCTCCATCTAGGAATGCCAGAGCTCTGACCGATCATTCACCGCAGTGAGGATTCACTGAAATCATCCTAAATAGCATTACATCAGAGGATCGTATATGTGTGCTCGTCTCTACAATATTTGGTACCGGGTGTAGCAGAGGATTGTGTGCTTCTCGACAGTTACCCACCTTGCATCGTAGCTTATACTTACAATGAGCAGTACCATGCTCGTTCAAGCATGCACGACATAGCCCCCATTTATCAACTACTTCCATACGGCCTGCGAATGTCATATTCCGGAAGTCTTAGCAGTAGCGTAATCGATGATCTGTGCGCTGACACACTTTGCACGGATTTTGACCTTTCCGTTCTTCAGAGTCTGCATTAGCTACCTCACTGATGCTGTGGCTAAATAGCGCATCCATCTCTTTCACCTTATCCTACCTTTCAGCGATGGGCCTGGAGTCCATTGTACGTTAGTTTCGCAGGCGTCCGATTTTATTTCGGAGATAAAGTCGGTGATGGTTCTTAAGGTGACTTGTTTTTGGTTGCGTTTGTAACGAACCCATTCGCACTTCTCATTGTCCGAAAGCTTTCCTACCAAGTCCTGGATCAAAAGCGGGTTTACAAGATGCGATTTCAAATCTGCTGCCACCAGATGTTCGTAGAGCTGCTGACTACGGTCTCAAATAAAATGAAACTTCGGACCCTTTCCAAATAACTCTGGAGTAACTGTTCTGGACGACCGTATAGAGTTCGAAGTTTCTCGATTACCTTGGCGACCGACTTCGGCAAAAGAAGTTGTCCACGAAACATTTCAAACGCTGGACCTTCGACACACTCTTGTAACCTTACCAGATTCTCGAAATCCGTAAAACCGCAGGCTTCATTTGAGGCTTGATATGCTCCGTAGAACAGCGGCCATTCCTCCGGTTTTCCAGAGAAAGCTGGTAATTTCTTTGTAATCGCGCTCCGTGCTGCTAGTTGCATCTTGCTCGGCATAGAACGTGGCAGCCCCAGCCCATATTGGCTCATCTTGTCGACTTTCTTCCGCGGATTTGCCTTTGAGCTTTTCAGGCTTCCTCCAAGTTCCGACTGGTCAATATCGCAAGGATCAGAGTCGTCTTCTTTTTCTGACTGTTCTTCGTCGACATCGCTATTTTCTGCATCGTAGGATTCTCAACTAGCAAAACCATGAAGTGTCCTTAGGTTCTGCTCCGTAAGCTTTCCAACCTCCGGATTACAAAAAGGGGTGTGATTTGCTTCCCTTGACGACGTGGTGACTCGGTATGGTTTTGTCCTATACTCTTAAATGATCCTACCTTACTTTTCACATTGGTGGCATTTAGCTTCTACATTTGCGAGTCCAGATACGCCATCTCGTTTTGAAATATTTGCTGCCTTGCTTTCATTCGGTTCAGCTGCATCTTCCTTTCTTGAAGAATCTGTTCTTGCGGCGCCAAATCCTTCTTTTCTTCTTCTTCATGCATCTGTTGTTCCAACAGCAACGGCTTTCTAGCGCACGTTCAGTCGCGTATCGCGTTCAATCAATTGCACCGTCGTTGATTACACCGTCGCACGCTTCAGCAGTGTTGACAGAAGTATTTTTGTTTTTGTTTTCACGCAAGTTTCGACAATGCGGCATAGGATTTCGTGGGAATCCGAACAGGCTTAAAATCTCTTTTAGTATCGTAGTCGTGAATGGATAGATAACGCGCATTGATGTTCCATAAAACCATAAAACATCTGTGTAACAATTGGTTGCATATAGGCTCCACTTCTTGCGCTTTTTCAGTCACATAACAGTTCGATAAAGGTAACTGATGCGAATTTTTACCATATTTGAATGTTTCAATTATAATTGCGTAACCCATCATGTAACAAATCTCGAGAAATTTTTCAAATGGCCTTATCTAACATTTGCATCGAACTGAGAAAATCAACAGTGAAACTATTTACTCATCATTTTGAATCCTATTTACTGTACCTTGCAGCAATTTTACGAGTCCTGCGCAAATCCGTTTTTTAATAATAATGATCCTGTACTTATTAAATACAAATTCAAATTGCTAAATTGCAAACATGTGTGGTAAACGCAGAAAATAAGCACGCTTACAATTTTCGCGTGGGACTCTAAATAGGAGGAAACTCCGCAATAAATATCTGAAAACGGTACCTTTTACTAAGGTTTTGCATTATTGTAGTAAGGATTCTAAGTATTTTTAAAAATAATTGAGTTTTGAGCAAAAATAAAGTATACAACGCTTCGGTTCAGTAAAAAAACATACACCCGTTTCATAAGACATAATGACAGCTAGCGTGTTACTTTCCACTTGGCGTAACGAACGGTATAAACTGCCCGGGTAACCAATAAGCATTAAAATAAGCAGTAAATCAGTCGTTTATTAGCATCCCTGGCGTTTTATACTGCAGGTTGTTGTTTATCAGCTTTTTGACTGCATAACTGTTGCAAATTGGCATCCAAAATTCTATTTAAATTCTTCTTGTTGGTAACTAGCTGCAAATAAGCATTGTCAGCACTATAAGAGGGCTAGCAGTAAAGTAGCCGCACATTTTGCCAAAATAGCATTTAAGTAGCATTTAAGGCAACTTAAATGCTTATTGACTTTCTTTTAAATTGCATTGGAAATGCTTATTGGTTACCTGGGTGGTGCGTTATCTTACGTCAAGATGTTGTGTCAGATTGAAAACCGTTATGTTGTATGCGTCAAAATCGTCAATATGTTTACGTCGTTCAATGCAGTCAAATCAGGCCGGTGACATCCCTATATGAATGCGCAGGGTCTGTTTGTAACACAAATTTTGAGCCCGTCTCGTTTCGAGCCCACAACAAACTTCGCTTCGGATAAAGTAGTATTCGTGAACCGTACGCAACAGCTTAGGTTAGGTAAATATGTATTAGTTTCGGCTTCGTGTAAAGCATGTGGGGAGCGAGCTGTGATTCTAGTCACTAAAACATGGCTTCCTGTCATATGCCTGAGTCAAATATTACTAACGTTGAATTAACACAGAGAACAGATTAACAGCCTCGAAGGAAGTAATCGATTTTTTGTGTGTAAAATCTGTCGGTAGCGCCCTCCAGAAATAGTTTGCCAAACGCATCTCTGTGGAATTAAATATAAGCATCCCAATAGAAAATTTTGACAGATGCTGTTTTACGCATCTATCGACGAAATAGGATGCCGAAGAAATCAACCTATTAATCAACCGACTTCGTCAGATCGCGTTGGGTGGTTGTCTCCGTCACTCGACGCATTGGTATATTTAATCTGTTACCGTCGGGTAACGATTAAATCAGATGATGATCGGTTTACTCTGTACAGAATGATGTTTTGACAGCTAAGTCTGATTGATTTTTGAACAAGGCCAGTTTACTTCTAATTTACTTGTTCTTTATTTGAATAGCTAGGTAAGTATCCTTTACATAAAAAGACAGCTGCATTGAATTTGTAACTTATTATCGCTATTTTAGTTGGAATTTCGCACTGAAAATTATCGTGCGACTATTTTTTCCTATCGGATTGTGGAGCCACACAACGGAGATAGAGGTTAGGTCCAGTAACAAGCTGCTCTTGACTCGGTTTATATCTTCCTTAAAGGAACTCCGTCCGGATCTGCGTCGCCGTCAATGAGGCATGGAATCGAAAAGGTCCTGCGACAAGTTCATCTCCTTTGTCACGATGGGAACGGATTGGTTCTGCGGAGGAAATTGATCGATTGGCTTCATGAAGGATGAGCAGGTTAGTGAAATTAAACTATAGGAGTCAATATAAGTGTTCGTGTATGTTCCGCAGAAGAGAGAAATTTCTTCAATGAACAGCTTTTTTCGATTCCAATTAATTACCTTCTGATCGTTACAGGTTGTCATCGCGCCGACGTCGCTCGTGCTATTTCAAGCAGTCTTCTTCGTTCAACTCGGTCTTGGGCCGCTGGTCGCCAATTCTCAGAAGTCGAAAGTCGCTTTTAAACTGGTCGAGCGATACCGCACGGTGGGCATCTCTGTTCCTGAGGCAGGAGGAGTTGTTGAAGAGGGCCACTTTCAGATTATTAGGAGCATTTTTATTAGAATTAGGTTTGGTTCTATAGACTTCAATATAATGCTCAAATTGATCAACCTATTTTGTCTGTATTGATAAATTTTATGTCACGAATAATCGACCTATTTCGTATGGTTCCGTAGGTTACAAAATTTCCTCCATCGATTAATCCACCTATTTCGTATGATTTACGTATTTCGTCCTCTGATTCCTCCACCGATTTGATCGGCTTTGGTAGGCAAGTTAACTACATACACCAATTAATCCACCTATTTCGTCGGTATATTGACAAATTTTATCTCCCGATTAATCAACCTATTTCGTTTGGTTCCATCAGACACCTTTATTTCATCACCCGACTAAACAGCCAATTTAGTCGGTTTTTGTCGATCGATTAAACATACCGACGAATCGGTAGATCGCCCTGTTAAACTCCCATAAGCGTCGTTGCAACAATCGGCCGATTCGTCGGGTCCAAAATCGGGCGATTCAGCCGACGCGAACCTACTAAATCGGGGGAAAAGTAGGGGGGATTTTTTATCGGGATATTATGCTGCATTATACACTGATAAAAATAGACACGGCGTTACCAAGAGATCTTACACATGAATTTCAACGTCCAAATATTGATAATCTTGTTGCATTTGTCAATCATTCGGGTATCAAAAGCGTTTCCCTTCGATTTAACGTGAAATGAAATATTTCATATGGGAAACACGTTAAACAACCATGTTTTTCCAACAAACCTTCAATCAACATGGTAGTCACTGCTTTCGCACTGCAAATCCCCGTGTTTTACCTATAGTTACTATATATATAGTTCGGCGGATAGAAAACCAGGCGAATTGGCATCCCTGATTTAAGAAATTAAATTTGAAATTATAGTGAAATGTGCAGGTTTTTACGAGAAATAATCACTGGCGGGTGTTGAAAATGACTAGTTCTATGAAAATAAAGTGTGTTTTTTAACATTACTCCTGCATTTTGGATTTTGAAAAGCTTTTGGCTCCGCTTTTGACGTTTATTTGGCTCCCGATTTTCTATCCGCCGAACTATATATATATATAGTAACTATAGTTTTACCATTAGATCGTATCCTGTTGCAATCCACATGAAATTAAGGTGTAAGTTTTTATAAATATTTTACTGGTTTTATACGTTTAATCAAAGGGTAACTCTTATGAAATGTCATTCTATTTGAAATTCACGTGGCTTTCACGATGAGTTGATGTGAAAATCAGGTCATCTGAAAGTGTTTTAACGGTTGGTTTTAACATTGAATATGAGTCATGTGTTATTCCTATGAAACTGTAGTGATTAGCACCAGGAGAATATCTATGTAATGTGATCTGCACATTAAACGCACGTGTATAGTTTTTTCGGTGTAGGCTTTAGCGTAAACAGTGTTGTGTTTTGGTTCGTATCATTGCACTATGGTCCAGAAAGCCAAATTAGGTGGAAAAAATTGTTTACTCAGTAGTCGTTGATTTTAGACTATTTACGTCTTAGCAACAAAATCTTGATTTAGGATGCCGCTTTTTTGGCATGAGATATTTTAGGGTGACCCTTAAATTAACCAAGATCCAAAAATTATCTTCAAAACGAAACAAAATAGAGCGATATTAACTTCAACAATTTTATAGCTTGAAGTATTTTGAGTAATATTGCAGAAGGCGAAATCCTTCTATCTTGAACCGTTTCCATATTAGAGCGATTTTCCTGAGTCAAGTTAGGGTGACCCTGCTATTTTGCGATTTTTCTCCATAACTTTTTTATTTTGCGATTCTCGCAAAACACTTCCTCAGATGACTTTTGAGGCTCAATAAGACGCAACTTTTGGTGAAAAAAGAAATTGGCTATCTACTCTACTTCTACACTTATATTAATTTTTATGATAAAAATAGGCCGTTTTCCAATGTTAGTATCTCAGAAAGGTGCAAGCAGAATTAAAATCGGTTGATTGCGTTTGAAAGATCGTGATTTTTTGTGCATAACATCAAAAAATTGGAGAGTGGATTTTTGTCTATCTCAAATAAATCAACTTTGAATATGTGTGGTTTTAACATATTTAAGTATATAAAAGTAAACGAGTTGCGCAATAACTCCGCAAGGCCTTGACTGTTCTTGATTAAACTTAGCGAACATGTTTCTTGACATAAGTAAATCAGCACAGGGGATTGACAAAAGCGGGGTGGTCGCTAAAAAGGGGAGGTGGGGGGGGGGGGGTTACAAATAAGTAAAAGTGGCTGTAATTATCTTGCATTTAAACCGTTATAAGTTGTGTGAGTGGTTCAGAGCAGTGGTTCAAATCTAAAAGAGAATGTATAAACTTAACCCCATGTTTGTTGACTTAAACTTCATAATGAGGTTAGACATTAAAAACGGTATTTTATCCAATAAACAGAGGGAATGGTAGACAAAGTAATGATATCATATGTGTTTCATAGTATCATGGAGTGGAACTACCGAATGAGAAGCTTAAATACCCGCGACGGGGATTTCCGTGATTCGCACCTCCCCTTTCATCAGAGGCCACAATTTTTTGTCTTTCAGCCACTTGTACATCTGTTTTCGATAAGATTGAAAATCTCAGGCGAGCGAGTGTGAAAAGCATAGCATCCATAGCTTACTCCACTGACCCAAGCCTACGTCAAACAACTGCTGGCACTGTGTGCATACATTCTGCTACCTACACACTCGCGAGTGTACACCCTCATATCAACTTTCTACACATCCCGCCCGCGAATCCGAAGCTCACGAGCTGTCCATAGGTCGTTAGCACGAGCGGCACACTTGGATGTATGAATACGGATTTTACTTTTCTTCTTCATTTTACACCCTCGCTTACACACGCGGGTAAGTGTGCGGGCCAATGCGAGCGATGATAGGTATCAACTGCTGGGTTACAATGACGAGCGTAAGCAACGAACGTGGCTGATAACTAAATAGCAAAGCATTGCAAAGCCTAGGTGCTACATTCCGTTATCGAAACTTGACCTTCTGTTTTTTTTATACGACAGACTTTGCAGCCAGCTGTTAGAGTGCAGGACAATTGCAGGGCCAGTTGCTACGATCCTATTGACTCTAACAGCCTCTCCCAGCCGGGATTCGAACATATGACGACTGGCTTATTAGACCAGCATCATACCTCGAGGCCAACTGGGAGGTGATAACTAAATACACTATGGCAAAAACTTGTCGCAGTGTATGAGAATATTAGAAAAGTAATCCGAAAGAAATGCTCATGCATATGTGTTCGTTAGAAGAAAATCGTGAGACAAAATTGGACCACACGAATGCGGGCTTCAGAACACTACACTTTAATTTGCAAATTCTCATAATACAAAAAACAAAGCTTTTTTCCTCATTTAGACATATCTACCCTTCCCTTGATTAGCTCTCCTCGGTCAGCGGCCCTTTTGTCTACAGCAACTTGTACGTCTCTCCGAAGATAATGAAAGAGACACAAAGTCTTCCTTATATTGTTCTACTTCCGTAGTTGTGACCCTCCCATCTTTTCACACGCTCTTCATCTTATCTCCCAGCCACTTGTACAACTTCTAACAGACCAAATGCAAGATATTATTATTATTACTATTCTATATTTGAGAGGTTTTCAGCCTGTGGCTGGTTCGCCCCTTAATGCAAGATGATCGCAGGCACTTTTACTTATTTGTACCTCCCCCTCCCCTTTTTAGTGACCACCCCGCTTTTGTCAACCCCCTGTGCTGATTTACTTATGTCAAGCAACATGTACGCTAAGTTTAATCAAGAACAGTCAAGGCCTTCCGGAGTTATGGCGCAAGTCGTTTACTTTTATATACTTAAATATGTTAAAACCACACATATTCAAAGTTGATTTATTTGAGATAGACAAAAATCCACTCTCCTATTTTTTGATATTATACACAAAAAATCACGATCTTTCAAACGCAATCAACCGATTTTAATTCTGCTTGCACCTTTCTGAGATACTAACATTTGAAAACGGCCTATTTTTATCATAAAAATTAATATAAGTGTAGAAGTAAAGTAGATAGCCAATTTCTTTTTTCACCAAAAGTTGCATCTTATTGAGCCTCAAAAGTCATCTGAGGAAGTGTTTTGCGAGAAAGACAAAATAAAAAAGTTATGGAGAAAGATCGCAAAATAGCAGGGTCACCCTAACTTGACTCAGGAAAATCGCTCTAATATGGAAACGGTTTAAGATAGAAGGATTTCGTCTTCTGCAATATTACTCAAAATACTTCATGCTATAAAATTGTTGCAGTAAATATCGCTCTATCTTGTTTCGTTTTGAAGATAATTTTTGGATCTTGGTTAATTTAAGGGTCACCCTAAAATATCTCATGCCAAAAAAGCGGCATCGTAAATCAAGATTTTGTTGCTAAGACGTAAATAGTCTAAAATCAACGACTACTGAGTAAACAATTTTTTCCACTTAATTTGGCTTTCTGGACAACAGTGCATTGTGAGTTAGAAAAATTCGAAGTAAAACTAAAATAAAGCTATCCGAATAAAAACCACAAGTTTACACAAAATGACGAAAGTGACTAGACTAATTTCAAATTTTTAGTCTTGACCTTGAAATGCGGTCATACATATATATTAATATTTTTTTGAAACGATGGTTCTACAATTGATGAAGGGTATCAGGTATCAGCATTTGTGGCTCGAGCAGCACGTTCTTCACAATTGTATGGAAGATTTGTACCTTGCCCATCTTGCCCATGTCATCATTTACCTGATGAGGACGGGAAAGGAAAACAGAGGGAATAGGAAGGGGTGGATAAGGGAACTTGACAACACAAACACATATATACCCCCAAGGGGGTGCTGTAATCCTTGGTAGTTAACTTATCAATAGACCAAATCAAGATGACGTCATCTGGCAGATACTGGCGCCCTTGTTTACAAACAGACCACAGAGTCCAAAAAAGTTTCAGCTGGTAAACGGCAAGTTTGTTGTTTTAAACAGCATTAGGATAAATTTAAAACGCCATTATGCCTTTAAAGTGTTAAAACACGCGCTACATTCGCTATAAACGAAAAGAAAAATTTTCCAAAATGTAAACAAGGACGCCAGTATCTGTCAATTGACTGTATGATGATTTGGTCTATAGATCATTTAGCGATGACGTCATTTTGCCGTCAAATGACGCCACTTGGTGGTTTGTTTACATGTTTTTTGTCACATCCAGCAGTTTCGATTTAAAATTCTGTAGTCAACTTCAGTCGCGTGAACACGTAGAACATTGAGTGCTGCCAAATTTTTTCCATACCACGTGGTTTATTGAAATCTTATCATTATTAATAAAAAAGAGAATAGTGGGAACATAAAGTGAAAAAAAACGAAGTCAGTGAATTTTTGTTGACACAATTATATTATCGAAAGCATAAAAAGTGAAAGCACGCCATATCGGCGTCGAAGTATAAAAAAGTGAGGTTATGATGGAGATTAAAGAACCTCCGGATCCCGGAGGACAAAAGGGCCATGAAAAGCAAAGCGCACAGCGAGAAAAGTTTCAATATACCATCAAGGATGAAGCTCCATATCGAGTCTATTTTGAACTGCGAGGAGAAGCACAAAAAGGACGAATCAATAAATTCTCCTTAGGATCAAAGCTGCGTGGGATGCACATGTTTAAAAACCACATTGTTGACATGAAGCAAATTGGAAGACACAAAATCATGGTGATTTTGAACAGCTATCTAAGAGCTAATTCTATTGTCGAAACCATAAATAAGGAAGATAGTATGTACGTGGCGTACATACCGAAGCACGTAGTTTGTATAACGGGTGTAATCACCGGCATCCCAAACGACATCAGCATAGAAGAAATCATGAACGACCTTGAAAGTGAGGTGCCTATTGTTAACATTTACCGACTCAATCGCTACGTAAATAGAGATAAGCAACCTTCGAATAGAGTATCTGTCACATTTCGTGCAAGCCGTCTGCCAGAAAAGGTACGATTGTTTTGCTGTCAGAGTAAAGTTCAGCCATTTGTACAGAAGGTAATTTTCTGCAAGAATTGTTTAAGGTATAACCACAAAGCTGACAACTGTAAAGGTTCCAAAAGATGCTTAAAATGTGGCGAACGTCATGAAGATGGGAATTACGAAGATTGCCATCAACGAAGTAAATGTGTTCACTGTAAAAAACCTCACGAAACGGGAAGTGTTGATTGAGTGAGCGATTGCGTCAACAGCAAATCAAATCCATCATGGCGAAGAAAAACTACACGTATTTTGAAGCTCGGGACATGGTCTCCTTTACGTCAAACAATTTATTCGAACCACTGAACTCACTAGAAGATATGCCGACTCTGGCAGAAACATTGCAACAAAGCAGCAGTTTTCCGGCACAATGGCAACAAACAAACAACCCAAGAACGCCTATTACACCCGGGGTCAAACAGTATCCAGATAAGAAAAATATCCAGCACAAGCGAAGACGATCCGATTTAACGGAACTTACAATGAACGAAGATCATCCAGAGTCGTCGAGTGAAGGAACAATCAGAAAAAACGAAAATCAGCATGCAAACGGAATAGCCTTGCAAAATCCACACAAGGTTCAGGAGACAGAAAAATGGAACAACATGGTGCAGGAAACCAGACAAAAAGTAGAATCAAGCGTTACGAACAAATTCCAAAACATGCTCATGTGTTTCTACACAGACGTCATCAGCGACGACAGAATTAGCACTGAAACGAAAGAAAAAGTGAAACAAGCAGCACAAAAACATTTCCAGTTAAATCAAACAATAATATAAAAACAAAAACAAAAAAAATCAGAGGGGTTGTGTACAAGACACGACCGCATATATAGGTGACGCAGGACTACGTAAGTCTCTGTAGTGATAGTAGCATGTATTCATGCTTGTAATCATTCGATTCTTCATGTATACATGCTATGTGCTACATATATACATGCTACATGCGTTGTATGTAACGTTTATCAATGTAGTAACATTGCATACGTTCAATTCTCAAAAGATTGTGCATTTGAAAAGATTGTTTTTATTATACATGGTTTCCCACGTTGAAGGGATTTTACCAATTCAATCCTATTTTATCAACAGCACATTTTTTCACTACACTTCTAATGAAACGGCAAGCTTGCGTATTCATACAGAGCCGTATTATAACCGAACACTACAGCTGTAGCACATTTTTCCAACACAGATATCAAATTCGCCGAGGTTTAATCGTCACGCAGTAAAGAATTTGCGATCTGTTGGGACAACGAACTTGTGTCATTTTTTCTGGCACACTTCCCTAACACAGACATCAGATTGGACTAGGCTTAATCGCGTTCGTAAGAAATCTGTTGGAACGATGGGGCTTTGTCACTCTCTCGGCGTACTTCCCAAGCAAGGACATCAAATGGTCTAGGTTGAACCGCGGTGTTAAGAAATATTGTTGAAATGAGGGAACTTTGTCACTTGTTTGGGTTTCTTCCCAAGCGCAGATATCAAATTGGTATAGGTTTAGATCATCGTAAAGAATCTTCCAACCAATCACGAAGCGAGAATTCTGGTAAAACATAGGTTCATTATTTACAATTTTTCGATAGTTCAACATCAAGAATCCATACTTTTCTTCATTTGGGTCAATTCTTATTGAAATCTTATCGATTTTCCGATCGATTGATGTAAGTATATTGAAAATCGATCGGAAAACCGCTGTGCTGTTAGCGCTCAAAACCTTTCATTTTTCGTGACGCTCGCATTTTTCGATTTTTTGGAATGACACCCTATCTCAAAACTTGCCGTAAGACGTAGTCCTACGTCAAAAAATCCAAAATCAGAAATAGTTACAATGTTTAACGTTACCGTCTTATCAAGATTTCGAGGAGCAGCCATACCGCTGCAAAATGAGTACAACTAACTGGCAACACGGTTGCCGGCTACGTCAGATTGGGCTCAAATTTGCGGATTCAAAATTGGTCATCTAGTCGTACTTTTTAAATAAAAACAGCTTTATTTTAAAAAGTCATCGTTAAAAACCACAAGGATTAAACATAACAAACGACTAGTCGTCACTCACACCCCGTAGGGAACAATCAGCTGACCATATAGTCTGAGTTACTGGGCCAAACACTGGAGCGGACTGCTGTCAGCTCCGAACAGATGAAAGAAGAAGAAGAAGATTTAAAATTTCGTGAAGGATTACTGCATCAGTTGCTTTAAAATGCATGTAAGGTGATTTCTCTTAAATAAAAACTATAACTTTTTATCATTATCTGCCGGACAAAGATAGAAAACTCAATTCAAACTTTAACACCATGTAAACAAACCACCAAGTGCTGTCAAAAAAGTGTGGTTAGGAGCTCCCGTGTAATGATCTATCAGGGGGGATCTATCGGTAAGGAATAGACCAAATCATTATACCGTCAATTGACAGATACTGACGCCCTTGTTTACGTTTTGGAAAATTTT
Source organism: Sabethes cyaneus (assembly GCF_943734655.1). Classification (NCBI taxonomy): domain Eukaryota; kingdom Metazoa; phylum Arthropoda; class Insecta; order Diptera; family Culicidae; genus Sabethes; species Sabethes cyaneus. The sequence goes on from NC_071353.1 coordinate 68,704,488, forward strand.
CCTTTTCGTTTATAGCGAATTTAGCGAGTGTTTTAACAGTTTACAGGCATATTGGCTTTTAAATTTAGTCCTAATGCTGGTTAAACTCGGTTTAAACGACAAACTTGCCGTTTAAACAGGTGAAACGTCATTTGGCAGATATTGGCGCCCTTGTTTATAAACAGACCACAGAGTCCAAAAAAGTTTCAGCTGTTAAACGGCAAGTTTGTTGTTTTAAACAGCATTAGGATAAATTTAAAACGCCATTATGCCTTTAAAATGTTAAAATACACGCTACATTCGCTATAAACGAAAAGGAAAATTTTCCAAAATGTAAACAAGGGCGCCAGAATATGTCAATTGACGGTATGATGATTTGGTCTATAGACCTAGAGTGACTATATACAGAGTGGCGCCAAGTCATCCCAAATGTATGCAATGCGGTTTATCCTAGGTTTTTCCTTCTCTTTCCTGCATACGCGTTGGATAGGTTGTCTGCTCGATTGGAATGACACTGACAGATAATTATCATTCCAATTTTGACATTGTCGCCACTCTGTATGTAGTCACTCTATAGATCATTACACGGGAGCTCCTAACCACACTTTTTTGACAGCACTTGGTGGTTTGTTTACATGGTGTTAAAGTTTGAATTGAGTTTTCTATCTTTGTCCGGCAGATAATGATCAAAAATTATAGTTTTTATTTAAGAGAAAGCGCCTTACATGCATTTTAAAGCAACTGATGCAGTAATCCTTCACGAAATTTTAAATCGAAACTGCTGGACGTGACAAAAAACATGTAAACAAACCACCAAGTGGTGTCATTTGACGGCAAAATGACGTCATCGCAAAATGATCTATATAGACCAAATCATCATACCGTCAATTGACGGATACTGGCGCCCTTGTTTACATTTTAGAAAACTTTCCTTTCCATTAATAGCGAATGTAGCGTGTTTTTTAACATTTTACAGGCATAATGGCTTTTAGATTTAGTCCTAACTTGCTGTTTAAACAGTTGAAACTTTTTTGGATTCTGCGGTCTGTTTGTAAACAAGGGCGCCAGTATCTGCCAGATGACGTCATCTTGATTTGGTCTATTGTGAAACTCACATGTAAAGGGGCAGGCAGGTGACCATAATTTTCAATGCCGATCTTGCTACTTTTTTTCTTACTGATTTGCTGCTTTTGCCTGTAAATGTAGCTTTCGAAAATTTTCTTAGTTTGTTTTATTTACGCTAAAAAGCAGATAAATGCATTATCGGGATCAAAATAATACAAACGACAATTGCGCTGCGTGGTTGGGTTTGAGTTTCCGTCAACTGCAGCAGAAAAAAATAGAGTTGCGAGTCCCTTGGCTCGAAATCAATCACACGCCTAGAGTGACTATATACAGAGTGGCGCCAAGTCATCCCAAATGTATGCAATGCGGTTTATCCTAGGTTTTTCTTTCTCTTTCCTGCATACGCGTTGGATAGGTTGTCTGCTCGATTGGAATGACACTGACAGATAATTATCATTCCAATTTTGACATTGTCGCCACTCTGTATATAGTCACTCTACACACGCCGTTTGGTCCATGACAGTACAAACGTCATGGACCAAACACCATCTGCGGTAACGCACCCATGTATGGAATTTGACAGCAATAGATCCCCCCTGTGATCTATATGTGTGTTGCTGTCAGTTGACGGTAGAAGAGATAGGGTTGCCAGTCCCCTGCTCTAGAGAGCCTCTCTACCCTGCTCAAGATCCTCAAGTCAAGACACAATCAAAAACATAAGACACAACACACAACAGTTGGTGGACGGCTGGTTTAACTTACGAAGAGGATGGCTGTAGAAATTAAGTGAAAGTAAATTTGGTTTAGTTTTCTTTTTATGTTATATTTCTGCAACTTTTTCTTTAAACTGTTTTACGTAAGTAAATGTATCACTTTAGATATCTTTGTGGGAATGTTTGCTTGCGCAATTTTGGATGATTTGTGTGTTTTTCAACTGCCTTTAATTTTGTACTAGAAATAACCATCGATTCGTTCATAATCATTAAATTCATCAATGTCTTGTCATACCAACTAGATCTTATCTGGGCTATACTCACTACGTATACCATGCTGTACCATAATACGTACAGCTTTACTAACTTATCTTGAGCAGTAATATGCTTACAGTCAGTCAAAAATGTATTCGGACAACATTGAATAAATTTTCTTTTGATAAATAATATTGCTCAGTAGTTGTAAAGAACGGTAACATTTATTTTTAAAAACAATGTTGGACTAAAGCATATTTGTATTCATAATAATTTGGGGAAAAGCGTTTCATTGTAAAGAAAGTGTCCATATAAATTGATTTGCCCAAAATAGTAGTATTCGGAGTAAAAGTAGTTGAAATGGTTATAGTTTCTTGCTTTACTACATTCTAGGATTATCTACATTCTTAATAATATGTTTTATTCTGTTTGGAATAAAATGAACAAATTTCTCAAACGTGTAGGAATTGCTGACCTTTTTCTGTCATTTTTTATTAGATATCGAATGATTTTTGTCTGCCTAATTTTGGACAGGTGCAGATTTTCTTAAATATTGAAAAATTCTCGATATTTAATTTCAGATATAGTGATTAAATGGTTTAATCAGCTAAAATTTTTTTTATGTTTAAGAAAATTGTATGATCAAAATTCAGACAATCTTGAATATTGTGCTTATTTTTTTATCAAATTATCCAATATACCAAAAATATTGCCCCTTTTACGACTATTTAGACTACTGTGATAATCATTTAATGCAACGTACCACATTTTGCACTGTTAATCTGACACTAGAGTGGCTTTTAGTTTGATCTACTAATGAGTTTGACTTCTTTTTCCTTCTTCCCCATCTTTTTCACTTCATTTTCTTTGAGCGAAATCGTGTGCGAGATTCGACTGTGATAATCGTGTAAATCGGGGTAGTCTAAACAGGGGCAAATGTCGCAATACATAAACCCTACCCTAGATCTTACCACGTAACACGCGCCATACAAGGAAATCAATTTCATAAGTTTAGTATCAATGTAAAAGTCAAGTTTATATTAATTACTAGCTGATCCGACAAACTTCGTATTGCCACAAATTAAACTGTTTTGTACATAAATCGTGAATCTCGGATGACCTTTGTCACAATCTTGAGTTTTGCAAGTTTCTGGGGAGTTCATGGGTGTTTTAATATACAAAATTTCCTCTCAGTAAAGTAGAAAACAACTCCCCCCATTGCTTAGCCTGATAAAATAAAGCGGATAGCATTTAAATATTCGCCATCATTACAAACCATTTCGCCGAATACCATTTTGCGGAACCAATTCTCGGTTGACCATAACGCGGAATATAGAGTTCGCGAAAAAACTTACGCGGGATGTACCATTTCACGGAAAATCTATTCGTAGAAAGTACCATTTCGCAGGGGTGACCCTACTGAAGGAAAGTAATAGAGGTCAGTAGATATAGGAAAATAAATAAACCTAGATAGAGGTGATCTCTACGGGGGGCTGCCCCCGCAGTGGCCAGCGCTTCCAACGGCAGGTCGCCGGCAACACGCGGCCTGTGGCCGTCTCGAGCTGAATTATCTAATGTTACTATTGATAGTGTTTAGTGGTCTTGTTATTGATTAATGTTTTATGAAAGAGACTAAAATTTCTCGAGTTCGATTAGTTTTTGAGTTACGCAAAAATTTCTGTTTTATTGTATAAGAGTCCTTATCTCCCGACCACAGGGGTGAGGGGTATCAAACCATCATTAAAAAAAATCCTGCCTCCAAAACCCCCCACATGCCAAATTTGGTTTCATTTGCTTGCTTAGTTCTCGAGTTATGAGAAAATTTGTATTTCATTTGTATGGAAGCCCCCCTTCTAAAAAGAGAGAGGGGTTCTAATTCATCATAGAAAAAATTCATGCCTCCAAAAACACCCACATGTCAAATATGCTTCCATTTGATTAATTAGTTCTCGAGTTGTGAGGAAATTTGTGTTTCATTTGTATAGGAGCCCCCTCCGTCTTAAAAGGGAAAGGGGTCATAATTCCCCTCCTAAAGAGGGGAGGGGTCTCAATTCATTATGGAAAAAAATTTGCCTGCAAAAACACCCAAATGCTAAATTTGGTTCCATTTGCTTGATTATTTCTGCAGTTATGAGGAAATTTGTATTTCATTTGTATGGGAGCCCCCCCCCCCTCCTAAAGTGGGGAGGGGTCTCAATTCATAAACAAGAAAACAATCTTGTCTTCAAAAACACCAGCATGTAAAATTTTGTTCCATTTGCTTGATTAGTTCTCGAGTTATGCAGAAATTTGTGTTTTATTTGTATGGGAGCCCCCCCCTCTTAGTGGGGGGAGGGGTTTCTAACCATCATAAGAACCTTCCCTGGCCCCAAAAACCCCTATATGCAAATTTTCACGCCGATCGGTTCAGTAGTTTTCGATTCTATAAGGAACATTCGGGCAGACAGACAGAAATCCATTTTTATAGGTAAAGATTTGTATGGGAGCGCCCCCTTTTAGTTGGGGAGGGATCTCTAATCATCATAAGAACCTTCCCTGGCACCAAAAACCCCTACATGCAAATTTTCACTCCGATCGGTTCAGTAGTTTTCGATTCTATAAGGAACATAGGGCAGACAGAAATCCATTTTTATTGGCATAGATTTGTATGGGAGCCCCCCCTCTTAGTGAGGGGAGAGGTCTTTTGCCAGCGAGAGAAACTTCCCTGGCACCGAAAACCCCTTCCTGCAAATTTTCGCGCCGATCGGTTCAGTAGTTTTCGATTCAATAAAGAACATAGGGACAGACAGACAGAAATCCATTTTTATAGGTATAGATTTGAGTGTCATTGATTAAAGTGCTAAAATAAAGTGTACTAAGGTGTTAAGCGTGTAGGGCGCTATATCTCTGCATATTAGCGTTGATAGGAGGAAATGCTTATCAACTTAGGGACTATATTGGCTTGTTTCATTATCCATGATTTTTGTTTTCAGGTATAGTAAATTCAAATTTGTCACGAGGTTTTCGAGTCACTTTAAATCTCGCATGTGCATATATTTTAGATATAAATTATCAAATTATGGTTGATTGTGTAGTACCGTTACCATTATATTAAATTTATAAAAAAATGTGATCTTCATTTTCGTGGTACCACTGGCTTTACAAGAAAATTTTCGAATATCTAGGTTAGTCTCATACTTACATCTCAAGCCTCTATTTACACCTTTTTACAATTTTCGAATTATCGCGGGTTTTTATGACAATTTTGGAGTTAACACGGTTTTTTATAACATTTTACATCATCAAATTCTGCGTCACAATCTCATGTGCGAATTAGATTTTTGCGAAATAGGTATGTTATTCAATTGTATTTTGCAGTTGAAAAATTCATATTTCATGAGGCATAAACCTGTATACGTCTAGTTTGGTATTGTTCAGTTTTTTTGTCATTTTATGATTTCGTTTTCGTTTTAATTTGAACAGAAAAATAATTATAAATTAAATTATCTCTCGATCTAATCATTAAGGATATTTACGTAGCGCTTGCTAGTTTGCCTATACGGCGTATTGCGTATTTATACTGCTCCTACTCGCATAACAGTTCCATCTCCATAGAAATCGAAACTGTAATGAGAATAGCGGCAGTATATACACGGAATACACCGTTTACGCAAGCGCTACGTGAATTCATCTGTTTTTTTTACACAACGTTAATCAAAAATTGGAACTAAAAACTTTTATTATAAACTTCAGCTCCATCATCACATTTCCAACATGGCTTACAACACAACGAGCGCAATCAAAAAACGGTCTGGGCTTTCCAGCTCCGCTGTAAACGAGAATCTCAATGGTTCACTTTCATCGGAAAAGGTTATACAGTCATCGAAGACAATCCATGAGATTACGAGAACTCACCCGACTGCGTATTTAATATTCGTGTCCTTGCTTCTGGACTTACTAGCATTTACTATGATTCTTCCTCTGTTGCCGTCCATGTTAGAGTACTACAAGCAGCACGACGTTGGTGGATATTACGGGTATTTATCGGATAGTATCAGTAACTTTCAAGAGTGGGTGGGCGCACCAAAGCGTTTCAACTCCGTCTTATTCGGTGGTGCATTAGGATCTATGTTCAGTATGTTGCAATTTATTGTCAGTCCAATTGCTGGAGGATTCTCGGACATTTATGGCCGTAAACCAGTGTTGATAATCTGTGCCGTGAGTTTTATTTTTATGATAAGTAATCAATATTTTAGTAACGTATTCTTCGTAGATTGGAATTACCGCTTCGTATGGATTGTGGGCTTACTCACATAACTTCATGCTTTTTATTTTGGCACGTTTTATTGGCGGGCTAAGCAAAGGAAATATTTCAATATGCATGGCTGTAATAACAGATGTTTCTAATCAACAAAGTCGAGGCAAAGCGATGGCGTTAGTTGGTATTGCATTTTCTCTCGGTTTCATCGTTGGTCCTATGATAGGGGCCCTGTTCTCTCGATTTGCGGATAAGGCACATTCCCAATGGTTTTGGCTACCTGCAGTATTCGCTATGAGTTTAGCATTATTGGATGTAGTGTTTATCGCATTATATTTAAAGGAATCATTACCAACATCGAAACGGTCGAAGAAAATCATCAACACATTATCTCATGCCGTTGACCACATCAGTATTCCCGCTTTATTCAGGTTTTCAGCTGTGAAGAATATATCCAAGCGAGACGTTGCCTCTCTTCGGAGTCTTGGAATGGTTTACTTCATTTATTTATTCATTTATTCAGGATTGGAATTTACAGTTACGTTTCTAATGTATCATAAGTTCAACTATACTTCAATTGATCAGGCCAAAATGTTCCTCACAACTGGTAAGTAAAGTCAATTTCTATCGAAATAATTAACAAAACTTATATAGAAATATTTTTGTATACAATAGAGATTCTTACAATACTAATTCGTCGACCTCAAATTTCTGTAAAATCTGATATGTATCTAAAAAGCAGCAGGCGTTGCAAACTAGTTTTTGAAATTGATAACGCACTTTTAGAATCGTGAAATATCTATACAATACGATCTATAAATTAATCATAATTACATAAATTCTTACTATAAATAATACAATTCGGCATCAACTTTTCAAAAGGGCCAATCTGTAAAATGTAAACAAACCGGATGAGGGTTTCTTTTCCTACGCTAGTCCAGCAGAAAATAACCCTTACGTGGTTTGTTTACATGCAGATTGGCTCTTTTGAAAAGTTGGTGCCGAATTTATTCGTTAATTTGCTTCCAAGTTGGCATCGAGGTACGACGCTGGTCTAACAAGTTAGTCGTTGTATATTCGAATCTCGGCTGGGAGAGGCTGTTAGAGTTAATAGGACCACTGGCCCCGCAATTGTCCTATACTCTAAAAGCTGGCAGCGGAGTTCGTCGTAAAAAAACATAAGATTTCGATAACGGAATGTAGCACCTAGGCTTTGCTTTTTTTATTCGTTGATTAAAACCAATGCATTATTACTAAACTTAATATCTTTTTACTTTTCAGGAATAGTTATGGCAATTCTTCAGGGATCCGTGGTTCGAAGACTCCCTCAGGGTCGGACGCAGATTTCTGCTGTTATTGGCCTGTATTTAATTATTCCTGCCTTTATAATAGTCGGTGTAGCTGAATCATCTTCGGTACTATATGTGGGGATGATATTATTTGCCATATGTAAATATTTGTTTTCCTGTTGTTGTTTTTTTGTTAATGTATAGTCGTTTTTAGCTACTGCATTTGTGGTTACTTGCATGACCACCCTCATATCAAAATACGGCGATTTTCATCAGAAAGGAACGGTTTTAGGAGTTTTTCGTTCGCTTGGTGCACTCGCTCGTGCTCTTGGACCGGTTGTTGCATCCATTGCGTTTTGGAGTATCGGCTCTAAAGTTACTTATATTGCTGGAGGAGTTCTTCTAGTGATTCCCACACTTATGATGCAACGGCTAAAGTTGTCCTAAGAAAAAGTCTTGTTTTTATTGATATTGGTGCAAAGTGTTAAATGTTCATCCATAATACTCCAACGAACAGTATTTATTTTTTCAATATTTGTAACAAACAAAACGTGATACAAAAGAAATATATATGATATATAATATAAAGATATATAAATTCATTAAACAAAAAGCAAATTGTTATATAGACTTTTTTATATATTGAGAATATAAGACTTTTCCGGTGTGGTGAATGACCCTCTGGATTAAAACCGTTCTAATAAAAAAAACTACAAGGTTTACTACTAACCCTAACCTAACTCTAACCCTAACCTATCAAACGTCGATAACTTTTCTTCTCTTGTGGCATCCTTGACCAAAGAAGCTAAGCGTGTAGTCGATTCTATTGACATTACCGAAGCCAATTACCCTATAGCATGGGAAACGCAATCGTTGAGTTAGGGCTCCTAATTCACCATAGAAAAAAATCTTGCTTCCAAAAACCTTCACCTGCCAAATTTGGTTCCAGTTGCTTGATTAGTTCTCGAGTTATGAGGAAATTTGTATTTCATTTGTATGGAAGCCCCCCCCTCTTAAAAGGGAGAGGGTTATAATTCTCCTAAAGAGGGGCGGGGTCTCAATTCAGCATAGAAAAAATATTTGCCTGCAAAAACACCCAAATGCTAAATTTGGTTCTATTTGCTTGATTAGTTCTGGAGTTATGAGAAAACTTGTATTTCATTTGTATGGGAGCCCCCCCCCCTCTCCTAAAAAGGTAAGGGGTCCAAATTCATCATAGAAAAAATTCATGCCTCTAAAAACACCCATGTGCCAAATTTGGTTCAATTTGATTAATTAGTTCTCGAATTATGAGGAAATTCGATTTCATTTGCATAGGACCCCCCTCCTAAAGTGGGGAGGGGTCCTGATTCATCATAGAAAAAATTCTTGCCTCCAAAAACCTTCACATGCCAAATTTGGTTCCA